>NC_051846.1:123551109-123576649 GCF_002237135.1 Teleopsis dalmanni | reverse complement strand
GCTTTCAACCTAATCTTGTTAACCGAATCATGCGAATTCGAAGTTTGCCGCAAAATAGCCTGCTTATCTTCATAGCTTAGGACGATTTTTATACATTCTTGTATATTTTTTCCATAATACAGAATATTTTGAATGAAATTGTATATTACTTTTCTGCTTCTTCCGATTTTTTTTTTTGCTATTTCAGTCACAGACAGGTCGGAATCAATATATTCTCTTTGGTTCACATTTTCTCACTAATGCCGCTCTGCGATTTTTAGCGGCTTATTATCTGTATAGATGCAAACTCTTTTGCCTTTTAGCATGTGACGGAAGTTCTTCACGCTTTTAGAAGGGGCTAAAAGTTCCCTGTCGTGAGTACAATAATTCCGTTGAGCATCAGTTGGACGCTCGGAATAGAAACAATGTGTACTTTTGGGAAAGTTAGATGCGTTGCGTCACATAGATGCGTTGAATCTTGCATACTTCGAAAAATGTTTTTTCCTCGTCGACCACTCGATAAATCTTGTCCTTTTTTTTGTTGCCAAATGTGAACTTGTTTAGGAATGCTTGTTGAGTCGCCGCGTCTTTACTTTAATCTTTACCGAAGCTACATTTGGAAGAATTTATTTTCATCTCGAATTGCAGAAGACTTCTAAAAACAAGTTTCATGTGCTGCTTGTGTTCAACGATGTGCTTTGATGCTATGAGAATATCAAGACAAGTGAAAGTAAAATTGAAATTACGTAGAATGTGATCCATAAAACGTTGGAAAGTTTGACCAGCGTTGCGTAAACCAAAGGTCATCTGAGTGAATTCGAACATTCCGTGGTAATAGCTATTTTGGGAACATCTACTGTACCATATGCAGAGGGCTGGCCCAAGGACTATTATATGATCTACAAATTCTTGCGTCCGGCAGAGATTTAATTGGTACATTAGCAATTTTCATCATCTCAGGAGAAAGGCGACGTTATTTTGAGAAAACTGGTGGTCCATTGGTGACGATATGGTGAAATACATCACGAGTTGAGGCCAGAGAAACCGGTAATTCGTTAGTGATTACTGTGAATTTCTTAGTGTTGTGCTCGCAATAACAAGATAGATTTTGTTAATTAAAAAACAGTAAAAAAATTTTTTATTGTTTTCTTAATACAACTCTAGAAGCAAACTAACTATAACACAAAAATAATCTGAATGAATATTTAAATAAAATATTTTCAAATATCAAAAATCTGACAATTTTCACCTACTTTGTTGTTTCTCACCACAATAGTATGGAATTCATCGTTACTATTGATTGCTGATAGACTGGATATAATATCCTGGATATAATTGACTGCAGTAAGGACACATCTGATGGTCAGGTTGGTAATGCCATTAAACAATTTGTGATTTCGCAAGTCGACGACAAGGTTATAGTGTTCAAGAAAGTCTGCCCCTAAAATGGGCTGCGAAACCTTAGCGATAGTAAAGTTTCAGAAAAAAGAGCGGCGTAAACCCAAATTCAATATAAGCCTTTTTTTTATCAAACGTGTGGATTGGGGACTTGTTTGTTGCGAATAAGTGCATGTGCTGGTCTCCACAGCGTTCCTGTTGAACATTGAGTGGAATGACACTAACTTCAGCTCTCATGTCAACCAAGACCTGAGCTTTTATCGTATAAATGAATTTATTTATTGAAATAATATTTTTTATAGTCTTTTTTATATTTATTTTTTATTGATTTATAATTAAATTGCTATCGCTTGCGCCCCGTACTTAAAATTAAAAGATTGTTACCGCTTTCGCGTCGTACTTAAAACTAAAACTTCAAATTAAATTTACAATTTATATAACCCTCAAATAATATCCATTACGGGATATTGTTTTGCAAAAATTGAACAACGGTAACTTGTTTTGATAAAATTGTAACAAAACAAATATTTCTTACGGGATGTTATTTTGATACATTGATCAATTTTATAATGAACATTAAAATAAAATATCATTCACTTAAGATTGTCTGCCTGGTATTGCCGTTGAAGGATGACGATCTAGTTTAACTTCTTGCTGCATAGTTCATTACACTTCTTGGCGTTGTGGTCAAACTTGCGATGATACTAACAGAGACCCTCATCATCATGGTCGAAATTGTTTGAGTCTTGAGTTAAAGCCCTTGAATCTTCCATAACAAAATCAAAAATAGTAAAAGAATGTATCCTCAGAACTCATCAAAAGAGATTGCGTGAACACTGTAAGTCTTACTGCAGTTCTTACTGGTCTTTGGTGTGTAGGCACTCACACAGAGAAACTGCGCATTCCCCATAACCCTCACTACAGAAATTGTGGAAACCCGCAGGAGAAAGAAACAATAATATTATAGGTAAACTAAATTTAGAAATTTATTAACGTAATAAAATGAATACAAAAAATTTATTATGTTCAATAGTTTATTAGGATATTAATATATAATCAAAACAAATACACCTATATACCGCATTTGATCAAATTTTAAATCTTAAATCTGATCTTTTAAAGAAAATGAACATTGAATGTCGGATTAAATCCATGTTCTTCAATAATGTCTGCCCCGAATAGTCATTTGAAAGCAGCCATTGTATTTTTGAGTGCTGGTGTTTCACCACAAAGCAATGAATGCAATGGCTCAGGTGGCAGAGTCAATAATGACAATTTCACTTTGCCATTAAGGCAGCACAATCCAGGCAATTCTCCAGCAAACTTTAATGCTCCACAATGTTAGCAAGTAACGTCCATTGGACCAATGCGAACGAAAGGATGCGAAGTGTAATCATTTGCGCAATCGTATAGAAACGCTGCTCGATACAAATCAATAGTTGAGGCATTTCTTCTTGATCGTCGGATATTTTCTCGTTGTTGATCTGTGTGATAAGCTCGACGATTTCTCATTGCCAACCGAGGCGTTTCACGGGCTGCCTCTCTTTGCTCTTGTGTTTGAGAAGCGCTAAGGCGGGTCTTACTAATGTGGCTCTTTTCTCGTGCGATTTCTCGTTCTTCTTCAGTGAGTGCATGCGTAATGTTTCGACGCCTAATTGCATTACGGCTTTGTTGAGAAAGATTAGACTTTCTGGGTCGCGGCATTGTTAATATTAAACACTCGCACAAAACAAACAAATCGATACTTTCACCTCATATATTGATGACAATATTTATTTATTATATTTGAATTTATAGAATTTATAATATTTGAAATTTGAAATATTTGAAAAAAGAAATCAATATCACTCAAACTGTCGAACTGTCAACAGTTTGAAACAGAATTTATAAATTTATTATTTTCGCTAAAATTAGTAGATATTTCCAATATTTTATAATATATTCTGCTTTTCGGAGCGGAGATGATTCCAACACGACTTTCTTTTATGTATATAGATTTATAATTATTTTTAGTAACCATATTTAAAAAATAAACAGATAAATAAATAAATTTTAAATGAAATTGCACAAAAAAAGCTTTTAATTAAGCTTTAAATTGTCATTCTAGATACACTTTTCAGTACATCTACTTTGTTACGATTTATCTTATTTTAAAGTAAGAGCGACGGGCGGGCGATATGTACATACTTTAGAGCTAAATTCAATTTATTTATCTTTATAAATTTACTTCCAAATCCACCTTCAATTAATTTTTCATACTTCTTGAACTGAAATAACATCATTTATTAATTTAAGAAAATTATTATTCTTTTAAAATATTCTGATAACGACGTTATAAATTTTTTCTGGGTACGTGGTTATATTTATAATATGGTGTAAGATATAAAAACACAAAAAAGTACCAAATTTTCTAAATTAAATTTATAATAAAAACACTTATTTAAAGATTACTTTCATTGTAAATAATTATATGTGCATTTTTTTATTTTGGTCTGTAATTTAATAATTGTTGATGTGATTGAACTTTTTTTAATATTAATAGTTAATACTTTTTTCTTTGTTATTTAAAACTAAATTGAGGCGATTTGAAATAGAATTGACTAATGAATGTAAAATAGACGTAAATCACGCCAATATTTTTTATAATTGTCTGGACAGTCTAAATTTAAATTTTTTTCGCCACTAAAGACTACATTCTGACACTATTTGGCCTAGAATGGGTATTTATTTGCAAATTCTAAACGGGCCTTGATATGCCTTTCCAAAAGCTTTAGTTTAGGTCCATTGTACTAAGTTTAAGGAAGTGATTTTCATGAATAATTTGAAACATTATACTTCTTCTTATTTGAAGTCCCATATGAGCCCTTATTTCTCCGATGTTCATCCAATTTTCCACTGCCACACGTCATATTCAGCGCTTACACCAAACATCGATTTTGTTCTTCTGGACACTGCGTGGAGCTGTATTTATATTCCGGCGGGCAGTTTAGAAATCTAGAAACACAGTTTCTATGTCGTTTCAGAATAGAGGCGGGGATATATGTCCATATTTTGCTTTTCATAAGGATTTAACAAACGGTACAGTATAGCTGCTCGGCCGCATGTGAGCGGTCGGTCCGTTGTTTGGGATCATGCGATCCAACCTGTTGTCATTCGCCTCATTTCTGTATTTATAAAATTTTGTGGGTATCCGTTAATTAGACATCTTGTTACAAACTTTGAAAGGTCAGATGGTAGATAAGAGTTATTGGTCCGATATAGTATCCGTCGCAAGTGTGAGGTTAGGGCGGAGCGTTTGACTGTTTGAGATGCATGTGCTGTATAGTGCACCATTCGTAATGATTCTGATGGTTTGTGATATATGGATAGCAAGAAATTTGTTGGGGTGTGCACAATAGTGTAATCTAGATATGTGATATATGGATGGCTCCTGTTAGCGACATTTAATCCTTCAATCTCGTAAGTTACATCGTATCTCATTAATTTTGGAAATAGTGCCATGAAACTGGGCTTATCAAAAATTTAAAAACAAGAATTTCTATGTAAATACATCTTCCAAATTGATATCATATAATACTTCCTTATCTTGAACGGAGTTTCGTAAAGCATTATTTTCGTTACTGAATTTTTTTATGAGATCGAGAATAGAAACCATTGTAAACCATAGTAAAGAATAGAAACCATTGCTCGATAAGGATTTTGTTTCTAAGTTTAGTTTTTACTAAATTCATTGCACTAAACACACGTTCAACCTCCGCATTACTAAAAGGTAACACTAAAAATTTCATTACAAAAGTCGCCAATTCATTAAAAGGATTTTCATATATTGCATTCTTGTATTCAAGCACACAAATCCAAAAATCGATGGTTGAGTTTATATTATTCCAAGTAAGAAGTGTTAATTTTTGCCACTGAAGTCCTATATTGGTGATTTCCTTATCACTCATCCTTATCTTTTCCTCTTGAAAGGTTCTATTACTTCTACTAATTTTTAAACTATTTTCTAAATAATGCCAAAAAAAAAGTTTACTGAAATGCTAAATAAAATGCTAAATGCTAAAATCAAATTTTGCAGCTATTTCACAAAAAAAATGCTAAATCTAGCAGCAAAAGTGCTAAAACGGCAACTCTGGCGGCAATGTAATTAGAGCTTATATTCTCCGTATCTTCTTTGATGTTCATAGTCAAGTTAATTTTCTCTTGAATTCTTAAGCTTTCGAGAGTGTGCCGTTTTTTCCAAGATTTCTCTTTGTCTAATATTACTACATTGTCGAAATTCGGTTTGTGTTGTCTCTCGGTGCAATGCTGAGATAGAGCTATATTGTTTTTGTTCTTGTTGATGTCCGACATGTGCTCAGCTATTCTGGTGTTAAGTGATCTCTTTGTTGTACCAATATAAATCTCTTTGCAACTCCCTTCTTTATTTCCGTTGCGATTTATTTGATATACCACATTATTTTGTTGCAGCTTATTAATTTTGTTTTTGTTGTTAGAGAAAATTTTATGGATAGTTAGATTGGGTTTATAAGCACAAAAAATGTTGTCTTGCTTAAGATTTGTGGTCAAATTTCTATTATTAGATAATTTCGGTACATAGGGTAACGAAAAATATTGTTTTGGAATTTGATTATTGCTATTTTGAATATTGTTATTGTAACTTATGTTCTGTTGTTTAATTAAATTGTTAATAAGTCTGTATGGATAATGGATAATTATTATTCAATAGAATCTTGAAAATTTTGTCAATATTATGTTGTTTGAACATTTGATCACTACTATCTAATACCTTTTTGATGAAATTGTTCACAGTAACTAGTTTTTGGCTAATAGGTTGTGAAGAATGAAAATTGATAAGGCGTCCTGAAGATATAGCTTTACTGTACCAATTGAAAATTAAATTATTATCTCGTTTAATAATTTCAATGTCGAGATATGAAAGTTTATAGTCCAGTTTCTCTTCATATGTAAACTTAATTTTTGGGTGAATATTATTTAGTGTTTTCAGAATAGTTTCCTTGCCAGATTTTTTGTGACAATCGCAAATATGTCATCAACATATTTGGTAATAAATTTAAAAGTTATGCCCATAGTCTTGAGTTCAGCTATGGCTTCGTCAAGTAGCTTATCAAGTACTATATCTGCGATAGTAGGAGATAATGGATTTCCCATAGGCATACCAAACACCTGTTGGTATATCTGATTGTCAAAAATGAGGTAATTATTGTCTTTAAGACAAAGTCAAGAATTCTCGAAAATTTGGCCTTGGAGATATTAGTTGTATTTTTAATAATATCCCATTTTTCTAAGATGATTTTAGTAGCCAGGTTTGTAGGTATATTTGTAAACAATGAAATTTCGTCAAATGAAATTAATATTTCGTTGTCTTCTAATTTAATGTGTTTTAATTTCTCAAGTAATTCACTGGAATTTTTTATATTGTAATCTGACGTATTAATGGTTTTAGAATTTCTTTTCAAACATATTTTGACAGTTTATAACAAGGAACCATTGTGGAGTCCGCTATTGGTCTGAGGGGTACATTAGACTTATGAATTTTGTGTAATCCATATAGTCTAGGCGCGTTAGCTGTACTACATAGTAGTTGTTTTTTTTGCTGTATTGTTATTAGTTTCTGTTTGTAAAAATCTGTTATTATGTTGTTATTAGTAGTTATCAATTTATTAGTTGGATCTGTGCGTAATGATTTATACGTGTTTTTGTCATCTAGTAATGATGTTATTTTATTCAAATAATCTCGTTTGTACATCACTACTGTTTTTTGATTTTTATCCGATTAAATAATGACAATATCATTTTTGTGTTTGTTCACTATTTTTTGAGTGTTATCATATGCTTTTAGAATGAATTTTTCTCTATTGTTATTTTTATGTTGATGATTGAAATTTATTAAATTATGAGCTGTTTTGGTTCTAGTGAGTTCCTTCGATTTTTCATTTTTCATGTTTTGAATGCCTTGTTCTACGTCTGCTATGAATTATATTTATTCATAGGTAGAGCAAATTTTTTTCCCAAATTACATCGGTATAGTTAATAAACCAATCTTCATTTAATGTGAAACTAAAGGACAAAAACATGTTGTCTTTAAGTTTATGAATTTTATTATCTAATGTAGTTTTTGATTGTTGAAAAAGGTGATCTGATGGTATTTTTTGTCTGTGCATGAACGTTTTATATTCATCAACGTTAAGAGTGCGTTTTAAATGTAATTCTAATTGGTTTATTGTTTTTCGTAAAGTTTTGATGTTACTATTTTTTTGTGATATTTCGAGTTTTAATAATTTGGATAGGAAGTTGAATTCTAGATTGTGGAAAGCATTTTTGTGTGTATTCAGTTTAAAATTAGTTGATATTTTTTTGATCATATTCAACAAAAATTGTGGTATAATGCCATAATCTTTACAAGTAAGAAGAAATTTAAGATGTTCTATTTGTTTTACTAATTGTTTCTTTTTCCTGCAATATGCTTTCATGTTGCTGTTTGTTTATTTAATTATTTATTTTTATTTAAGTTTATTACGAATACTTGAAAAATCACATTGTGGCAATGCCACATTTATAATTTCTTACTTTCGTTTAAAAAGATCATATGCTGTCTCTATCAGCTGTTTTGGGTAAAACTCAATTTTTTTGCTTTGGTTGTTTTTGTAAACAAAAATGTTTATATTTACAAAATCTGAATATCACCGTTCTCTGGCACTATTTTTATGTAGAATATTTTTATTTATACTCTTTTTATCGAATAATTTAAACCGATATTTGGGACTTTATTGTATCAAGTTAATAAAAAATAATAATTGCAGTGGAGGTTGCGGCTGTTTAATATACAGTGACTCACAAAATTAAAGTGCATGCATTTTATTAACCATGGTACGGGTTAGATCAACTGGAAAGCGAGATTTGGCATTAGAGCATTTAAAAAAGGGAATTTCCCAACGTATTATAGCTGAAATGATAAATCTAAGCTCTTCAACAGTTCAGCACATAATTGAACACTTTTTACATAAAAATTCTGTAGAAAATATAGGTCGAAAAGCTCCCAATTAAATTTTTAAAGTAAAAGAATCGAGATGGTTAGTAAACTAAGTTTGAAAAATACAACAACTAGCGCTCCAAAGTTGGAAGACGTGGACGAAAAAGACTTAGGAAAGACGTGTCATTCTGAAACCGCCCACAGATTATTGGGATAATCATATTTAAATGGAAAAATAGCTCTAAGTAACCCTTTTGTAAATTTAAAAAAAGGAATCAAAAGTTGCAGTTTTTGTTTTTGGAAATGAATTTAGAACACTACAAATAATAACTCTGTGTACTTTGTTTTGTTAATTTTGCCATATATTTTGAAATAAAAAACACTTTTCAAAAAATGTTTGCCTACATCAAATAAGCTATGAGCCACTGTATATTAACGGGACCAGAAGCTGATCAAGTCAGGAAAATTAAACAAAAAAATACAGGTCAGAGATATATTGAACTATAATACTTATCACTCAGTACCGGGAGTTAATAACACACCAGCACAAATTAACAAAACTTCAATTTTTTTTTAAAATGAAAGAACGAGTAGAATTCATCGCACAAATTGTTTTACCTTAACCCTTTTATGCTCATTGTTGCCAATAAGCAACATTGTTCATTTTAGATTATAAGTCCAGCTGTTGGAATTATTTTTGCGAACAATTTTTTTTAAATAATAGTTTAGTATGTTGTAAAAGCAAATAAAAAGAGGAATCATGTAATATAAACCATGGAATTGTTCAATTACTGGCTTTGTTTCTGTGTGACTACTTGTGTGGAAAAATATTCAGCAAACTAATGCGGGCATGAAGGGGTTAATATTAATTTTTGAATTTGAAACTAAATTTTTTTTATTATTATTTTTTTGTGTATATTTTTTATTAATAGTTTAATGCATAATTTTTTTATAAATGTAAATTGTGTGTTTAGGTGCTTGCATTATCACCTTTACATTCGTTTAAACTTCTCATGACTTCACGAGATTGACTCAGGAATCCACCCAAGCCCTTCTCATCATGACAAGCCTAAACAAACGTCTTCAGGTAACAGTTATTCACTGTTCCTGGTGCAACAATGTTGCATTTATAATACTTAACCTATTAGCAGTTAACTTTTGATGGATTTTTAATTTTTAATATATATATATATACTATTATTCAAATTGAGGATACATAAATTTATTTTTATTTTATTTTTATTTTTATTTTATTTTTAAATTGATTCAACCATGTATGCATGCAAAAGCCTCTTTGTCTAAAACACCAAACCATCATCTTGTTACCTTCAAATTCCCTTTCTCTATATTATAGATCTCACACATTAATCCACCTATAAGACATATACAAAGTACATACAAAAATTATGCAAATTGTACAAAATTTATAAAAATATGTAAAAAATATGCAAAGGATGTATGCAAAAAAACATGTAAAGTATGTAAAAATATGCAAAAAGGTATGTAAAATATTTAAGAACCCTATGTCCTCGTCCATATCTGATTATTCGTCCAAAATTAGTCATAAAATTAGGATATCCTACATATTGGTATAAACCAACAAAGTAACCTAAAGTCAACGGTTTCCATTGACGCGTTTCGTCCGGTAACCAACCGGACTCATCAGAATGAAATGAAAATTTTATGTCAGTATAGTCCACAATAAATAATTATTAAATAAATCAATTAAAATAAATAAAGAAATCAATTCAAAATTAATATATGCTAAATCTTTGTTGACACTCAACATATTAACAATTTAATAACATTATAACAACAATATATGTATATATATATATATCAACAATATATATAACAACAATATAATAATAATGCCTCAATCTTTATTACATTTCATTCTCATTTGTGTTTTTTATAATTTCAACCATATATATTATATCACACCATTATTCTATTATTCCTAAACATAGTTATGACTATAAATATTATCAAATAAATTAGTCCGATTTAATTCAACTATCTTCACCATATGATACATCTTACTTATGTCATACCTTTATTATCACAAATGTCAAACTCTATTAAAACCATGCAGGTATCAAAACCCCGTTTACATGTTGCTGCATATTTGTCACCTAAAAATTATTGTTTGCCTCACCCTATTAGTAAAACTGAAAATTGAAAATACTGAAAAACACCAACCGCGCTGCAACCGTTTACAAAGCAGACCACTCATTTTATTATTATTTTTGTTATATATCAATTCAGCCCATAACTCAGTCGTGCAGAACACATTCGGAATCCCGGCCAATAAAAGGATACATAGGTAGGTACACAGCAAATTCCATTATTATCATCTATCATCACCAATCAAAACAAACACAAACACATATACCAAGAAAAACACAAACCGAACAAACACATAAACCGAAAGAGTTCCACAAAATTTATACCTGTGCAGGCTAAGGTACAGCAAAAAACTATTTCTGTTTATGTTTGAATATATATGAGTGAAGTTTGATAAAAAATTTTTTCATTGAGATTCATTGAAAATTCTTTAAAAATTTTGTTGAGAAATTTAAATCATTGATCATAAACATTAAAATTGATTTCAGGATTTATAAGCCGTCCACTAGCCAATATTCTGCGCTTACCATTTCCTCTTCCATTGTTGTTTCGCGTAAGTACAATAACTTGTATTATTATATTCCATCATAATTGCTAATATACATGTATTTCCTCTTACAGAAATTATATTATCAAATCCGTGCACGAGATTCAGCAGTCAAAATTACATATCTTATAACATACCATCTTTATTCTATTTTTTATTTTTTATTTTTATTTTGCTTCCATTCTTTGTGTTATTATTGTATCTGGTTGTTAGTTCCTCGCTCTCATCCATTATTTGTTTATTCCTATATTAGTCCACTTTAAACCGATTGTATAATTGATTTTAATCCTCCCATAATATTCATCCTCCGTTCTTTTGCTATTTATTCATCCATCCCTTATTATTTGTTTTGTTCTTATTCATTCACTCATCTATTATTGTTGTTTTGTTATTCTATTTTTGATTGGTTCACTACTTCTTTCATTAGCTTTATTTTCATCCCCTTTTTTATTTATATATTGTCTCGATACATATACACATCCTCACATATTGTTATTTGTTGTCCTATAGGTATTCATTATCGTGTTATTCCTTTGCTATATTTCAACTAATTCTCATACTTTATTATTTGTATTCTGCCTCACTTCATTCTATTTCATTCTTGTGTGTATATATATATATTACATATTGCCATTTATCTGTTGTTCCATTTTGTTGTTGTTGTTTATGCTGTGTTTATTTATTAATTTAATAGCCTATTTTTCTTTATAACTTGAAAACATAGCATCACTTTTGGCAGGTACCGTGATTTTTGGGTTATATTAAACAGATTTGTTAGTGTGCGTGAGGTCAGTTATTTGAATTGTTGTGTATCTTAATTCCAAAAAACTAATATTTTATTCTTTCAGCCATTTTATTGTTCGTTACGGGTGAGGTATTGTTGTTGTTGTGATTAAATTCTCGCTATAATTTCTTAATTAATCAATATGAAAAGGATCTGTACTTCATCCGGCTCAAATAAGAAACCCCGCGTTTCATTTTCTTTATTGCCTATTGATTTAACACGCGAGCCTTCTATTGATTTGACTCACGAGTCTCCTTCATTTCTCCCTCGGCCTACTTCAGATTTAGCTCGTTATTTGTCCGTGCCTCCTTCCGTAGGGCTATATAATAATAATATACCCATACTTGAGCAATTTCGTTTTATATATACCGAAGTGGTGTTTGGTGGTTTTATGAATTTAAGCGGTTTATCAGTTCCCCAAGAGGTACAGATACTTTTAAGCTTCGGTCCTAAATATTCTCCTCCTGCCCTTCCTGACATTTCTTCCTATATGGTGGCCTTGGAGCGATATTACGATGGCTATGTTGAGCATGGAATGCTATTAGGCATGTGTGATCGGGTTGAGTTAGAGTCACATTATTCCTTGTTTGTGGATGCCATGTTAAAGCACCAGATTCCATCTTTGCATCATAGGATGCTGTCCCATATATACCAGGTGACACTGGCTTTCTTGAAGAGACATGATGATTTAATTATGGTTCAGGCTGATAAAGGTAAGACAACTATATTGATGTTTCGTTCTGATTATATTTCGAAGATGGACACTTGGCTCGCTTCCTATTTGTCTTCCGGTGCTTGTATTGAGTTTACTGGTGATAGAGATATATTGTTGAGACGAATGCTTGCATTGTATAAGAGGGTGGTTTTGCCTTTGCGTCATTTGTATGTTTTGAACCCTTCCATTTATCCCTCCAAGATACACAAAGATTTGCTTGTTAAATTGCAGGACCCACCTCAGATTTCTTATTTGTATGGTTGTATAAAGACCCACAAACCGGATTTTTCCATTCGTCCGATTTGCAGCCCTATTGATTGGTACATTGGCCCTTTGCATAAACTATGCACTCATTTTTTAACCGAAATTTTGGGGGATAGGCTGTCAACTCATAATCTTAAAAATATGGATGATTTGACCGGTCATCTTTTGGATCTAATCCCTATTCCTGATTATGTGTTTATAACCTTAGATATAAAAGAAATGTACCCTAAGACCCCTTTGGCACCTTTATGGCAGGTTCTAGAAAATTTAATGTCTTTCGACTGGTTTCAGGATCGTTGTCCTATAAGTATGGATCTGTTAAGGAAATTATTGGATTATATCCTACATCAGGCTAATTATTTCTCTTTCAACTCTGTTTGGTACCAGCAACTTGTGGGTCTGCCCCAAGGCGGCTCTGCTTCTGGTCTGCTGGCTACATTATTTCTCGATTCCAGGTTGGAAATATATTACAACCTCATTTTTTCTGCTCACCATGTTAAAGCCTGGTGGAAATTCGTTGATGATGTGCTGGTTTATATACCTAAGGCTTCTGTATTGGATTTTGTGTCAGCTTTCTCTCGTTGGACTGGTTATGAGGTGACTCATGAAGACGAATCATTAAATGATAGCTGTCATGGTTATCCGACCATATCCTATTTGGATTATAACATATCCCGTACACCTACCCAATTCTTAATATCACTATATTTGAAACCTACCGCATCTCATCGTATAATCCATTATACTACATATGGTAGTAAGAATTCAAAAAGAACTGCCTTATTGTATCATTTGCGTAGAGTGTTGTTCCGTAGTAGTGATGCCTATTTGTCTCGTGATATGAGTTTTTGTATACAGATGATAAAAAACAATGGCTATCCTCATAGTTACATAATATCAGAGTTGTCCGATTTGGTGAGGAGTTATGTCCAACAAACTTCTAGCAATAGACAACCTTATACTGCATGCCGGCATTCTATATTATCTCATTTTTTATTATCCTCCAAAAATGTTCCATTTCCTAGGTTATTATCGAAACAGTCTATGCCTCGCTTTTATTTACGAAGTATTGTGTATAGCTGCGAAGAGATTTCGTCCTTAATACAGAGCGCTTTTGGCACTTATGGAGTGCCTACATTCTCAAAATCCGAAACCTTGTTCACTAAATTGAGTATGTCCTTGCGGGACATTCATCATACTTTTAAATTATCAACCAAACATAGGATATTGTTAACCTCTTGTACCGCATGTGGTCTTGGTTTTATTTGTACAGGGAAAGGGAATGTGAAGCAGATATTAATTAACATAAGGGAGGATCCTGATTCCCCTATTAGTAAGCATTTTTCCGTTTCAGGTCATTCCAACTTATCATCCGGTGTGGAACTGCCTTATACTAAACAAATCTCTCAGGATGTACAAATTTCAATCTATAAGCAGATCTATACTTCCATGGGAATACATTTGGATGACAGATATAACTACAATACTATTTCTAGTTTTTTGGCCCTTGGATTGGACAGGAATAGGGATTAGATCCAAAAGATGACCAGTCAAATCATCCATATTTTTAAGATTATGAGTTGACAGCCTGTCCCCCAAAATTTCGGTTAAAAAATGAGTGCATAGTTTATGCAAAGGGCCAATGTACCAATCAATAGGGCTGCAAATCGGACGAATGGAAAAATCCGGTTTGTGGGTCTTTATACAACCATACAAATAAGAAATCTGAGGTGGGTCCTGCAATTTAACAAGCAAATCTTTGTGTATCTTGGAGGGATAAATGGAAGGGTTCAAAACATACAAATGTTGCAAAGGCAAAACCACCCTCTTATACAATGCAAGCATTCGTCTCAACAATATATCTCTATCACCAGTAAACTCAATACAAGCACCGGAAGACAAATAGGAAGCGAGCCAAGTGTCCATCTTCGAAATATAATCAGAACGAAACATCAATATAGTTGTCTTACCTTTATCAGCCTGAACCATAATTAAATCATCATGTTTCTTCAAGAAAGCCAGTGTCACCTGGTATATATGGGACAGCATCCTATGATGCAAAGATGGAATCTGGCGCTTTAACATGACATCCACAAACAAGGAATAATGTGACTCTAACTCAACCCGATCACACATGCCTAATAGCATTCCATGCTCAACATAGCCATCGTAATATCGCTCCAAGGCCACCATATAGGAAGAAATGTCAGGAAGGGGAGGAGGAGAATATTTAGGACCGAAGCTTAAAAGTATCTGTACCTCTTGGAAAACTGATAAACCGCTTAAATTCATAAAACCACCAAACACCACTTCGGGATATATAAAACGAAATTGACCAAGTATGGGTATATTATTATTATATAGCCCTACGGAAGGAGGCACGGACAAATAACGAGCTAAATCTGAAGTAGGCCGAGGGAGAAATGAAGGAGACTCGTGAGTCAAATCAATAGAAGGCTCGCGTGTTAAATCAATAGGCAATAAAGAAAATGAAACGCGGGGTTTCTTATTTGAGCCGGATGAAGTACAGATCCTTTTCATATTGATTAAATTAAGAAATTATAGCGAGAATTTAATCACAACAACAACAATACCTCACCCGTAACGAACAATAAAATGGCTGAAAGAATAAAATATTAGTTTTTTGGAATTAAGATACACAACAATTCAAATAACTGACCTCACGCACACTAATAAATCTGTTTAATATAACCCAAAAATCACGGTACCTGCCAAAAGTGATGCTATGTTTTCAAGTTATAAAGAAAAATAGGCTATTAAATTAATAAAGAAAACCCAGCATAAACAACAACAACAAAATGGAACAACAGATAAATGGCAATATATAATATATATATATACACACAAGAATGAAATAGAATGAAGTGAGGCAGAATACAAATAATAAAGTATGAGAATTAGTTGAAATATAGCAAAGGAATAACACGATAATGAATACCTATAGGACAACAAATAACAATATGTGAGGATGTGTATATGTATCGAGACAATATATAAATAAAAAAGGGGATGAAAATAAAGCTAATGAAAGAAGTAGTGAACCAATCAAAAAGAGAATAACAAAACAACAATAATAGATGAGTGAATGAATAAGAACAAAACAAATAATAAGGGATGGATGAATAAATAGCAAAAGAACGGAGGATGAATATTATGGGAGGATTAAAATCAATTATACAATCGGTTTAAAGTGGACTAATATAGGAATAAACAAATAATGGATGAGAGCGAGGAACTAACAACCAGATACAATAATAACACAAAGAATGGAAGCAAAATAAAAATAAAAAATAAAAAATAGAATAAAGATGGTATGTTATAAGATATGTAATTTTGACTGCTGAATCTCGTGCACGGATTTGATAATATAATTTCTGTAAGAGGAAATACATGTATATTAGCAATTATGATGGAATATAATAATACAAGTTATTGTACTTACGCGAAACAACAATGGAAGAGGAAATGGTAAGCGCAGAATATTGGCTAGTGGACGGCTTATAAATCCTGAAATCAGATTTAATGTTTATGATCAATGATTTAAATTTCTCAACAAAATTTTCAAAGAATTTTCAATGAATCTCAATGAAAAAATTTTTTATCAAACTTCACTCATATATATTCAAACATAAACAGAAATAGTTTTTTGCTGTACCTTAGCCTGCACAGGTATAAATTTTGTGGAACTCTTTCGGTTTATGTGTTTGTTCGGTTTGTGTTTTTCTTGGTATATGTGTTTGTGTTTTTCTTGGTATATGTGTTTGTGTTTGTTTTGATTGGTGATGATAGATGATAATAATGGAATTTGCTGTGTACCTACCTATGTATCCTTTTATTGGCCGGAATTCCGAAATGTGTTCTGCACGACTGAGTTATGGGCTGAATTGATATATAACAAAAATAATAATAAAATGAGTGGTCTGCTTTGTAAACGGTTGCAGCGCGGTTGGTGTTTTTCAGTATTTTCAATTTTCAGTTTTACTAATAGGGTGAGGCAAACAATAATTTTTAGGTGACAAATATGCAGCAACATGTAAACGGGGTTTTGATACCTGCATGGTTTTAATAGAGTTTGACATTTGTGATAATAAAGGTATGACATAAGTAAGATGTATCATATGGTGAAGATAGTTGAATTAAATCGGACTAATTTATTTGATAATATTTATAGTCATAACTATGTTTAGGAATAATAGAATAATGGTGTGATATAATATATATGGTTGAAATTATAAAAAACACAAATGAGAATGAAATGTAATAAAGATTGAGGCATTATTATTATATTGTTGTTATATATATTGTTGATATATATATATATACATATATTGTTGTTATAATGTTATTAAATTGTTAATATGTTGAGTGTCAACAAAGATTTAGCATATATTAATTTTGAATTGATTTCTTTATTTATTTTAATTGATTTATTTAATAATTATTTATTGTGGACTATACTGACATAAAATTTTCATTTCATTCTGATGAGTCCGGTTGGTTACCGGACGAAACGCGTCAATGGAAACCGTTGACTTTAGGTTACTTTGTTGGTTTATACCAATATGTAGGATATCCTAATTTTATGACTAATTTTGGACGAATAATCAGATATGGACGAGGACATAGGGTTCTTAAATATTTTACATACCTTTTTGCATATTTTTACATACTTTATATGTTTTTTTGCATACATCCTTTGCATATTTTTTACATATTTTTATAAATTTTGTACAATTTGCATAATTTTTGTATGTACTTTGTATATGTCTTATAGGTGGATTAATGTGTGAGATCTATAATATAGAGAAAGGGAATTTGAAGGTAACAAGATGATGGTTTGGTGTTTTAGACAAAGAGGCTTTTGCATGCATACATGGTTGAATCAATTTAAAAATAAAATAAAAATAAAAATAAAAATAAAATAAAAATAAAAATAAAAATAAATTTATGTATCCTCAATTTGAATAATAGTATATATATATATATTAAAAATTAAAAATCCATCAAAAGTTAACTGCTAATAGGTTAAGTATTATAAATGTAACATTGTTGCACCAGGAACAGTGAATAACTGTTACCTGAAGATGTTTGTTTAGGCTTGTCATGATGAGAAGGGCTTGGGTGGATTCCTGGATCAATCTCGTGAAGTCATGAGAAGTTTGAACGAATGTAAAGGTGACAATGCAAGCACTTAAACACACAATTTACATTTTTTAGTTTAACTTTAATTTTTTTTGAATTTTTTTTTTTTTTTTTTGATAAACGAATTTAAAGTTCTTTGTGCTATCTAAATGAAAAAAAAAAGAAAAAAAATTCGAAGGACAAATTAAATTATTTTATTTTTATAATTAGTAATTTTTTTTAAAAGAAATAAAAAACTAAGTTCAATATATTGTAAATAAGTTCCTCAAGTACATCAAGTGTAAATATGAATGATAAAATGACCATTTTTCCCCAATTCACTGAGATTGCTATCATTTACAACTGCATCACGTAAATGAATGTACTCTTCAGAAGGCAATTTTACTTCATTTAGTAGTATGTAGAGGAGTCTTTCACTTTCTATTTTTGCATACATGTCAACAATGTATTGACGAAATAATTGTCTGTATTTCAATATATGATTATCAGCATTCTGACGAATCATCGTTAGATATGCATAATAATTCATAGCACTGACTTTTTTGTTAATGTCCACATTAGTTGTAGGATTTCTCATATTAATATAAAAATAATATCCATCCACTCCTTGCCAAAATAGAATGGGATGTTGTAATGCATCATATGAACGATGCGTTTCTGATACTTGCTGGCCGTCAACACATTTCTACGATGAAGAATTATATCGCGAGAATTAAATTCTTCACCAACTTTGACAATTGTCACTTCATCAATCGTTGGTGCGTTGAATAGTTTTCGATGCTGACCAAGAGGTGTTTTATCTGCCTTTATAATTACTTTGTAATTGTCAGATTGTATTTGTTCAATGGTGGTTTTAAATAATTTAATTAATTCATTATGTTGTTCAAATAAATTTTGTAATTCAGCGACAATCTCTCGTTTAGTGCTCATATTCAGTTGACACCGTCTGTTGATTTATTTGTCAGTATTTTCCATAAAATATGTCTGAAGATATTTGGCAAGGGTAGTAGTGATCCAGCATAGTAATAAATTTGCCCTTGTAATTTAAATGTTGGTATATAATTTGCGGTAACGATATTCGTTGCTTCGAACGATGTCATTTAGAAGCATGAATTGAACTTGTGTATATTTTTCACAAATTTTTTGATTGACTTGTTTCACCTGATACTAAAGTTAATAATGGTTCAGGTGGTGAACGCAAGTCTGGTAACTTTACTTTTCGAGCAAAAGCAGTGTGAACTCGATCTCTTTCTTGCTTACTTTTTCTCTGTTCACTTGTTTCTGAAACTCGATCTTCTGTTCTCCTTTTTGCTTGATTTGTAGTTCGACCAATGGCACTTCGCTTTGGTGGCATAATTGTGGTGTTAAATAAAACGTATTTCCAATTATTTTCTTTAGCTGTAAATTTTTTAATGTAACCATGGTAACCATTAATATACTTTTACTAAAATATTACTAATTAAATGCACCTGGAACCCTAACTCCGATTTTAATAAAAATTTGCAAAAACCTTCCCGGGGATATACCTAATAATTTCCCAAATTTTCACGGTGATTGGATGTATAGTTTTTAAATCCATCGAGACGGATAATGGAATCGAACTATCGAACCAAATCGGCCCATTTTGAATTTGTCGTCATATGTAGTTTCGTCTGCACCTGCGAAAGGACGCCGAAATTATTAGTAAAAAATATTGATGAATTGTTTGAATGAAATACCGATGAAGTCTCGAACTGATGCTCCATTTTGAAATCTTTTCAACAAAGAAATTATCTTGTCTTCTGCTGCGTACATTTGTTCTTATAATGATAATAATGTTTAATAATAATTCTATATTTTATATTACAAAGTTCTCAAAACTTCAGTGTAAACAATATTTTTCGTATACACCCTTTCATCATTAGCCAAATGATATACACCCTTTCATCATTACTGACATAAAATTTAAGCCCTTCAAATGATCTAACTCAACGGGCTGCAACTTAAATTTGACCATGCGAAAAAACAGGTCTCCTCAACAATATTCTAACTCCATCAAATCTCTGCCCTTGGGATTTGTTAATTATGATAGCAAATGCGCTGATGACTGAAAACTGTTTTCTTTAAAAATTAAATGGCATTGCAGTCCCTGAATACGTGAAGTGTATGCGTGGAATCAAAATATGTTTTCCGCGAGCAACTCAAGTAAGCACAATCTATTGTGTTATTATGCATTGTTTTGACTGGCATTCTCGTCCCATTCACTTAAGCTTGGTTCGTATTTAAATTTCGAATTAACAAAACTATCGTACTAATTTTGAGCTCCAACTTATGTGGTGACAAGCCACTTACAATCAGCGATGTCGTTCAAAAATTCTACTGGATAAGTTGCCCACCTCGCTGTTATCCTCACAAATAATTGTGTCAAAACTGTAACAATGCGATTCAATACATCGTTATTTATAAGTCCATAATCTTCATTAATTAGAGCTAACACAACTAACTTCAACATTTTATCTTATAAAATGGTTTCATTAATATCTCCAAAAATGTCTTGTACTATGTTATATTCAACATCTATCAAATTTACTGGAATTTCAACTAAATCTTAACCAAACGGTCTGAAATTAGATTCACCAATTCACCATTGCCAATTCTCTTTAGAAATTAAACGAATTCTAGCTCTTCGGGGAGTGCTCTCATATTTTGAGTTAACGTTATATGATTGAAAAACGGGAATGCTGCCCAATTCGTAATACAATTTGCAATCATTATTAATCGCGATGCATGAGGAGTAACGGGAAATATTTGTCTAAAATCTCCACATAATAATATAGTTTTTTTTTGTGAATCATCGCATAAGTCTTTCAACAACGTATCAATACATTCCATCATTTGTAACGGACACATCGAAATTTCATCAATAATGAATAATGCCGCCAAATTAACAAATCTGGCATAATTACTATTTTTTTTATATTTGGTACTGTATTTTCCATCAGATTTATGGGCAGTTTAAAAACATTATGGAGTGTCTTTCCACCAATCAATAATGTGGAAGCAACTCCACTAAATGCACACAAAATACATCGAAGATTAAGGGAATTCCATTTACGAATTATAGCCGTTTGTGTGTAACTTGGGCTGTCAAATAAATCACATTTGATCCTGTGTCGTGATACTGAACTTCACGAATAACTTTATCAATAGCATAACGCTGTTCATTATTTGCGCTATCACAAAGCTCATTAAATAAAAATTCTTCTTCAAAAGGATTAAAAATATTGAGATCAGCAAATTCTGGCATTATTATAGGTGTAGGCAAACCAAGTGACGTACATGTAACATTATGTGTTAACAAAACATCCTCGATTTCCAATAATGCTCTATTGAAAGAAACATCTACACTACAATCATCCCTAAGGAAATCTTCGCTTGAATTACCTCTAAATTCCACCCAAAGCACTAGTACATTTGCTGGAATATTTAAGGCACAAATAATCGCAAACAAATTACGCATTTGTTTTGCTGAACTACATGTCTTAGCTTCATTGAGACAAACGCTCCCCTCATTATCGTTGGACGCAATTTCTCTGGCATGACATGCTTCGATAAATGTGCTATTAATAATTCCATTGTATGTACGCACATCTTTATATGATTTTGGCCCTTTTACATGCAACAAAAGTAATCTTAAATGGAATAGTTCAACTTTTTTGGGAGACGTCATATACATCCGAGTAATAATTTTTTTCTCCTCCTCGTTGTCTTTTATGCCAAGATATTTTACTATCAATCCAACCTTAATGCAATGGAATTTCTGTGTACGTATATTGATTAGCAGATGGATCACTTTCATTCAATTGAAATAAAGCTAATAGCCTCGTAAGCTTAGAATTTTCTACTGCTTGCCGTTCTTGCCCTTCGCGAAATATAATATTTTGTCTTTGTGGCAAATGAATGTTAAGAAGAATTATAATATGAGACGAAAATGCATTGGAAATTCATATGTCCGCCATATAGCTTCAGTTGAACTCACATATTGATCATTCAAAAAATTTTTAACTTCATCTGCTTCAACTTGTACTTGCTGTATGTTACAGTTGCACTATCAAAACCCTTATCTACATACTTATATATATATTTAATACTTTTGACGGAAATGCACATGATTGTATGGAACGACATAACTATTATCTAAAGACTTTCCTCTAACATCAACGGACACAATATTGTCGCGTCGTCTATATAACGGATAACCATTAACTGATTCTTTCGTTGATTGTACAAAATCCTTTGGAAATTGTTTTGAACATTTTCCATCTTACATAAATACAGAGTTTGGATTCAAAACACCGCATCGATCGTGCATCATGTGTTTGACAATACATTCATGTAATTTTGTCTGCAAATTTTTATCCGAAATCTCTGCACAAACAATTTTATCAACATCAGCCTGCCTGACAATTTTCACATGAAGTCGTCAAAATGCGCGCATGAGGCAAACCTCTTTTTTGAAATTCGATTGTATATATAAGAGCCTCAATTTTGCCAAAAACATCTTTATTCCAAATGTCAGATATGAGTTCTTTTAACTACGATTTAAATACACGCACAACTATTTCAGGCCTAAAATAAAATGATTCATTAGGATCAATATTATTTACAACCTCCGGCCAATTCGCATTGCAAGTCATTGTAACAAAAAGGGATGGCTTGCCGAAGTGCTGAACAATTGACATTGCATCTAAGTAATTTTGATACATGTTTCTTGGAGACCCATTGAGAATGAAGGCAAAATCACTTTACGACTTAAGCTAACATCTCCTGCTTTATCCGTTTGCAAATATGTAATATTGTAATATTGTTATACACATCTGCCCTCAAATTCACTTGATTATGTCTTATTAAATGTAGTCGACATCCTTCTATTCTTACATACACATCAACAATGTACTGCTAAAATAGGTTTTGCGATATATGCAAAAAGCTAAATTGATCCCTTATTGCAAATCTGAAATATGGAAATTGTACTTTACTTCGAATCTGCCTACCATTAGAATTATGTTGTACGTTATGTGACATATTAACGTGCTAACCACAATCTCCATTTGGGAATAGTAAAGGATATGCCAATGTATCCAAATCAGAAGCTAATACTGATACATTCTTAACCATACAATTTGTTTTTGAAAAAGATATAGTATTTCTCTCAAATGGTTATTCATCATCTACATTCGTAAATATAACCGTTCGAGTTGCATCGTTATATCTTCGTATATCTGTAAAACGATTCACGGTAATTGCCATACAAGTGGCTTTATGTGCAATAAAACGAGGTCTCAAGTTATTATTCTGTTTTGGATTCCATTCCATGCCCATGGAAACATAGATTGTTTTATATAGTTGCAGTTGTTCGGACAAAGTGATATCTATAGAATAAGGCAGGTAGATGGCACGATTTGTGATTTTATGATTAGTTAATTTAATATGAGTACTAAGATATCCTATTCCACAATCAGGACGAAAAGACAATAATATTTTATGTTTTAAAGTAAGATTTTTATTAGGACCAATTGTCCGTAAGGACATATGTGAAGTCTTGAACAAAGTATCTGAACGAGAATATGTGGGGCAACCAATATTCAACGGCATAAAGGATTGATTTAGAAAAGTGGACAATGCCTCGCAACTGTACACAATGCTTCTATAGTAGCGTTTGGGGGAAGGTTTGGGATTGGACAGATATAGATAGGAGTGCATGGATGGTGTTTCATAAGGCTTAATATATTTATTTAATATTTGTATACGAGTGGGATTAGAGGGTTGTATATAGGGAGATGATACACATGGATAACTTAATATTAAACCCTTTAATTCATGAATTATCATTATGAGAGGATAGCTATTTAATAGCAATTGATTCACGCTATCGGATAAATCACTGAGGAGATGCTCTGTACTAGTATGATATATTATGCGTCGTAAATAGTATAATATTGTACGTGATATATACGTGATGAGAAGCATGAGACGTATAATGGGATGTTCTAAGAGATTGTTGAGGTTTTCTATACAAGTATAATTTAAAAGAATCTTTTGAATAAATAATATTGTTATCAAGATAGGAGATACAGGGTTGATCATTGTAAGATAAATTAGGGGATTCTTTTTCGTAAATCAGTTCATAACCAATTAAGTCGGCAAAGGTTTCACAAAAAGATTTTATATTAGAAAGTGGCAAATAGATGAGTATATCATCTATATACTTCCACCATGCATGAACGCGAAAGGGAGCAAATAAGGATTTTGAATGTATTTCAATCGTGAAATCTAGGTATATGGTAGCCAGCAATCCAAATGCACTGCCCTCTTGAGGAAGCCCCTCAATTTGTTCATAACACTTCCCATCAAATATGAAATAATTACCATGCTTGAGGATAAAATCTAGAGAACGCTCCAATAAATCAATAGGGATAGGACATTGATCAATGAACAACTGGAGTTTCATTATGTTTTGTAATGTCTTTATAAGAGGATAAGTAGGTGTTTTGGGATACATATTCTTTATGTCAATGGATACCAAAACATAATTAGGAATGGGACGCAAACCTGAAAATGAGACCCGTCAGATGGTTCATGTCATGAATATTATGGACAGACGATGGGATAAAGATGTTTTTAATACATATTGAACTAGGTGGTGTATAGGTGAAATGTACCACCCGATAGGACAACATATTGGCCGAATAGGGGCATGCGGCTCATGTGTCTTTATGATTCCATGAAGATAGGGCAGTATAGGTTTGTTGGATAACATAGATTTGATTTCATTATAAATTTCTCGAAGATATAAGGTATTATCGTTTATATATAGTTGACATAAAGGACGCGCTAATCTTATGAAATAAGCGGTCACACGTCGTATTAATGTTTCCCGATCTCCGGTATATTCGCGACAGGAACCTGTACCGATATAAAAGGATAACCAGACATACATTGTCTCTATATAATTTACCCTCATCATCAATACTGTGGACTTACATTTATCAGATTGGACTATTAATATATCCTGATGTGTTTTCAAGAAAACGGAGGCATATTCATACAATTGCCTCAAAGATAACTGAATGGATGTGAGATTTGTTTCCTTTATTATATCCAATATTTCGTTATAATGGGACTCCATCGTAATGGGATAGAACATATTCAAGTTTATGACTATAGCATAGGCCGAGGCTTCGAATATTGTCGAAATAATTTTTGGACTTTTTCTTTATATTTTTAATGTTTGATTCTGAGACCGTCATACAATGAATTAGAAAATCATTTTGTGTTAATAGTGGAATGTAGACTCTGAAGCAAAATGCTTAGGTATACAATGCCTACAAACCAAGTTCATAGAACCAATATGAAAGGGATCAAAATTAGGCGGTATTTCAACCAAAGACATTTGAACGAACTTCACAAAGAAACTGAATTATTGTCAACTTGAATTAAATTTATATTTGTGGTATTAATTACATTTCGTGTTCTACTCGATTGCATATTTTCTCTATTTCTTTGTCTTTGTACTCTCTCAATAAGCGGTTT
>NC_051846.1:123531109-123551009 GCF_002237135.1 Teleopsis dalmanni | reverse complement strand
AAAGGCAGATAATGTCAAGTTGAAACAATGTATTCTTGTGTGAAAACTCTTCTCCTCTATACCCCTAATGAAAAAAAGTATATTAAATTAAATTAAGTAATATAAAATTAACTTAATTAATTAGAATGCATTATATTCAATTTTCTTTTTAATTAACATTATTCTAAGTAGTTAAAAGAAAGTTGGAATAAGTTGCTTAAAAAAATTCACAAAATCTTTTATATATAAATCACACATATCTGGGGTTTCCTACGTAACGGCATCACACTCTCCTAAAACTGTAAAAATTATTTAGAAATTCAACGCATATTTGACTGTGAATTTTTTAAATTCAAATTTAAACCAAAATAACTTCGAGTATTTGTTTGTATCTGTGCGTATCTGTGTGCTGCTGTGAATATACACTAACACAAGCACAAACACAAAGGCATAAAAAGCACCTACGAAGCCTCTTAATCCCACACTTCCGCTTCAACGTACTCGTAATCATTCATAAACAAACGAGTGACATTGTTGACTTATTTTATTGTGTATGGTTTTGTTTATGTGCTTGTTTGGGTGTTTTTACTATACGAGGTTAGTAACGAATGTTTAGTAATTTATGGTAATAAAGATTAATTTCATTTATGTAAGGAATTGTGTTTACAATAATTTAATTAAATTAAGTTTAAGTTATTTGAATTTCGAATTATTGAAATAGAATCTTGTAATAAAGTACTAAAAAAAAATTTAATTTGCTTAATTCAATTCAATGTTGTAAGAATTCGTCGTTAGTATGATTAGTGTTAGTAAAAATGATATATACTTAAATTTTATTTTATATTTTCTCAACAATTAGTAACATAAAGAGAATAGAACTCTAAATAGATACATAAATAGAACTCTATTTTAACAATAGAGTTAAGTTAATTTTTTTTTTATTCGCAAATAGCAGTTGTATATGTTACGGAATTCTTCAATCTAACAAATAAACCACAACTATATCTTATAACGTAAATTAATGTAGCTATTAACTATGCATTGATCTATTACATATAACATATTATTCGTATTCCACAAAAAAATTTTTTGGTTAGTTTCTGTAGAGAAGTACCATTTTTGTTTGTTTCATTTAATTAAAATATAAAACTATTATGATTTTTAGGATCCGCGGGGAAATGTGAGGCAATGTGGTTTTGTAGAGAAACTTCAATATTTCATATCCTTAGAAAGGGGACATTTTTTTAACATTTCTGTAATGTAATAGCTATTCATTGCTTGAATTTCAGCTATTTGATTCAGCAATAATTCTTAAATATATTCAAGACATTATTTAAAGCAATATTAATCTAAAGGTTCGTTTATTTTTTTGGGCAGTTTCGTTATTATTGAGAAAACAATAATACTGTTTTCATATGATATATAAAATATTTCTAAGCTGAACTGGACGTACTAGATTTTTGATTTTTGACATAATATTTCGAAATATATTGGTACATAAATCCCATTTAGAGCAGTATAATAATTACAATATTATTAAATGCAATAATGTAACATATGAGAATTATTTGAAATTATCAGCTTATCTAAGTCGAACAAATAATTGTTATTGAGCCAGTTATATCCTTTCGTTAAGGATTGCAAACCTTATTTAATATAGTTACAATATTATTAAGAGCAACACCCAAGCATATCACAGCTATTGGAGATAGTCACCTCAGTTAGTCCCATTAAACTACCTCAGCTAACCCTAACAAATTATTGGTTTAACAAGCCATATAATATCCCCTGGCACATATAATATCGTAAATTTTACTTAGTTAGGAAGTATTATCCAATATTTGAAAGTATCATCAATATCATTGTAATGAAGGTATCATCAATATCATATCATTAGTAATGAAATAGTAAAAAGTACTATCATTAGAAGGACATCACGACATAGGAATCTATTAGATGTAGTCACCCAAACTCACTCGAACAAGTTATTGTTATTAGCAAGTCAACTTATACCTCTTGGTTCAAGATCTTAAACCCCATTTAGTTTTAAAGTATTATTCTCATTAGGACAACACAATGAAGTATAGTCACCTAAGCTAATCTGACAAATTATTGCTTTAACAAGCTAAATAACATTTCCTGGAAAACACCGCAAATCTCATTTAGTTCGGAAGTATTATCTAATCTGGTAGTGACTATCATCACTACTATTAGTACTGAAATAGAAAAAATGTACTACCATTAAAAGAACACTGCGATATGTGGGCTCTATTAGACGTGGTCAAGCAAGCTTATTCGAACAAGTTGTTGTTATTAACAAGCTAACTAATACCTCTTGGTTTAAGATCACAAACCCCATTTAGTTTGGAAGAATTATTCTCATTACAACACCACAATTACATATAATCACCTAATCTAACCTGACAAATTATTGCTTCAACATACTAAATAATATCGCTTTACTTCGGAAGTATTATTCTCATTAAAAAAAATGAAATGATATATAAGAGCTTTTGAAGATAGTCCGGTGACTAACCCGAACAAGTTAGTGTTATTGACAAATTAAAGAGTATATCATGATTATATATTGGTTATGTTACTATATTAAGTTTTTGACTGTATTTCGGATGATATATACCAATTTTTATATAACAAAAATTTATGTACTATATGACATGAATACAATCTGTATGACTTCCCTCGTAACCTTTTATGACAATGTGCTCAAAATAAGGATGAATGTGTTTATTTGTGGTAGTCGCTTTGCATTAAAAGTTTCTGTTTTCCTTTTTGTTCTTTATACTCTCAGATAAATTTAAATGTTGTTTTCATAAAAATGAATTTTATGAATATGTAATGTATTTCCAGATATGAGACTCGTATGTATATAAGAACACACATATGAGTTCTATGTATTTCTTGGTTTTATTATATATGTCAAAAAATTTGATATGTTAAAAATGTTTATGAAATATTCTAATCGTGCCATACGAAAATAATTTTTGTGCAATTGATACCAAAAACTTTTTGTTTATTTGTGAAAAATAACATAATAATTTTGTTAGAATATATAAAATTATTTAAAGAAACAAAACTAATGTTTTTATATAAAATAAACTATACACTCTTAACATATTCTCTTTTGTTAGATCAATGAATAAATTTTTATCTTCAAGTTAATATAGTTTTGCTGTTTTTACTTTAGATACACAGTGTAAGTGTACTTTAGATTTAAGTATAAGTGTACCCAATTTAAGATTCAAAGAACATGTTTAGATTTACTATAAGCTATATATGGTATTGTTAAGAAATAGCTTGAAGGAATTTACAAACCAAAGTTTGGTTTGTAAATTTATGCTATAATCGAAGTAAGTTAGAACTTACTCAAATAAGAAAATTAATTTCATTGAGTCTTGTTTGGTTGCCTTTAACAGAAATTACTATTTTCCATAAGTGGAGCTTAAGTGCAGTTTTGCTAGCACTCAGCTAGAGAAGATATTCTAAGTTTTACTAGCACTAACAAGAACATTATTGATGATAGTTATTGTTTTTGTAAGATCCATATCTGAGATATACATCAGACCTATTAGCTCGTAGACATTAAATGCCTTCTTTTTTCAAGTTGGACGCATACACAGAAATTATTCAGTCATTGGTTTCTTCAACAGTCAGTAGAAAATCAGTCATTATTTTATATTTCAAATCAAAATTGATGAAGTTAATTTTATTTTGTAAGTGCTATATTTAAGATGTTCGACGATTTAGTTGTTTTGTGATTTTCCAAATTGGATTATCTCAGTTTTGCCAGGCCTCACCATTTACACATAAAGTATTCAATTGTTTCAGTTTTTCTTATTTTCTTACAGGTCTTGGATTTCTGCTAAAAACTAATAGGCAGCAATATATTTTAACTAGTCAGGCGAAAAGCTATTTATCGGTTATTCATTCAATATTATATGTTCAAGAAATCTGCTTTTGCTATATACTGCATAAGCCGTTTCAGTTAAACTGGTCTGTTTGTGAAGACACGTTTGAACAAAATTTGAAAAAAAAAAAAATTAAAAAGACAGTAGGGAAGTAGGAAGGATAAATCTTGTATAAATCTTGTATTTTGAAACTGATTAGCAATTAACAAAAAACTTATTCGAAAATGGGCAAGCAGTTGCCACTCAATATATATTTTTTTCTCAGAGCAAAGAAATTCATTATAATCAACATCTGTCTTGAATTCTGATTGCATATGTCCATGTTCTAACCTTTGATAATGACAATCACATTTTTAGGTATAAGGATGTATTACTCCATATTTCTTTGAACACTTTTTATGAACAATCTAGATTAGAAATGCATTGTTAAGGATATGTAAGCAACGTCAAAGATAATGTTGACATATTTACTTATAATTTAGTTTAATATTTTGATGGGCCTTGTTTGTTGTGCGAATTGATTTCATGTAGAAATTTTTTTCAATCTGTTGTAGGTTGAACTTAAGTGCATTTGTGTGTATATTTACAAAAACCATTTTCTTTTTTTTTACTTTCCAATGAGACCAATGATAGTATAGTTGTTCTAATTACTTCAGCGTAAAGTCATTTAAGGTTTATTTTAAAAAAGATATGTCTAACACGTCACCTTTTCAACCTTTTGGTTTTTTCACTATTGTCTAAAAAATTAACTGCGAATTGATTTGGATGAGTTTTAAGTCTATCAAAATATCTGCAACTGAGGTTACTTATCTCATTCGCGACGTTCGTCGTTTGTAGCGTAGAATGGAGCAATAATTATTTGAAGATATTTTGAACAATAGTTAATTACAACATTAAAATTGTATTATTTTGTAATGGATTCACTACTATTCAAAATACCTCTCTATTAAAACTTTTAAGAAACACGGTTTGTTTCGTCAAATTTGACTTTAAAAATTTTATATTAATCTATATACATAAAAGAAAGTCGTGTTAGTTGGACCACTCATAACTCAAGAACGATTGAACCGATTTTAATTATCTTTGATTTGTTGGAATCGTCTCCGCTCCGAATAGCAGAATACATTATAAAATATTGGAAAAATCCACTAATTTTAGCAAAAATAATAAATTTGTGAATGCTGTTTCAAACTGTTGACAGTTCGACAGTTTGAGTGATATTGATTTCTTTTTAATTTTTTTTTTCAAATATTTCAAATATGTATTTCAAATTTCAAATATAATAAATTCAAATATAATAAATAAATATTGTTATCAATATATGAGGTGAAAGTATCGATTTGTTTTGCGCGAGTGTTTAATATTAACAATGCCGCCACCCAGAAAGTCTAATCTTTCTCAACAAAGCCGTAATGCAATTAGGCGTCGAACCATTACGCATGCATCCACTGAAGAAGAACGAGAACCGCACAAGAAAGGAGCCTCATTGGTATGACCCGCCTTCGCGCTTCTCAAACACAAGAGCAAAGAGAGGCAGCCCATGAAACGGCTCGGTTGGCAATGAGAAATCGTCAAGCTTATCACACAGACCAACAACGAGAAAATATGCGACGATCAAGAAGAAATGCCTCAACTATTGATTTGTATCGAGCAGCGTTTCTATACGATTGCGCAAATGATTACACTTCCCATCCTTTCGTTCGCATTGGTCCAATGGACGTTACTTGCGAACATTGCGGAGCATTAAAGTTTGCTGGGGAATCGCCGGGATTGTGCTGCCTTAATGGTAAAGTGAAATTGCCATTATTGACTCCGCCACCTGAGTCATTGCATTCATTGCTTTATGGTGAAACACCAGCACTCAAAATACGAATGGCTGCTTGTCAAATGACTATTCAGGAGAATATTGAAGAACATGGATTTAATCCGACATTCAATGTTCATTTTCTTTAAAAGATCAGATTTAAGATTTAAAATTTGATCAAATGCGGAATATAGGTGTATTTGTTTTGATTATATATTAATATCCTAATAAACTATTGAACATAATAAATTTTTTGTATTCATTTTATTACGTTAATAAATTTCTAAATTTAGTTTACCTATAATATTATTGTTTCTTTCTCCTGCGGGTTTCCACAATTTCTGTAGTGAGGGTTATGGGGAATGCGCAGTTTCTCTGTGTGAGTGCCTACACACCAATGACCAGTAAGAATTGCAGTAAGACTTGCAGTGTTCACGCAATCTCTTTTGATGAGTTCTGAGGATACATTCTTTTACTATTTTTGATTTTGTTATGGAAGATTCAAGGGCTTTAACTCAAGACTCAAACAATTTCGACCATGATGATGAGGGTCTCTGTTAGTATCATCGCAGCTTTGACTACAACGCCAAGAAGTGTAATGAACTATGCAGCAAGAAGTTAAACTAGATCATCATCCTTCAACGGCAATACCAGGCAGACAATCTTAAGTGAATGATTTTTTATTTTAATGTTCATTATAAAATTGATCAATGTACCAAAATAACATCCCGTAAGAAATATTTGTTTTGTTACAATTTTATCAAAACAAGTTACCGTTGTTCAATTTTTGCAAAACAATATCCCGTAATGAATATTATTTGAGGGTTATATATATTGTAAATTTAACAATCTTTTACTTTTAAGTACGGAGCGCAAGCGATAGCAATTTATAAAAAATATAAAAATATTATTTCAATAAATAAATTAGTTTATACGATAAAAGCTCAGGTCTTGGTTCTTGGTTGACATGGGAGTCGAAGTTAGTGTCATTCCACTCAATGTTCAACAGGAACGCTGTGCAGACCAGCACATGCACTTATTCGCAACAAACAAGTCCCCAATCCACACGTTTGGTAAAAAAAGGCTTATATTGAAACTTTACCTCTTTCTTTACTTTACCGCTCTTTCTTCTGAAACTTTACCATCGCTAAGGTTTCGCAGCCTATTTTAGGGGCAGACTTTCTTGAACACTATAACCTTGTCGTCGACTTGCGAAATCACAAATTGTTTAATGGCATCACCAACCTGACCATCAGATGTGTCCTTACTGCAGTCAATTATATCCAGGATATTATATCCAGTCTATCAGCAATCAATAGTAACAATGAATTCCATACTGTTGTGGTGAGAAACAACAAAGTAGGTGAAAATTGTCAGATTTTTGATATTTGAAAATATTTTATTTAAATATTCATTCAGATTATTTTTGTGTTATAGTTAGTTTGCTTCTAGAGTTGTATTAAGAAAACAATAAAAATTTGTGTTGCAATAAAATACTGTTTTTTAATTAACAAAATCTATCTTGTTATTGCGAGCACAACACTAAGAAATTCACAGTAATCACTAACGAATTGCCGGTTTCTCTGGCCTCAACTCGTGATGTATTTCACCATATCGTCACCAATGGACCACCAGTTTTCTCAAAATAACGTCGCCTTTCTCCTGAGATGATGAAAATTGCTAATGTACCAATTCAATCTCTGCTGGACGCAAGAATTTGTAGATCATATAATAGTCCTTGAGCCAGTCCTCTGCATATGGTACAGTAGATGTTCCCAAAATAGCTATTACCACGGAATGTTCGAATTCACTCAGATGACCTTTGGTTTACGCAGCGCTGGTCAAACTTTCCAACGTTTTATGGATCACATTCTACGTAATTTCAATTTTACTTTCACTTGTCTTGATATTCTCATAGCATCAAAGCACATCGTTGAACACAAGCAGCACATGAAACTTGTTTTTAGAAGGCTTCAGCAATTCGAGATGAAAATAAATTCTTCCAAATGTAGCTTCGGTAAAGATTAAAGTAAAGACGCGGCGACTCAACAAGCATTCCTAAACAAGTTCACATTTGGCAACAAAAAAAAGGACAAGATTTATCGAGTGGTCGACGAGGAAAAAACATTTTTCGAAGTATGCAAGATTCAGCTTTGTGACGCAACGCATCTAACTTTCCCAAAAGCAAACATTGTTTCTATTCCGAGCGTCCAACTGATGCTCAACGAAATTATTGTACTCACGACAGGGAACTTTTAGCCCCTTCTAAAAGCGTGAAGAACTTCCGTCACATGCTAAAAGGCAAAAGAGTTTGCATCTATACAGATAATAAGCCGCTAAAAATTGCAGAGCGGCATTAGTAAGAAAATGTGAACCAAAGAGAATATATTGATTCCGACCTGTCTGTGACTGAAATAGCAAAAAAAAATCGGAAGAAGCAGAAAAGTAATATACAATTTTGTAAAAATCGTCCTAAGCTATGAAGATAAGCAGACTATTTTGCGGCAAACTTCGAATTCGCATGATTCGGTTAACAAGATTAGGTTGAAAGCTGGTGTCATCGCAAGCAAAACTACGGTATGGCATGTTATTTCGAACGCCCAACATCTAAAACTGTTAAAATTAAAAAAAACCACCACTTAACCCCATACGTAAAGAAGATCGGTTGACTTTTTGCCGTGCCAACATGTTGTGGAGTAAAGAGTGGAATCGCGTTGTTTTCTGCGATAAGAAAAAGTTTATTTTGGAAGGGACTGACGATTACACCTATTATATTCAAGATTTGAGGAAAGAAACTCATCAGTTGGAGCATTTGCACAGTAGAGTAGGCGGAGTTATGGCTTGGGAAAAGTTATAAACAAGGGAGGTTCAATCCATTACTAAAATGATAAATATTAACAAATTAATCCTTAATAATAAATAAATAAATTATCCCTAGTGTGAAAAATTATTTAATTTATTTTAAAAAAAATGTGTTATTCAAGTTGTGGTGGCAACACCGGTAATAAAAGATTGGATAGCACATTACGGCGTGCCAAAAAGAATTACGAAAAGGACGGCAGTTCTAATCCAAACTATGCAAATAAGTAGGGGTGCGAAACGCACCGAACTGCTGCGTACCACCCACAAGCAAATGGGCTAGTGGAACGTTTCCACCGCACCTTCAAAACGGCACTGAGGTGTATGCCTAAGATGGAACAGACGAAGGCTTTACCGTTAGTAATAATAATGTTAAGGTCAGCATATAAAAAGGACCTGCAAGCGACACCATCAGAGCTGGTTTATGGCACAAACACACGCCTACCGGGAGAAATATTTAATGGCGAAAAAAAACAAGTACCGCAAACGGAGTTCGTGAAGGTATTAAAGGCAACGATGATGGAGCTGAAACCGTTACCCACCTCACGTAACATTGCGGAGAAACCGTTCGTGTATAAGCACTTTAAAAGCAGCACACACATGCTGTACGTCCACTACTGAAGCAGCCATACGAGGGTCCGTATGAAATAATAACTCGTGGCGAAATTTATTAATTAGTTTTTAGAAAATAAAATTCTTTCCATTATAGTTACTTGAAACACATGGGTTAATAGTACATTTTGACGGCAAACTCTTGCAAGCTCTAACTGGCCATGAGGAAGTACAAACGTTGCCTGTTATTGTTTCAAGAAATTATATTGAAAAACTGCTGAGTGTACCTGTATGTGACAATGGAAGTGGAAAAGCAATTGCTGATAAAGTATATAAAAATTTAAGCAGTTGGTACTATTGAAGAAAGTCGAAGGTATGTGCTTTGATACTTGGACGAGAGCTTTTGTACTTTGCATCATATTTGTAAAATTATTTTACGAAGAGTATTCGAAGTGAAATTTAGCAAATCTAAGGGTCCACAAGTCAAAACTTTTGATGACTTTTAAAAGGCATAGAATTTAGGTTAATTTAAAACAAAACTTTAAGAGCGGTCTTCAAAACTTATACGTCAAAAGAAATATCAAAACAGAAATTACCAAAGATGTCATACATTTTTGTCGTGAGCAACTAAATAAATATCACTCTCGCGATGATTATACAAAGTTCTTGGAGCTAGTATTGATATTTTAGGCGAAAAAGCATGAAATTTTAAATTCAGTCTCCCAGGACCAACTTCAAATTCTCGATGGATGGCGAAAGTCATATATTTGCTAAAAATGTTTATTTTTAGAGATCAATTTACATTTGACTCGGGTGAGTAAGAGTATATGCATTTTTTTTTTGGTGATTATATATTTAAAAATTTGGTTTAATTACACGAGTGGAGTTACAGAAGCTAATCAAGATCTTTCATTCATTAAAAACGCTATTGAATATTCCATCATTGACAAATAAGTTTTGATGAAAATAACCAATAATTTATAGTACTTAGCAGAAGAACTCATGAACATGGCTTTCTTTGATATCACTGTTTGAGTTGAGGAGAAAGCAAAAATGATTGGAAATCTTTTAAATACGTTCCAAAATATGAAAAGCTTGATCCTTTAAATATTAGAAAATTTGAACCAACGCTGAGTGAATTGAACTTTCTTTCTTCAAAGCACCTGAGTGATTTTGTGACCGAAAAGACAATATATTTTTCGATCGTTTTTGCCGGTTTTATCAGTTTCGATCCTTCAACTTGGATGGAGAAACAAGATTATAAAGATGGACTTGAAGTCTGTTCCAGACTTCATGTAGTAAATGATTGTATAGAAACAGGAGTTAGGCTTTTGATGGATTATAATTCGATTTTCTGGAACTAGACAAACATTATCATAAAAATTATTCATCACATAAAACAAGTCAGATTTATGTTATAAAACATAATAAACAATTTGTCTCAAAGAGGTAGGCAAAACTAAAATTTCTTCACATTTTTGACTTGAACAGTTAATAGCAATAAGGTGATAATATTTTTTGTCATTATTTTTTTCTGTTATCATTCTGTCAATATTTTTGAACAAGAATATAATCAGAAAAAAATCATTCTTAACAATTTACAGTTATGAACAACAAAATAAAATAAATCATCAAAATACTAAAGTTGCACTAAAAAATCGCCTCTCATCCCACAATCTAACGCATATAAACCAAGTCATTGATAATTTATTGGAGCTTCGCCTGCTAACTGGATATGATTTGATCACCATGGATGTGTGTTATATATCGAAGATGGGGAAACCGTGGTTGCAGCAAGTAAGACCAATTAATGTCAGCTCGTTCTGTCAATTGTTGCATTACATACTTGTTGAAGTTAAAGCCTCTGACAATGTTAATAACACTACAATATATAAATATTTTTGTCAAACTTTAATTAGCTTTTGTTTACTCTGATATTTTAATTTAATAAATAACGACAGTTGGTATAATACACTCGAAAAGAAGACAACGCGTTTTTATTTAATACTACATCTGGGTAACTATTTTACATTCTACGGTAATGTATACCAGCAGATTAATGGGTTGCCACAAGATGGTAGTGCATCTAGCACTCTACCAACTATATTCTTGGACTCTGAAATCGAGTTGTATCACGGTCCTTTATTTTTGTCAAGTCGCGCCTGCACATAATGGAAGTATGTGGATGACGTACTCTTGTACATGCCGCGAGATGATATTGCCGACTTCATGGCTCTATTTTCCCAGCTAGTTGGGTACGATGTCGAAATTACGAGATGGAGGGTTTGAACACGATCATCAGCTGTCACCCTTATGTCACCTTCTTGGATTATTACATATGCTACACCCCCTGATCTTTTGAAACATCCGTATATTATAAACCAACTAAGTTCATGCGCATGATACATTACTCATCGCACGCTTCCATGACTATCAAGAAAACCGCCATCACATCACATCTCATCTGAGTCGTGTATTGTATCGTTCTGTAACGCATACTCCCACTTTGACCTTACATATTGTGTGATTCGATGTCTAGTGAATGGCTCCTGTAACAGAAAAAGCAACACTGAGCTGAATTCAGCCCTGCGAGGCAGCATGACAGTTGATATATGAATGACAGTACAAAGGAGAAACAGATCGAAAGCACACAAATGTGAAACACGTTGCGCGTCGATTTTAAACAAAATAATAACAAATTATTTGTAAACTAATATATATAGTAGATAAATTGTCAATAAAATAATAGGCCAGTGTTTTATATAATGGATTACATGTTTTCACATTTTGTATCCGTTAAAATAACATTTGTTTAAGTATGACGCCGGGAAAAAACGCGGGAAAAAGTTCATGTTCAGGAGCGAAAGCATCTGACCTTATGATTTGCCAAAATTCAACGGTAACGCTAAACAGTGGCCACTTTTTCGTCCTAGTTTTGAGGACACCACCAAAACGTATACTAACAGACATAATTTAATGCGCCTACAGAAATGCCTAATGGATAAAGCTAAAGATGTCATTCAGTCACTGTTAATATACCCATCTAATGTGCCTGTAGTTATGCAAGAAAATAACTTGTTAATACGGTCCCAGTTGGACAAAATTCAACAGTTCGAGAGAGTGACGGAGAGGAAAGTTGATAGTTTAATTGCCTTATCCTCTCTTGTGCGAAATGTTGTAGCCTTTTTGTCATCAGCCAAATGTGAGCAACACTTGAACAACCAACATTATTAGAACAGCTAGTGTATAAGTTGCCGCCTGGTAAACAATTTGAGTTGGCACGTTATGCTGTAATAACTCTGCAGTAACTCCAACATAAAAACAACTTAGTGTTTGGTTGAGTGAGATCGCGAAAATAATTTGCCTTTTGCCACAGCCATTGTCTCAACCAAAAACCGAAAAGGCTAAAATTACAATGCCAACTAATCAAAATAATATGCGCCGAGTTATGTATGCCGTGAGATGTAACAAAAGTATCACCTGGGAGATAAGTGTTTTGAGTGTGCAAGCCCACAGCTTGTAGTTATATGTGAAGCGTTTTTGAGTAAAAATGTTGGGTAAAGGTGAAGCAGCTTCGTTTGTGTTTTTCATGTTTGCCGAAACGACACAAAGTCATACAGTGGCGAATGAAAAGATCCTGCGCGGTATAAATGGTTGCCGTAAAAACCATAATAAATTGCTACATGAGTCACATCTCATGTGAGACGCCTACGCCGCCTACGTCTAAATCAGTTCAACAGGTTTTAAATTATGCCATGCCATGTTCCGGTTTTCTCTTTAAATTGGTTCCGATAAAAATTATAGGTCCAAAGGGAAACTGAAGCTTTTTGCACTTGTGGATGAAAGGTTGTCAATTACTATACTAGATGCTAAAATAGAATAGGCGTAGACCAGTTTGGAATTGTTATTTTTATTAACAAGTTGGGTAATTTAGTCCATCTTAGATAGAGTGCTGATAGTTTATGTATGTATACGCAATTTATATTGCATCAAGAATCTTGTTTAGGCTATACCATTTGGTTTAGCAGAAAATCCAAAATTCAGTTATGCTGTTAACATTGTGCCGCCGAAACAACACCAACTACTTAACATAACATATTATACACATACGAAATTTGTATATAACAAAAGAGATACATTTTTTAGGTATTATAGATAATATAATAAAATATATAATTATTTTATTTTATTTCTCATTTAAGGAGAAAGGATAAAATAAATAAATTACTTTAATTATTAAATAATTTAATTAAATTAAAAATTATAACTTTGGGATCAATATTAAAATATGCTAAATTACAACAATGTTCAAATATATATGATTAGAAACTCAGAAGGCCAGTATAAGACTATTAAGAAGTGAGGATATGTCACCCAAAAGTTTATAGTTTTTTAAATACACCTATCCCCCGATTTACACGGTACTTGTTTTACACATTTTCGCTTTTACACGGTTTTCCAAATAAGTTTTTTTTTTGTTTTTATCGTACTCTACTAAATGCTACTGTGTTTAAACACGTGCGCTGTGTACACATCTCACGGGGAATCCCGAGCTTATGTGCTGACTTGCTGCACATGCACACTGTGTCTGTATTTCTTCGCATAAAATTAAAGTTTTATCTACGGAAAATTGTATTTGAGTGAAAGTTTCAAAGTTTCAGAAAGATTTAATTTTCCATATTCGTAAATTACAAGCGAGTCCATACTTTAGATTATTATAAATTAACATAAATTAAAAAAAATTATAGGCTTATAATGTCGAAAGAAGTTAAAAGAAAAGTTATTTCTTTAGAAACTAAAATCGAAATTTTGGATCGCTTACGAAAGGGAGATAGAGTAGTAGATGTTGCAAAATCATATAGCATGAACGAAGCTACAATAAGAACTATTAGAACAAATGAAAACACAATTAGAAAGAATGTTGCAGCTGACAATACCACGAGTATGTGCACAACACCCTACACTAGAAATATCGCAATGGAAAAAATGGAGAAAGCGTTAATGCTTTGGATAGAAAATCAAACACAAAAAAGAGTACCCATTGATACGGCCGCTATAACAAATAAAGCATTACGAATTTACGAAAAAATTGTAGAGCAATTACCATCTTCTTCTTCAACTGAAAAGAAGCCAAATTTTTTGGCAAGTTATGGCTGGTTTGAAAGATTTAAAATAAGACATTCTTTACACAGCTTACAATTAAAAGGTGAACTGCCTTCTGGCGACGTAGATGCAGCCCAAGAATATCCAGCAAATTTTGCAGAAATTATTAACGACAATTCATACACCCCTGATCAGGTTTTCAATGCTGATGAATCAGGGTTATTCTGGAAAAAAATGCCTGAAAGGACTTATGTCTCAAAATTTTATAAATCGGCTAGTGGTCATAAAGCAGCAAAAGATCGCATAACAATTATTTTCTGTAGCAATGCTTCAGGAGATTATATTATGAAACCATTAGTGATTAACAAATCAAAAATGCTCCGTGCCTTTAAAGGAGTAAACATCAATAATCTTCCCGTTTATTGGAGGGCTAATAAGAAAGCGTGGGTTACTGCTGCAATGTTTACTGAATGGTTTCATGAATGTTTTATCCCAGTTCCCAAAAAATATTTAATTTCAAAGGGATTGCCTTTTAAAGTGCTTTTGTTAATTGACAATGCGCCGGGTCACCCACAAGATCTAGAATATGAGAACGTTGAAGTAAAATTTTTACCAAAAAATACAACTTCATTATTACAACCATTGGACCAAGGCATAATTTCTACTTTTAAAGCTTTGTACATAAAACGAGCCTTTACATATATTTTGGAACAAATGGAGAACAATGAATCTTTAACAGTTATTAGTGCTTGAAAAAATTTTACAATATTAGACTGCGTGAGCATTTCGCCTTATCATACACTGCGATTAAGCAAACAACGCTCAATAGCTGTTGGAAAAAATTGTGGCCAAATGTAGTCAAAAATGAACATTCCATTTCAACGTTAAATGATGAATATTCGCAGATAGTACAGATGGCGCATTCATTGGGCGGAGAAGGTTTTGATGATTTTACTGATGATGATATCGCAGAGTTAATGGCTGATAAAGAACTAAGTGAGGATTATTTAGTTAACTTAGTTTGCAAAAGTGAGTCTGACAAATCTGATGAAGAGGAATTAGTACCGGTAACATTCACTGCTAAAGTCATCCGCGAAGGACTCGCATTGGGAAGAAAGCTGGGTAATCATTCTATACAAAATGACACAAACGTTAAAAGGGCTTTACGATTCCAAAGTGACATAAATCGCTGCTTGGCTCAATATGAAGAAGTTTACAAAGATCTTACAAAAAATTCGAAGCAATTATTAATAACCGATTTTATTACCACCTCTCAGAATGTAAATATTTCTGCTTCAAACATCGAATCGGCATAAATAACTTCGAGTGAATTCCAACCTTCGATTCCGAAAAAAAGAACGAGAGTAATTTCTGATAGTGATGAAAGATAATAAAATACCTTTGGTTTTATTTTTTGTTCTTCTATTTAATGTATTGTAATTAAAAAAACAGTGTTTCCGTAATATATTACATATTTTAACCTGTCAATGCATTTTATTTTTATTTCTGTGTACACTTAAAAATATTGAAAAAAATCACAACTGTTAAATAGCAAAATTATACATTTTCTACCGTGTAAATCGGGGGATAGGTGTACTACAATTGTGCTATCACAACTGCCAAGCATTTCATTTATCACCAAAAAAATATTATAGATAAATAATACTTTGAAATTACTCTAAATTCAATAACAAATCAAAACTGATATTAAAAAAGATAATAGATCTGAAATCAGATAACATAGAAAGATTTGTTTAACTCAAAAATACTAATCAATCGATCATTTTGTAAATTCACAATTCACATTTTATAATTATTGACCTTTCGTCAATATTACGATTTTTTGAAGTTCTAATAAAAAATTTTACACTGAAAACCTTTTAAGTTATAAACGGAATAGAAAAATAAATATTATTTATAGGCGCATTTAAAGAAAAATTAGCTCAATATATGTGTATGTAGATGTTTACAAACCAAGTATATAATATTTAGTATCACAATAATAAGATATAAATATAAGTATAAATATAAGATAATTGGATAAATATTGGATAATAAAAAAAATGTATAATTCGACAACTATTATTCAATTATTCAGGACAAATTCATTAGTATATATATTGGTTTAAGGTACATTAAAATTTAATTTAAACCAAAATCATATTAGGCTTCAATATTTATCCAATGATCCTTTAACACTTTTCTTTGCAAATAATTATCAAAACCGCAGTAATCGTAAAAACTTTTAACACAGCTTTTATAATGTAGTATTATTTGCCAACAAAATCAATTTGTATTGTTTAAATAAGATTTTTGTCTTAATTAGATTAGCACATATTGTTAAGAAAATGTTAATAGTAAAAATATTTTAGCTTATCTGTTTTTACTCCTCTCCGGAGGAGTAGATGATTCTAGACATCTTACATCGGTATTTATGCTTGTAAATTACTGATATTACTGGAAATTACTGGTATTGAAATGATTTCAATTTTCTGTACTTAAATAGTGGTTTAAAATTTTGTACTGCTTTTAAAAGAAAGTTAGCATTGACAACCTAAAATCGAAAGAGAAATCATTGATTAATTTTGAAATAATTGCATATATCAAACGAAAATATTGATAATTTGTGACCTACTCAGTATCTGCTTTGCGACCGAACATCACCTAACAAACAAAAGATGATGAAATATTGTCAAGCTTTGAACTATAATGCATAGGAAGGAGTTGCACTAATATTTTTCGGAAACTCTTTTCCAACTATTAAAAATTTCCATTTAAAATGATTTTTTTGTTTATTTATTAGCTGGCTATAGGTCACTTTTATTTCAATAAAAATTAAAAAAAGTAATAAATCCTTAATTGCTGGTTATCAAATAATTCTATATTTCGACTCTCTTTGAGAGTCATCATCAGAAGCATGGTCTAATAAAAAATAAAAATTAATTAATAATATCACATTCTATTTATCACATTATATCCAGTTGTCTATTGTCCACTATAATGTGCTAATGAATCAACAATAAAATCAATATAGAATACAGGTCGATAAATATAGTTTAATTTCCTTTTAAATAAGGAATATACGTTCATGAAAACCATCTGTACATAGAAGAGCTAAATTACTAGGAGAGCGGAATTCTTAAAACCCTATGAAGCTGAAATATAATATCAGAGGATACAAATGCAACATGACTCAGCTTCATCCTTAAACATAACCTAAAATAAGGAGTTTTTAAAAGCTTATTTTTAAAAAAAATTCAAAATAAAAACAATATATAAGTATATATTCTGAAGTTAAAATATCAATAAGTCAGTAAAGAGTAACCTTCTAGAAGATCTAAGTTAGCTATAACAACTATTCTGAAAGTATTTAGATTTTAACAAAGGTCTGAAACGATCTTAAACCTGAGTAAGTTTTGGCGAACGCCGTAACGTCGTATTCTAAACAATTCAATAATTAATTTGTTGCCCTACTTACTAGATTACTTATTTTATCGTTTGCAAACTGTCTTTATAATCCAAATCCACCTTCACTATCATTTTCAAATTCATTATCTTATATTATAGTGAAAATAATATACTTACTATTTATATAATCAAAACTTCCTAACTTCTGCTCACATTCATTCCAAACTGTTATGGAATATATTTTTAATCCAGGATATCGATTCATCAAATGTAGTATTCATAATATTGAAAATATTTGCTCATCTCCAGTATTATTTTGTTATCCGTCTGTTGGAGATTCAATATGAAAGCTTTACGCATTTGAGACGTTATCTGATCAAGTAAACGTCTTACGTGTTGTCTTTTGCTGAAAGATTGAAACATCTCAAGATGAAATTTGGTCGAACTGACACTTCAGTACACGCATTTATAATTTCATTTATTTCGATGAATTCACGACGTACATTTTTTGTGTAACTCTGTTGGAACAAGTTCATTCATATTAGTAAATCTTCTCGGCAATAATTTTAATAAAATATACTATATATACTCTAAATTGTTAACATATAGTTAAATGATAATAATTACACTGCTTCACAAGAAAAAAATATTTTTTTTTAAACAAACAAATTAAACTTAATCAAATTTCAAAAATTGAATAATAATTTATTGACAAACGAATTTTAAACTGTATTCATAACACTACTTCATATTATATCTTAATAAGAAAGCTGTGTACAGGGTTGTTTAATAAGTTTGCGAAACATGATATATTCGTCATTATCAAACTGAAATTTGCATCCAAGAGGGTAGCCAGAATGACAGGAAAATGGACCAAGAAACTATTTTCCCACATGAAAACCAAAAAAGGTGTAGTTGCTGCATCATATTTTCTGAGGGACGTTATCTTTCAATTATGAAATGTTATATCAGACACACTTTGAAAGTTGCATTTAGACGATTCACGTTAAGGACATCCAAGCAGTGTTTCTACATCAGAGAAATTGTATTACAAAGATTTTGATGTGATTTACAAGAAGACATAGACATTTTATTAGAAATAGTGACCAATATGTGTGAAGAGCTGTGTGTGCAATAAAATGAAAATAAATTCTAAAGCGACGTTTTCAGAAAAGACTGAAGGTTCTTATAAAAGATAAATCGAATTTTATATGTCGTTTCATCTACAGAGACAAGATTTGTATTTACCACCATGTACTTAAATCAAGACAACAGCAAAGGTTAAGGAGTGACGTGAAACCGGCCCTTTGAGGACAAGAATCGACCAAGAATGTGTAACCTCTATTTTTATATTAGCGAAACGACCACTACTGGTATAAATAAAATCAGTCAGCCTGATTGCCACATTCTGCCCTCCCGACTTCTGACTCCTTTCATTCCTAAAAAAAATATACTACTGAAAACGGTTTTATATTAAACGGAGTTACAACTATCGTAGAGAAGTATCCATTAACCGGATTTACCGGACTTACAGAGAAAAGACCAGTAAATTGAACGATCTGTAAATTAAGTATATTGAAATTGAGAGAAATTATATTGAAAAAAATTCATTTGTACAACCATATATCTATTTTTATATTTTTGTTCACGGAACTTGATGAACAGCTTAGTATTTTACAATAGAAATAGTACAGTACAGTTTTTGGCAGATATGAATACTTAGGTTCTCGCACCATGACCTATTATTTACTTAAGCATTTAATGAATAATTTATAACGACGGCAATGGCAGTTACAATTATATATGATATATTATATTTTTAACGTACCTTTGACCAGACCAAATCGCAAAAATTTTTTAGTATTAGCTCCTCTGGAACTTAATGTAAGTATCTCGCATTCATCACCGGATTTGTTCATTTCATCTGACTAATTAAACAGCCTCCATTGGTGATTAATTAATTAACCACGATTTGTGTAGTGACGAAGAAATCAGTGATGAAAATAAATAGTTTTTGTTATTTATGGATGTAAATCAACATAGTGAAGATGTGCTATAGAAGGTAACACTTTTATCTTTATATATTACGTCTAAAGCCATTATTAACAACAATAAAAATTTTCGCTTAAGGTCTAAGAATGAAATTGGAATTAAATACTATATTTAAAATTATTTTATAAAAAAGTACTATTTACCCGTTCAATCTCTGGTCACAGAAATTAATTTGGATTGTGTACTACTGGAATCGATTGCGTGGTGATGAGAATCT
>NC_051846.1:123516938-123531009 GCF_002237135.1 Teleopsis dalmanni | reverse complement strand
TTATGGTTATAAAATGTAATTGTAATGTTATGGTGATGATCTTAATGCTTCGCCATGTAATGGTTGCAGGATGTTTGGATCGTCAAGATATAACAGCAGGATTGTTAGATAGAGTCTTCTCAATTAATATCACCAAATGATGTCTGAGTCCTGAAAGGATTCAAGGATCACTTATCGACCAGTGTAAGTGAAAACGACCTATCAGTATAGAGGAGAGTGTTACTAAGCTCTTCAGCCGCTTATTGTTCTTTCAGCATCTAAATGCCGCATAGAACACGTTTCAAATAAAAGACGTAACCTTGTCTTAAGTTAAATTGAATCTATTTTTATTATAAAAATTATGGGTATTTATACTTATTCTAGCTTATTTACTAAACAATTATTATTTACTTTTTGATTGATTTGAGTAACCAATCAATGCATTGGTTACTCCCATAAATTACATTAATTATTTTATTACATATATTTTATAAACAAATACTCTTCTAACGCATTACAATAATACGTCATATATTGTTTTTAAAGAGTTAATGTACTTTCTAGAATTTAGGTCGGAATAGTGCAATGACCATACATGCTTATCATGTCTTATGTTACAAATGCATATTTGTAACAGCATGAGTCAAAATATTTCTTTTAAGTAATATGATCAAAGTCAAAGCGTCAAACCGACAAAAGTGCATATTATAATTTATGACACATTTATTTTATCTGAATGAACAGTGGCTTGTCACATATGATATTAATGTAGGTCATGGGCACTACAATAACACTATCCACTTCTTATCTACAAAGCTATACTCAAACCAATCTGGACATATGGCATTGAACTCTGGGGAACTGCTGCATCTTCAAGTATTGAGATTATCCAACGTTTTCAATCAAAAATCCTTAGATTAATCTTAAATTCTACTAGATATATAACAAATGAATGTATACTATGTTTTTACTAACACAACTAGCAAACAAAAACAGCTACTACCAATAGCAAAAAATCATTTTACATCACATATCAACAACACGATACGACTTGTAACTATTGTGCAATTAATAAAATTAATCAAAAATGATAAAACCAATGGAAGAGCGCCAGGTTAGAATTTAGTAACAACTGAAATTTTTAAGGATAAGGTTATAAATTCTAGCAATAAGGTTGAAATATTTTCCTAATGTGTGGAAAGTCGCTATCATAACCGCTATACCTAAAATTGGGACTTTTTATAGACCTATTAGCTTATTGCCTAAACTTTCCAAAGTTTTTGAAAAAATTATTTACGCTAGACTGGAACACTAAAAAATGGTGTGACAATTGAGAAATAAAAATCAATGAGAACAAAACTTCTCAAGTAATATTTACAGCAAAAACAAAAACATGTTTTTGTAATTCGATACCTATCACCCTTAACAACAAACCCATTCCAGTAACCAAATCAGCAAAATATCTCGGTATACAAATTAAAGAAAAACAAAGACAATTGTGTTGGCTACTGAATAAAAAATCTAAACTTAGCTTAAATAATAAAATCCTACTCTATAAAATGATAATTAAACCAATATTCAAAAACCTTCCAAAGGGCTTTGCGAGAGAATGGGTACACAAGCCGAGTTCCATGAAACATGCCTTTAATAATTGAAAAAAATAAACGCCTTAAATTGGAATTTGCAAGTAGACTGTACTTTCCCTGATAAATGCACATTCAATTTCTAGAAAAGTGATGGTTGTGCAAGAGTCTGGTCTAAACTTAACACCCTTCTTCTGGCACAAACCTAACACCGTACTTCAAATTAGAAATTCTTGCCAACTGTGATGGTGAGGGAAGCGATTAGAACAGCGGGTGTTAGGAATTTGGCTTCCATTGAAAGTATAATGGACCAACATCGATAAAAGAACATTTTGCAAAAACATTTACAGCCTTCTGTGAACAAATTAGGTCTTAGGCCTCATTGAATTTTTCAACAGGACAACGATACTCAGCATACCGCAGCTGAGAGATTTAATTCCATCAAAATACGGTAGCTTTACAGTCCTCGCAATCACCAGACATGTAACCTATTGAGCATGTAGCAAGGATTCACTAATTTGTTTCACATGATTTGTTTTTTTCTTCACTAAGTTTTAAATTTGAAGAAAAAAAAATATTAAATGAATTTTTATATGATTACTAACTAATTTTTTTGGAAGTGATTAAATATTCTTTTTATTATATATTTTTTTAACAAATATTAAATAAATCTAATATATAATTAATAATTAACTGTATAACTGTTCCACAACGAATGCTGGTTTCGAGCAAATTATGGGAACTCATGCATTAGGTAACTGTATTGAAAACAGCGAGCTCTTCTTAGAACTATGTTTGTACAATGAGCTTAAAATTGGTGGCTTTATATTTTCTCATGAAAGAAGTCATAAAATGACCTGGCGATTTCCAGATGGTGGGACAATAGGGTGGCTCACGTTATAAGGGGGAAAATCAAAAATGAACTTTTAAATGAGCGCACCCCCTAGGAATATGCCATTGACCAAAAAAAATGATATTCCCAAAATTTTGGAGCAATAGGATTAAAAATGACGTTGCGCCACTCGAGCAAAGTTGGGTTTTCAGTACAAAAAACCGAAATTTTTCAATTCATGGTCATTTTTTGTCTTTATTTATTTAAACAACTATTAATGTATACTCATTTGACAGATAATTAAAATATCTTTTTAATAAGATATTGATGAGCAAAATCGGCCAAAAATTATGCGCAAGACACAATAATTAGTTGAACGACTCTGCTCTGTTTTCTATTTCATATCTTTTAGCTGGCATGTACATGTAAGATATGAAGAAAAAATAAAAATTAAATGCAAACAAAAATGATTTTGACATTTCAATCCGTTATAGTTCGATATGTTACTAAAAGCTCAAAATATGAATGTTGGTGTGTAGAAGGTTTAGCATTGTTGTTGCATTACGCAACTCAACTGTTATTACACTAGAAATAAATGATAAACATAAAAGAAAAGCAAACGTCATATACGTACGTTGTAATTTACTAAAAACTACTTTTATTACCGATAATGTCTAACTTTTCAAGACGCAGTCTTCGTTCATCAGATGTTATCATTAAATTGCTTGGTCCAGTTGCAGTGAGCATTTCTGGTGCTAAATTGCCTTCTATAGGACAAGTTCTAAAAGTGTTTTTTTATAACAAGTGTGTAGTAAATATGAAACCACGAGAAAGTTCCCGATTAACATTACGTGAAGTTGCAATATTTTGGGAAAAAGCAAGAATTCCAAAGAAACAGGAACATCGTTGCGTTGATGAGTTACTGAAATTTTATGAAAAATGGATCGTACTTCAAGAAAGGCATCGAAACCCAATAACTCAAAAGGCGAACCAACAGTTATTCGTCAAAAATTTAGATAATTTATTTGATATTGCTCATGGTGACGCAATGAAACTAATAAAATGTACTGAAGACAAGAAATTTCTTTGTAAGCAGAGAGAAAAAGGTCGTCAAGGTAGTATGGCTGGAGTTGATATCCTTCTAGCGCTAAAAGAACAAAGAAAGCAAGAGCGGCTAGAACAAGAAGAGCGTAGAAAACTTGTGCATATTAAATCAGAAGAGTAACAGTTCGCAAAAGCCATATAAGCAAACGTTTGCAAACTTTTAATATATTTAAATATAATAAATATATTTTCTTCCTTCAAGGTGATTATAATTCCAATGATTTTAATTGGGACGAACTTGATGAAGAAATTTATACCGAAAACGAAGCTGAATCTGATGTCACAGGACAACAAAATTGGGATGATGCAAATAGAGCGGTTCAATTTATCACTCCTAGGTTACTTTCTGCCCTTGATAAATGCAAGGTTTCGGATCACTACGCTGTACATCTTTTGACTGCAGTGGCTGATGCATTAGGTCATCGCTTTAAGGATCTTGTTATAAGTCGTCGATCAATTCAACGATGCCGTCAAAAATATCGCGAGGAAATGGCAAATAACATTAAAGATGCGTTTCATATGAAAATACATTTCAAACATATTTTTATTAATTAGTGTTTAAAAAATAAAATTCTTTCCATTATAGTTACTTGAAACACATGGATTAATAGTACATTTTGACGGGAAAGTTTTGCAAGCTCTAACTGGCCATGAGGAAGTAGAAACGTTGCCTGTTATTATTTCAAGAAATAATATTATAAAACTGCTGGGTATACCTGTATGTGACAATGGCAGTGGAAAAGCAATTGCTGATAAAGTTTATGAAAATTTAAGCAGTTGGTCGCTTTTGGAGAAAGTCGAAGGTATGTGCTTTGATACTACAGCAACCAATACTGGCATAAGCAAGGCCTCCTGTCATTTCATTGAAAAGAAACTTGGGCGAGACTTTTTGTACTTTGCATGCCGGCATCATATTTGTGAAATTATTTTACGCGAAGTATTCGAAGCGAAATGTGGCAAATCTAAGGCTCCACAAGTCAAAATTTTTGATGGCTTTCCAAAGGCATGAGATTTAGGCCAATTTAAAACAAATAACTTTAAGAGCGGTCAGCTAAAAGGCATGTAATAGAAAACAGAGCAGAGTCGTTCAACTAATTATTGTGTCTTGCGCATAATTTTTGGCCGATTTTGCTCATCAATATCTTATTAAAAAGATATTTTAATTATCTGTCAAATGAGTATACATTAATAGTTGTTTAAATAAATAAAGATAAAAAATGACCATGAATTGAAAAATTTTGGTTTTTTGTACTGAAAACCCAACTTTGCTCGAGTGGCGCAACGTCATTTTTAATCCTATTGCTCCAAAATTTTGGGAATATCATTTTTTTGGTCAATGGCATATTCCTAGGGGGTGCGCTCATTTAAAATCGCATTTTGATTTTTCTGAGTCACCCTAGTGGGACAACGACGCAGATTGATCATATATGTGTATCACGAAAATGATGCAATATATTATGCACTACATGGTAGTAGCTGAAATGAGACTGCGGCTATATCCAAAATGTCGGTAACAACCCACAATTCGGCGTAAGTTTAACATGACTAAACTTTAATGCGATAATACTAAATCTGCATTTAAGAATCATATAGATTATGCATTAACTGCAAACACCAGTAATGTTGATTTATTGTGTGAGGATTTGAAAAAGACTATAAACGACTTGTGTGTAGAAGTATTAAGCCACGCTAGATTCGAAAGAAAGGAATGATTATCTCAAGAATTTTGAGATCTTATCAAACGCAGAATAGATGTTTAACCAAGATTATTAAGTACAACAAGGGAAATCCATAAAGTAGAGTTACGAAAACCGTGATAAGCAGAACTACTATAATACGCTAGGTATAGTAGCCCAAGTTGCCTCAGAGGATGGAGATCTTAAAGAGTACTGAAGAAATATACGGGGCAATTATATCTCTTAAATCAGGCAAAGCATCGGGAAACGACAACTTGTCTGCAGAAGTATTTAAAGCAATGCCGAAAACAATGTCTGAAAAGTTACAGACATTGTTCCCCTGTTTGTCAAAAGCAATGGAAAGAGGCTATAATAGTCAAGATTCCTAAAAAAGAAGACAGGAAAAAATGCTCAAATTAGAGAGGTGTATCTTTGCTGCTAACAAACAACAAAATATTCACGAAGATAATTTTTAACTGTATCATTGAGTCACTTAATAATCTACTCCGGTAGAATCAAGTAGGGGTCGCTCTGGTCTGTCATGCATAGATCACATAAACACTATAAGAATACTTATTGAGCAGTCTGTAGAACTCAACACCAATCTATATCTCACCTTCATCGATTTTGAAAAAACATTCGATGCGTTATAACGCCAATACGTGTGGAAGGTGCTTGAAGCTAGGGTTATCCCACTTAAAATCGTCAATATTATTAAAAGCAGCTATAAAGGAGTTATATGCGAAGAATTACAGAATGGTGCGCTGAACGATTTAAATCCATTATCCAGTGGTGTAAGGCAGAGTTGTGCGCTCTCTCCACTTCATTTCATAACAGCACTGGACGCAGTGCTAGAGACCCTGGAGACAGAACTTCTTGGAATCATGATGTTGTCTTGATCTCTAACACACACGCTTATACGCAAACCCAAATTACAGATCTCTCAACTAAGTGTGCAACAGTGAGTCTCAACACTAATATTGCTAAGACAAAATTCATGCGCATTGTGTTGGGATTTGTATAGACTTTGTTTGAAATTAATAACACATCAATAATTTTAGCATATGAGTACTTCATTTATTTATTATATATCGTTTGTCTTCTACAATATTTAGGTTTTTACCAGACCGCGTTCTACATCAAACTGATTTCTAGAACTTATCCTAACTCTTACAATAGTTCGATTATATATCAAATAATATATTCATCTTGTTTTAAGATTAGATACTTAAATTTAACAATATTTTCTTAATTCTAATTGGCTATTTCTATGTACTTCAAAACTATTTATTTTTATATATTTCCTAATTATTAATGACACATTAGTTAAGACAAAAAATGCATAGTAAGTACTTCTTGTGCATTTGTTTGTCATGTGTCTCATATTCACATGAGTTCCGATTAGTATGGTCTCAATATATTTGACACCACATGCGCTCTTAACCGAAATTAAATCGGCATGTTATTTGTGTCAGAAGTATCGTTTTTGAATACCTCGGCAGCATTATAACAACAGAAGATGGTACTTCAGAAGACGAAGCCAATAGACTTCGGAAGGCCAGAACGCCTTTGCAAACGTTCTGTTGAAGAAATGTGAATTTCTTTTTTTTGTAATTGATTTTGCATTAGAAATGTGAATTTCTTACACACCTGAAATCATTGGTTGAAAAAAATGTAGATTTCTTTCTTACTTTGAACAGCTCTAATACCACGATGTGATCGTCAACTTGCTGACACTACTCCTAACGAAACAAAACCAAATGAGAATAGCACTCGATTGTGTTTTTTTTTTCTTGCAGTAGGTGGAAAGCATCGAAAGCCACAGTGTGAGACTTGAACCCACCTCTTAGGAATGAATGGAAAAGATTCCCACAGCAATGTGGAAACTTCATTCCAGTAATCAGGGGACAGAGAAAATAGATAGACTTAATACCTAGTAAACTAGATTCATCTAAGTCAGAAAGCAAGGGCATGAATCAAGAAGAAAGGATAATAATGAAAGAAGTGGGGTTACGGCTAAACAGCGAGGGAGAGACTAGTGATATACTTTGTGACCAGGGTCACGAAAGCCGCGGTTAAAAAGGAGAATAGCGAGAGGATTTTGGTCCAACTCATCAAAATAGTGGAGAAGGTGTTGTGGAGGTTTAAAGCGTGAAGCTATAATAAGGTCTACTGGGAGGGTGTCTGAATTAGAGACGTCAGGAGGTAGGTCATGGAGCCGAGTGAGGTACCTACGAGCGAGTATCAAGAGGTGCTCGTCAATACGAGTGATCTTGGCATTGTCATAGAGAGTGGAAATGGAGAATCATTAGACTTGCGCTTATAGTTGGTGCAATCATGGAGAAGTTTTCGCTTAAACAGGCGGATTCTTTCCAACTGAGCAGAAGTGATAGTTGACCAAATAGGGAAACCATAGGTGAGGAGAGGACGAATAAGCTGCTTATAGCAGAGCAGCTTAACTTTGCAGTTAAGCTGGTTGTGTCTTCGAAGTGCAGTTTTGAGTTGAGTGTGCCTGAACCGGGCGTAACGGATGGCATAGTCAACATGTCGTATAAAGTTATGTTGAGATTAAATGTCTCGATTGCGATTTTTGCTTCGTCTTTTATACCCGAGAAGTGTGATGTGTGCTGGTGTTTTGTTCTTGTGATTGCAATGGAGTTTTGTTCACAAGTTTTATTATTGTTCTGTTGTTATTTTTCTTTGTTTTGTATTAAATTTGATGGTGGGTTTTAATACTTGTTTCATTATTTTTGTTATTGTTTTATTCTTATTATTGTTTTATGTTGTGATGTAAAATTTAGTAGCTATGAATTTTATGTCACAAGACTAAGTTCTTGAATTGTAATTATAATTAAAAGAACATGTAATTATTATGTTGAGGAAAGTTGAGTCAGTGCAGCTAAGCACTTTTACTCTATATTAACTGCGAGGTTTCTTCAAAACCCCTCTTTGTGCCTTGACTGAATTATTATTTATCTCATCATCAGACTAAGTAATAATTGATCTCAGATCTGCATACCTCCCCGAGGAGCCTGTAACTATTCTGAGATTTGATAACGCGGTGTTAGTAAGTCTGTCAGATTTCGCAAATAATTTCAAGGCTCTATCTTTTATGTATTTTTTGATGGGATCAATCTTGAGGTCCCTAAGGATGTCATTCGTCCTAATATACCAAGGAACTTTGAAAAGTCTTCTTAGAGCCTGACTTTATGCAATTTCTAATTGGTGAATAGTAGTGTTTGAAGCTTTGCTAAACGCTACACAACCATATACATTAAGACCGAAAAGTTTTCGGAAATTCTCATTTAAAATTCGCGCGCTGTATATTTTTCGATATTTTAAGTTTATGTAGTTTGGCAGCACTGTCCTTAATTACTATGCCAAAAATGAGCGCGATCTGTCAGACAGTTCGTTTACGGCAGCTGTTGAAACCAGTTCACCTCAGTAGGGCGTTGCGAAAAAAACAATGGAAAAAAATATTGAACAAAGAGTTTGCATCAAATTTTGTGTTTCGAACGAAATTTCGTGTGCAGAATCGTTGCGAATGCTACAAAAGGCTTATGGGGAATCAGTTTTATCGAAAACTCAAGTTTATGAGTGGTACAAAGCCTTCCAGGACGGTCGTACGACCGTCGAAGACATTTCGCAACGCACTACTGAGGTGAACTGGTTTCAACAGCTGCCGTAAACGAACTGTCTGACAGATCGAGCTCATTTTTGGCATAGTAATTAAGGACAGTGCTGCCAAACTACATAAACTTAAAATATCGAAAAATATACAGCGCGCGAATTTTAAATGAGAATTTCCGAAAACTTTTCAGTCTTAATGTAGAAGTGACGGACAAATTATTTGGTTATATGTCAGTTTCCTGTTCTTAGCATTGAGGTTTTCTTTTCTAAATAGCGGTTGGAGGTAATGAAGAATTTTGGTACAGCTAATTCTTTCAGTTGAACATGTTTAAGCCATGTGAATCGTTTGTCCAACGTGATGCCAAGATATTTAACGCTATCCTCCCAGTTTATCACCATATCACCCACTCTCACTCTCGACGGATTCTGTCTCCACTTACGCGCTATAAACAAAGCCTTAGTTTTTTCATTATTGATTTTTATTTTCCATTTCTGAAAATACTCCAGAATGAGGTTTATATGCTCTTGAAATGTGTTCGTTATGTTGAGAGCACATTTATCAGAGTATAGCATACTCGTATCGTCAGCATATAATGCCAGAGTCGAGGGACCTAACATTGGAATATCAGAAGTATAAATGTTATAGAGAGTGGGGGAAAGTGGCGATCCCTGAGGAACCCCTGCTTCTATAGATCGGACTGACGAGAGAGCGCTGTTGATTTTTGTGCGAAAGGACCTCCCACGTAGGAAGCTGCCGATGATCTTAGTTAGTCTGCCTGGAACACCTAGATGAGACATTTTAACTATCAGACCATCATGCCAGACCTTGTCAAAAGCTTTAGAAATATCAAAAATGATCATTCCAGTTGACTCTCTTCTACTAAGGGCTGTTTGGATCATTTGGGTCGTTCTAGCCAGTTGAAGCTCCGTGGACAGGTCATTCCTAAAGCCAAATTGTTCGTCAGGGAGTATATTGCGTAAAAGCCACTACATCATTCAATCTGCTAAGAATTACCCTTTCGGCAAGCTTTCCTATGGTTGATAGCAGGCTTATGGGGCGCCAGTTCTGCGGGAATTGTGGGTTCTTATCCGGTTTTGGGAAGACAATGACTGTGGCCAGCTTCCAGAACTTAGGAAATTTACTTAGCTTGAGCATGCAATTAATTATGTTAGTGATAAGCTGGATTACATTTTCCGGTAGGTTACGTAGGCATCTGTTGTTAATTATATCATGACCAGGTGCCGATCTTATTTTTAATCTTGCTATAATTTGGGTGATTTCTTCGACAGTGCATGGTACAATGCTATCATTTGGCTCCTGGTTCAGAATAATATTTTCCTCCTCGGAGATGCGTTGTTCTTCCTCTGAGTCATATTCTAAGTCTTCATTAGGCTGGAATTGAAGTTCAAGGGTGTCCACGAAGGCGTCTGCTTTTCCTAAATCTGTATATACCAACCCTGTCACTCCATGGATAGGTGGTATTACTGGTTTACGCTTCAACCTGAAGTACTTATTCATGGCCCAGAAGGTTTTATCCCCTGTTTCAAGACCCATCAGAAATTCACCCTATTTAACATTCTTAAATGCATAGATCCTTTTCCTGATTTCATTTGAAAGACGATTGGCCTCTCTTCTGCTTTCTGGGTCACCCGTTATTTGAGCAAATTTCCGGACTCTATTTCGATTTCTAATCATGTTTTTAATATGCTGCGGTAAGTTAAAATAACTACATGGTTTTCTATCTTTGAGGGTGGAGCAGCTATCCAAGGCCTGTTTTAATAGATGCTATAGATACTATACTATAGATTCTTTGGTTAAACTAAAGAAAAAGAAAATAAACAATTAATAATATAATTGATAAAATTTAAATTGTACTTTTTTTACATTCTCTCTCGTCTACTTCTCTCTTGTTATACTTTTCTTTTCGTTACATTCTTTTTTGTGATTGCTTGATTTGATTTTATAATCTCGTTGCTGATGAACATCATTTTTTTATTATTTCAAATATAATTTGTTATTACAGTAGAAGCTCACAAATTAGAACTCTCACAAATTCGAAATGTCCAGAAATTAGAACCAAAAACTTTCAAAACATTGTATGCACCAAAAACCGAATTGTCCTTTCTGTTTTTTCTTAAGTTTTGTATAAATTAGTATGTAAGTTGATAAGTGTCATTTTTTACACTTTGTTCAAAAAAAAAAATAAAGGGGGGAATTCCTAAAATGCGCACTTTAATGAAACGATCTGAATATGACTTTAATACCGATAATGATACTTCAAATAACATTGAAGATGACGTTCCCAATCTCACACCAAATGTGTCTTATTCTGAAGCGATTGAAAGCGTCAATATCTTAAAAAATCGAATGACTCCTTTTCTACTAATCACATGACCGCACAATCTTTTAACTCCGTAACGATAACATTGTATAAAATTTGACTAAACCTAAAAAACAGAACAGGAAACTGATCTATAGCCAGATAATTAGACCAACATTACTTTATGGGTGTGTCGCGTATAGCAAAGCTGCCGACTCTACTATACAAAAGCTACAAGTCGCTCAAAGTCAGGCTCTCCAAAGGCTCTTCAAAGTGCCTTGGTACATCCGCACAAACGACATGCTAAGAGACCTTAGAATAGACCCGATCACAAAATACATAAGGGACAGAGCCCTGAAGTTATATGCGAAAATTGACAGGCTATCCTACTTACCACTATCTAATCTTAGAGTAATCACTTTCCGCACGGGGAGGTACGCAGATCTTAGATCAATCACTGAATAATCATGAAGCTTATAGACGATACATAAATAAGTCTATGAGATGGGTGGGACCCTGTAGTACCCACAGCTAGCAAAGAGTAAAAGTGTCCAGTTGCGCTGACTCGAAAAAAGGATCAACATATAAATAAATAATAAACACACATTACTCAATATTTTACACAATAATACTTAATAAGGATTGATTTCAACTGTAAATTCGAACTACCTGAAAAACCAAGCGGTTTTAATTTGTGAGCGTTTACTGCCGTATATTTCTTTTATAAGAGATTATAAACTTAAAGGATTTATTTTTGTAAAATTTATTGCTTTGCAATATAAAAATAAATTTAACTGGATATGAATGATTAATTTTTGTAAATTCTAAGAATAAATAATATAAAAGAATGATCATAATAAAAAAAAATATCGCTATTTGCTTCATTCAAAAGATTAGAAAAATAAGAACTATAGTCGGTTGTAAATGGGGTACATTATGCGTGTGCGTAGGGTTGAAGTGAGTTAGATAGATTATTCATAAAATTGAATTAGACAGGACTGATGGCCATGTAAAAAAACTGGGGAGAGTTGAAATGAATTTGCACTTAAACAATGATAAGAGTGTTACTTTCATTATCCTGATAGTTCCTGAATTTGTATAAAAAAATTCACAGTTTCACTCTCTCATGAGCAAATTCCCTAATCAAATTTTGCAATCTAATTTTAAGTATGAGTTAGACTTGAAATTCTTTCGGCAAAAACACATGTTCTACGAGTACTTAGGAGCTAAACTGACATCACACTACTGGCTGATTCGAATCTATTATTTTATCTACAGATAAGAAAATTTTTGTGTACAAAGTAATCATCAAGTTGATTTGGGGCTCAGCGGCTAAAATAAACACACATACATAGTAGAATGATTCTAGTGTAAATCTCTGAGTATCATAAGACAAGATTTAAAATTCTCAATTGAACAACAAAGAATAACAAAGTACTACAGAAAGTATCGTGACTGATTTGGAAATCATGAAATCCAGTAGCTCATAACTAATACCTTATAATTCATATAAATAATACATATCAAAAGAAGAGTACCCCACCAGGACAATATTAATTATTTTACATTTTCTTGTCTTTATTATATGTAAATTCAATATAAAGAATAATATGCTTACCATAATTATTTTCAAAGTTAGTCTTGGCTTTCTTTTTTATATGTATGAAAGAGGATACATTTCTTCTTTTTATTCTTAACCTTAGCTTATACGACGTGCTTTTTCTTTTCTAAAGATTCGTAAATAAATTGTATAAATAAAATAGAGGTAAAAAAAATTTATTGCAAATACATAATATTTAAGATATAATTAAAAAGATACTCACCTTGTTCGTTTATATTTGTTCTAATCCACTGAGCACGCGTACAATCTCTGGGTATCGCATTCTCTTTACTTTGACTATAGACATCAGCATCTCTGACTGGTTTGTGAGAAATTGATATGTTTTTAGGCTTACTGCAGTAAGTTTTATGGTTGGAGGAAGAAAGTAGAAACAATATTGAAGTACGATACCTCACCTTACCTTTTCCACAGAAAGAATTCCTACTTCGTAAGACACAAATACCTGCTACTAGTTCCGAACCACTAGAGCGATAACCATCAAAATGTTCAGAATCTGGATCTAGTTCAGTACTAGCTGTCATCTCAGATGATTGCAATGGGGCCGGACCGGCCGAGTTCTTTTGTTTCTGCCTTAACTGATAACTTTTAATGGCCACAGGTCCAAACAACAAGGTGTCTACCACTAAGCTTCAAATCGCTCTTCAAGAAATTGAACAGTGGACAAATAAATGGAAGCTGATAGTAAACAGTTCAAAATCTAATCATGTAGACTTTACTAACAAAAGAGAAAATCAAATTTCATTATTTCTAAATAGCGTAAAAATTCCAGTTGCAAATTCTGCGAAATATCTGGGTATGAGTCTAGATGCCAAACTGAGATGGAAGGTACACGTCAAGAAAAAATTAAATGAGCTAAAAATAAGATACAAAAAGTTACTTGGCTTATTGGAAGGAATTCTAAATTATCTCAGCAAAACAAGCTTATGATCTATAAACAAGTCTTCAAGCCGGTCTGGCTCTATGGTGTCCAAATCTGGGGCTGTGCGAAAAAACATATAATCGATATGATGCAAAGATTTCAAAACAAAGCAATCAGGGATGCAGTTAACGCTCCGTGGTATGTGCGAAATTCTGATCTACATCGTGACCTTGAAATACCTACTGTCAAACAAGAAATTCAGAAGGCTGCTAAAAAACATTATGACAGGCTGAGACAACACTTAAACAGCACCATTCCAGCGCTACTTTGTGATGTCACTCACAGACGCTTATTACGCTTCAAACCTAATGACCTTTTGAGGCGTTTCAACCAGCAAGGAGATGACTAGTTCGTATCTATATGCTCACCCTAGATAGACTTAGATAAACCTACTTGTAATAAAAAA
>NC_051846.1:123495701-123516838 GCF_002237135.1 Teleopsis dalmanni | reverse complement strand
ATATAAACACCAAAGACACAAAGGGTCTTACAGGAGCTTTTGGAGGCAATATAAGTACATTGGGTACGGTCAATATTGAACACCGAAAATTTCCAACTCTACAATTCAAAATGCATGTAGTGCCAGTAGGTAGCCAGTTACCAGCAGACGGACTTCTAGGTCGAGATGAACTGTGGAACCGGTCTACTACAGACACAATTAAAAAGGTTTTAAAATTTTTTAAGAATAAAGAGGAATTAGCTACTTTACCACTGGTAAGCATTGTAGATCATGGTCGGATTTGTATAGCAGAAAGCATGACAATCCCAGGTAGATCAACAATGATTATTCCAGTAAAAGTAGTACCTAAAGAAGGAACACTCGTAATACATAAAAAGGAAATAGTTAGAAATGTCTATTCAGGTGAATGTTTAACAGAAGTAAAAAACGGAATAGGTTTTGTAAGAATTTTGAATGCAAACAACTATGCAGTTGAAATGAATAGTGAAATTGAATTAAAGGGCAGTGTTATGAATGAGTACTATGAGTACAATGTCCCTAATGTTAATTTGAACAAAGAAGTAAACTTACAGGAAAGGTACGGAAAATTACTGAAATTAATAAGATTGGATGAGCGTTTAAACAATGAAGAAAGACGGTTAATTACGCAGACAATTAAGGAATATAACGATGTATTTCACTTATCAGGAGATAAACTGTCCTATACATCAGTGTTGGCACACGAAATTCCAACAAGTCATGATCAAATACCGGTAAATCAACGACAATATAGATTACCAGAAGCACATAAGGAAGAAATTAATAAGCAAGTTAGTGAAATGCTAGATGAAGGAATAATAACAAGGAGTAAATCACCATGGAACTCTCCTATCATCCTTGTACCAAAAAGGTCAGGTATAGATGGGGAAAAGATGGCGTCTCGTGGTTGATTTTAGAAAATTAAATGAAAAAACAATTAAACAGGTGTTTCCAATTCCTAGAATTGATGAAATTTTAGACCAACTAGGATGCAGTAGATATTTCTCAACGCTGGATTTGGCTAGTGGCTATCACCAGGTGATGGTAGACAGTAAAGACAGGGAGAAAACGGCATTTAGCACAGGTCTAGGACATTTTGAATTTCTTAGAATGCCATTTGGGTTAACAGGAGCACCCGCAACTTTTCAGCGAATTATGAATAGTATTTTAACAGGATTGCAAGGGATAGATTGCTTCGTCTATCTCGACGATATTGTTATCTACGAAAGGAATTTCAATGAACACGACCAAAGGTTAAGGAGAGTATTACAAGCACTAAAAGAAAATAATTTAAAATTACAAACGGAGAAATGTCAGTTTTTAAGACGAGAAGTCGTTTACCTTGGGCATAAATGTTCGGACAAAGGAGTAATTCCAGATCCAGACAAAACCAAGTGTGTTAAGTCTATCCCAGCACCTCGAAATGTTAAGGAACTGCAATCATTTTTGGGACTTGTGAATTATTAAAATTATTATTAAAATGGAAATTTATCCCACAAGCAGCGAGTGTGTGTTTACCGCTTAATAAATTACTAAGGAAAGGAGAAAAGTTCGAATGGAACGACAGTTGCCAAGAAGCAATGATTAGACTGAAGGCTGCAATAACGAAGCCTCCTATACTTCAATATCCAGATTTCTCAAAACCTTTTGTTTTAACAACTGACGCTAGTAATGAAGCGTTAGGTGCAGTATTGTCTCAGGGAGAAGTAGGTTCTGATTTACCACTTTATTTCGCAAGCCGTGCTCTGAGTAATACTGAGAAAAGATATTCAACTATAGAAAAGGAATTTCTTGCGATAGTTTGGGCAACTAGGAATTTTAGGTCTTACTTATTGGGAAGACATTTTAAAATATTTACTGACCATAAGCCATTAAGAGGTATAGCAAATCTTAAAGACCAAAACACACGTTTGGGAAGATTCCGATTGAAATTGTTGGAATACGATTTTGAAATTTTATACAAACCAGGAAAAACCAATAAAAACGCGGATGCTCTGAGTCGACTACCAATAGCAGTAGTTACGAGAGGAAATAAAAAAGCAACAAATCTGAAGGAAAACAAAAATAAAATGGAACAAAATGAAATAGAAGAAGTGGAAGATACGAAGGACCAAACGAAAGAAGATTACGCGGTATTTCTAACTAATAAAAAGGATATCCAAGAAGTTTTAAAGAAATTCCACGACTCACCTATCGGAGGACATCAAGGAGCTGTTAAAACATATTTCCGAATACGAAAACAGTTTAAATGGGCAGGCATGCAAAGACAGATAAAAGACTACGTCGGAACATGTCAACAATGCCAGAAAAACAAGAGTTCTAGGGTAGAGAAAATGCCAATGGTTTTGACGGATACCCCTCAAAGACCATTCGACAAAGTATTTATGGATATTGTAGGCCCACTACCTACTACAGAGAATGGGAATAAACTAATTTTAACATTTCAGGATGATTTTTCTAAGTATTTGGTATGTACAGCATTACAGGATGGGGAAGCTACGACAGTAGCAAGGAAATTCTTTAACGAAATAGTTTCAAAATTTAATATACCAAAAGTTCTCGTGACAGACAATGGGACTAATTTCACTTCGAAATTATTCAAAGAAATCTGCAAAATTCTTGGTGTTAAAAAAATACAAACTACTCCATATCATCCACAGGCAAATGGCTCTTTGGAAAGAAGTCATCGTCCTTTAGCGGAATTTTTAAGAAGTTTCGTTAAATTGGATGGATCCAACTGGGATGAGTGGTTGCATCATGCGATGCATGTCCATAATAACACGGTGCATTCTGCAACAAAGCAGACACCATCAAAAACACTATTTGGGTTCGATTTCGAGATTCCCATAACATTAAAAAGAAAACCAACACCATTATACAACCACGACGATTTTTCAAAAATTCTGAAATATCAAATTCAACGCTCATACGACGTGGTTCGAAAAAATCAGGAGTTAAACTATGATAAGAATTCTAAAAGTAGAATGTTCAAAGTAGGAGATAGGGTATGGTTGAAGAATACAAGTAGAAGAAATAAGTTTTCACCTATTTGGGTGGGACCTTTCCCAGTAACAGAAATTACTAGTCCAGTAAATGCTAAAGTAATAATTTCAGGAAGGGAAAGAGTATTCCACAATAATCTACTTAAATTACATAAAAGATAGACAAAATTATAACTATTAACAAGTTTTTTTTTAAATTTAGTCTTTAGTTTTAATTTTTAGGAGTTGTAGGTTTACAATTAGGAGATGAAGGTTCCTGTTTTTCCGGGGGGGAAAAGTAAAAAAAAAATGAAACTAGAAAACTGAAATAAATATTTTTTGTTTGACTCAACATTTTCATTATTATAATCTAAATAAATTTTTGACTAATAAGTAGTTTATAATAAGGAGCATAATAAATTTACAAATTTCTTAAAATATATTAATAAGAATAAATTTTTAACTAATAAGTAGTTTATAATAACAATCATAATAAACAACAGAACACAATAATAAAGAAATTTACAAATTTCAATTATCAAGAGTAAACATTTCTTAAAGTATTTAAATACTAAAATATTTTAATAAGAACAAATTTTTAACTAATAAGTAGTTTATGAAGAGTAAACATGTATGGAAATATTTTTGGCGTATATAAAGTGTTATTTTTTTTTAAGAATAATGTTATGAAAAAATTAAAATTTAATATAGATTTAAGATTTTAAAATTTAAATGAATAATTTAAAATGTAAACCTAAATTTGATGCAAGTTTAATATAGACCGTTAGATATATAACATTGTGTGCCACAATGTTCTTCATAGGGGGAAGGAATGTTGTGAGTTAAATATTTATTTTATTTAATTTCACGGGTTTTTGGCAGTTTTTCTGTATGGTAGTGTGTACGATCTTAGGTGATCGTACATTTTCCTAAAAATAGGCAAGGTTATTTGCATCTGGGCAGTTGTTGACTAGAACCAAAGCATCAGACCGTCAGTTCGACGATAAGAAATGCTGAGTTTTGGTATTTGGTTAATAATTGGTGTCATGATGTAAGTGACTTTGAAATTGTAAATACGGAAGAATTGCAAAAATATGTAGAGCATTCTTATTAATAATAAAAACTTTGCAAATTTAGCAAAGTAAATTATGAAACTATGAATAAACCCAATTAGGTAACTAGGGTAATTTGAAGGTCATATATTGGATTTTTGCATCAAGTTTGGGTATATAAGATAGATTTAAAACCACAAAGTAGATAGTTGTAATTGTAGTTATAGTTAGAGTGGTAGTTAAGTTGCAGTTGGAGTTGTAGCTGAAGTTAAAGTTAGAGTCTAAGTTAGAGTCTAAGTTAGAGTCTAAGTTGGAGTAAAAATTAAGAGTCAAAGAGGAGTCAAAGACGGGAGTTGAAAGTTGTGTAGAAATAGAAAATTATAAAAAACAGTGGTTAAACGAAGTAGTGGTTAAAATTTATATAATGTACACTTAGCCAAATATAAAAAATGATCAAGCGTAGTAGCGCTGACAACAAATGTTAAAACAAATAAGTCGTGTGTGACTGAATTTAAAAGACTCCAAAGAATATAAATTATAACATAAATAAAATTAATAAAATTAAATTGTGAAATTAAACTCAAGTGTTTTCATAATAGCTAAGGACCTTTTTAAAAATTAGCTATAAACAAGTGCAACTGAAACATTTCGTCCAAAACTTGAAATAAAGAATTCAACATTTTGGCACACTCGGGGTTTTCCACAAAAATACACAACATAATTGGCGCAGCCGGTATACACACGTTTTTATAAACATACAATATAAAACGTGCAACGTGAGACGACAACGTCACCTACCTACGTGGGAGTTTACAGCATTACAACTATACAACACAACATAATTAATTAATTAATTGAACACAACATAATTGGCAACAAGAAGAAAAATGGGAGAAAAAATTGTAAGTCACTAATAAGAAATATTTATAGTTAAGTTTTTAAAATAGAAAGACATTTCATTTTTTAAGAAAGACAAATCAAATCAAAATAATATTGTAATGATATAATATATATTTTTATTTTTTTTAAAAATCAAATTTTATATGTAAATTTTCTGAATGTAAGTTTTATGTATGTAAATTTATTACTATATGTAAGTTTTTTTGAGTTCTGTTGTTCTACGTTGTTATGTGAAATTTCTTAATTTTCAAGTTTGTTCAAATATGGGGAAAAGTTGTTTTGTTTGCGATAAGCAATTCGAGGAAAAAGATTTAGAAAACCATCTAGATTCGCATAAATGGTTGTTTGAGAAAGCACATCGTATTATTAGTAAAATAGACAATACAAAAGATAAGGGAATATCTTACGAAAACATAAGCATAAAACCCAATAAAAACTGCATAAAACGACCAGTACCAAAAACAGATAAAGAGTGGGCCCGACAATATAGGCAAGAATTTAGAGAATTGTGGAATTAAACATTGTTTTTTTTTCTAAGTAATAAGTGTAATGCAGAGATATGGTTTGGTATTTTTTTTTTTCTTTTGGTTAATTATTGTTATTGGTTGAGTGGGGTCACGTAATTGTTTTGTTTTTATTTCTCATAAATGGAAAAGGAAATCGAAAATTTACAACAGGAGCTTAGAGTATTTAAAAGATATTTAGAATCGGCAAGAGTACACGCTTGGGAAAAATTAATTGAACTTAATCCAGATAAGGAATTTGTTCAATTAACAAAAGATCATATTAGACATAACAGGTTAACGAGGGTTGAAGAACTTGAATACATAAAGGAAAATATAGAGAGTGTGGAAGGTCTAAAGAATTGGCGAACGTTATTGAAGATTTGTCAGATGCTAAAAAGGGTTTGGAACATAAGTGTAAGCAACTAAGTTCACGCACGGAAGAACTAACATCTTTATTGCAAGACGCGGAAAATCAGACAGCAATTTTGGAGAACGTTTTAAAAAACCAGGGAAAAACGGAACAGGACATCAGTATAATCTTGGACTCAGAAGGTACAGATCACATTAGGGAAAACGAGATTAAAAAGCTAACAGCACAAATTGATGATTTAAAGAAAGAACTAGCGAAGTGCGGACAAACAAAACAGTTACTGAGAACAATGGTGGAAACAAACAATAACGAAAAAAAAGTTATGGCATCGATTACGGCAATCATGGAAATAGTAACCAAGGTGGTACCGTATTTCACGGGCACAGAAGGACCCGATCTACGGAGTGAAGTACACAAGTTTATTGCGGGTTGTGAACTGGTACAACAAGCACTACCGCAAGAAGGAGCACAGTATGTCGTAAGTTGCATAAAACAAAGGTTAGTGAGTGTAGCTTACGAGAATATCGCGGGTAGACCATTCAACACAGTAAATGAATTGTGTGAGGCGGTTAAACGTACATACCTCAGGAAACGTACATTGGAACACATAAGGAATGATCTAACTTGTACTAAACAAAGACAGAATGAGTCGGCGAGTTCATTTGGAGGTAAACTGGAGGCGTTACTACATGAAGCCGAACAACTAATAAGAAATCAAGGAGGTGAGAGTGAAATTCTGTCACAGTTAGGAGAATACAGGCGACTAACAGTACGTTGTTTTATTAAGGGTTTGAAAGACAATAGTGTAAAACATAGGTTTATTGGGTTAGAGAATGATCCTATCCAGAAACTAATTTTTATTGCAGAATCAGCCGAAGAATTCTTTGGTGAATCACGTTCAAATATAAACATGTCCACCACAGAGAATCGAACAGAAATGAAATGTACGTTTTGTAAACAAGACGGACATGGATGGGCATACTGCCCAGAAAGACAAAATACGCCATACTGTACAAATTGTGGAGTATATGGGCATGAAAATGGACCCAAATGTAGAGAACATCCAATGGAGACGGTAAAACAAGAAAAATCGGCCTGCAATTTCTGCAAGAAGACGGGACACGATACAAAGGATTGTTTCAGTAGACTAAACAAATTGTATTGTACTTTTTGTGGAGTGAGAGGACATGAACAGAATAAATTTTGTAAATTGGGACATACAGGACGTGGGAACCAAAATAACTACAGTAACGTGAGACAAGAAAGGGACTGGCAAAACCATTCAGTACCTTTAAAGCACAGTAATCCAAACTTTAACAGACCAAGTGGAAGACCTTTGAGTGCAAATCTTAGATGTTTTAGGTGCGGCAAAGAAGGACATTTTGCAAAAACTTGCAGAATAACAGTACCAAATCCGTCGGGAAACTTCAACCGGCCCAGTCTAAGACATTAGACTGGACTGCCGTAAATTCAAAAAGTAAATGTCAATTTAATTTAGGACCTGCACGAATAACTACAAGTAACAGCAACAACAATGTTCAGAACCGATCGAATACAAATAATAAGATGAAGAATTTAGGAGCCAAAGCGGTTAATTCAAGGAATCATGGTATAATCACGATAAAACATAAGGAAGTGCAAGAAAAGTTGACCAACCAAATAGCGTTTAAAAATTCAGAGGAAAAAATTAGTTATTCGAAAAAGCCGAAATTGAATAATATAGTGTTGAGGGTGAACAAATATATGTTCAGTATTTGGACATGTATAGTTACATTACTAATTTCATATCGTTCAATACTATCGGATTACTGGAAAGAAAAATCAGAGTGGGTGTTTGAACAAATAGGAGTTCTACGGGCAAAAGGAGCGAGTTACAATGCCAAAGGTAGCATTAGTCAATCGTTTGATGATGCCTATGTAGAAGTACCTTGCGAACGTGCAGTGGGGAATAAATTTCGACTTTTAGTTGACTCGGGAGCAGACACCAGCCTTATAAAAACAGAGGCGTTAATCGATTTAAAAGATATAAACACCAAAGACACAAAAGGTCTTACAGGAGCTTTTGGAGGCAATATAAGTACATTGGGTACGGTCAATATTGAACACCGAAAATTTCCAGCTCTACAATTCAAAATGCATGTAGTGCCAGTAGGTAGCCACTTACCAGCAGACGGGCTTCTAGGTCGAGATGAACTGTGGAACCGGTCTACTACAGACTCAATTAAAAAGGTTTTAAAATTTTTTAAGAATAAAGAGGAATTAGCTACTTTACCACTGGTAAGCATTGTAGATCATGGTCGGATTTGTATAGCAGAAAGCATGACAATCCCAGGTAGATCAACAATGATTATTCCAGTAAAAGTAGTGCCTAAAGAAGGAACACTCGTAATACATAAAAAGGAAATATTTACAAATGTCTATTCAGGTGAATGTTTAACAGAAGTAAAAAACGGAATAGGTTTTGTAAGAATTTTGAATGCAAACAACTATGCAGTTGAAATGAATAGTGAAATTGAATTAAAGGGCAGTGATATGAATGAGTACTATGAGCACAATGTCCCTAATGTTAATTTGAACAAAGAAGTAAACTTACAGGAAAGGTACGGAAAATTACTGAAATTAATAAGATTGGATGAGCGTTTAAACAATGAAGAAAGACGGTTAATTACGCAGACAATTAAGGAATATAACGATGTATTTCACTTACCAGGAGATAAACTGTCCTATACATCAGTATTGGCACACGAAATTCCAACAAGTCATGATCAAATACCGGTAAATCAACGACAATATAGATTACCAGAAGCACATAAGGAAGAAATTAATAAGCAAGTCAGTGAAATGCTAGATGAAGGGATAATAACAAGGAGTAAATCACCATGGAACTCTCCTATCATCCTTGTACCAAAAAGGTCAGGTATAGATGGGGAAAAGAAATGGCGTCTCGTGGTTGATTTTAGAAAATTAAATGAAAAAACAATTAAACAGGTGTTTCCAATTCCTAGAATTGATGAAATTTTAGACCAACTAGGATGCAGTAGATATTTCTCAACGCTGGATTTGGCTAGTGGCTATCACCAGGTGATGGTAGACAGTAAATACAGGGAGAAAACGGCATTTAGCACAGGTCTAGGACATTTTGAATTTCTTAGAATGCCATTTGGTTTAACAGGAGCACCCGCAACTTTTCAACGAATTATGAATAGTATTTTAACAGGATTACAAGGGATAGATTGCTTCGTCTATCTCGACGATATTGTTATCTACGGAAGGAATTTAAATGAACACGACCAAAGGTTAAGGAGAGTATTACAAGCACTAAAAGAAAATAATTTAAAATTACAAACGGAGAAATGTCAGTTTTTAAGACGAGAAGTCGTTTACCTTGGGCATAAATGTTTGGACAAAGGAGTAATTCCAGATCCAGACAAAACCAAGTGTGTTAAGTCTATCCCAGCACCTCGAAATGTTAAGGAACTGCAATCATTTTTGGGACTTGTGAATTATTATAGGAAATTTATCCCACAAGCAGCGAGTGTGTGTTTACCACTTAATAAATTGCTAAGGAAAGGAGAAAAGTTCGAATGGAACGACAGTTGCCAAGAAGCAATGATTAGACTGAAGGCTGCAATAACGAAGCCTCCTATACTTCAATATCCAGATTTCTCAAAACCTTTTGTTTTAACAACTGACGCTAGTAATGAAGCGTTAGGTGCAGTATTGTCTCAGGGAGAAGTAGGTTCTGATTTACCACTTTATTTCGCAAGTCGTGCTCTGAGTAATACAGAGAAAAGATATTCAACTATAGAAAAGGAATTTCTTGCGATAGTTTGGGCAACTAGGAATTTTAGGTCTTACTTATTGGGAAGACATTTTAAAATATTTACTGACCATAAGCCATTAAGAGGTATAGCAAATCTTAAAGACCAAGACACACGTTTGGGAAGATTCCGATTGAAATTGTTGGAATACGATTTTGAAATTTTATACAAACCAGGAAAAACCAATAAAAACGCGGATGCTCTGAGTCGGCTACCAATAGCAGTAGTTACGAGAGGAAATAAAAGAGCAACAAATCTGAAGGAAAACAAAAATAAAATGGAACAAAATGAAATAGAAGAAGTGGAAGATACGAAGGACCAAACGAAAGAAGATTACGCGGTATTTCTAACTAATAAAAAAGATATCCAAGAAGTTTTAAAGAAATTCCACGACTCACCTATCGGAGGACATCAAGGAGCTGTTAAAACGTATTTCCGAATACGAAAACAGTTTAAATGGGCAGGCATGCAAAGACAGATAAAAGACTACGTCGGAACATGTCAACAATGCCAGAAAAACAAGAGCTCTAGGGTTGAGAAAATGCCAATGGTTTTGACGGATACCCCTCAAAGACCATTCGACAAAGTATTTATGGATATTGTAGGCCCACTACCTACTACAGAGAATGGGAATAAACTAATTTTAACATTTCAGGATGATTTTTCTAAGTATTTGGTATGTACAGCATTACAGGATGGGGAAGCTACGACAGTAGCAAGGAAATTCTTTAACGAAATAATTTCAAAATTTAATATACCAAAAGTTCTCGTGACAGACAATGGGACTAACTTCACATCAAAATTATTTAAAGAAATCTGCAAAATTCTTGGTGTTAAAAAGATACAAACTACTCCATATCATCCACAGGCAAATGGCTCTTTAGAAAGAAGTCATCGTCCTTTAGCGGAATTTTTAAGAAGTTTCGTTAAATTGGATGGATCCAACTGGGATGAGTGGTTGCATCATGCGATGCATGTCCATAATAACACTGTGCATTCTGCAACAAAGCAGACACCATCAAAAACACTATTTGGGTTCGATTTCGAGATTCCTATAACATTAAAAAGAAAACCAACACCATTATACAACCACGACGATTTTTCAAAAATTCTGAAATATCAAATTCAACGCTCATACGACGTGGTTCGAAAAAATCAGGAGTTGGCAAAACTTAAAGCAAAGATAAACTATGATAAGAATTCTAAAAGTAGAATGTTCAAAGTAGGAGATAGGGTATGGTTGAAGAATACAAGTAGAAGAAATAAGTTTTCACCTATTTGGGTGGGACCTTTCCCAGTAACAGAAATTACTAGTCCAGTAAATGCTAAGGTTATAATTTCAGGAAGGGAAAGAATATTCCACAATAATTTACTTAAATTACATAAAAAATAGACAAAATTATAACTATTAACAAGTTTTTTTTTAAATTTAGTCTTTAGTTTTAATTTTTAGGAGTTGTAGGTTTACAATTAGGAGATGAAGGTTCCTGTTTTTCCGGGGGGGAAAAGTAAAAAAAAAATGAAACTAGAAAACTGAAATAAATATTTTTTGTTTGACTTAACATTTTCATTATTATAATCTAAATACATTTTTGACTAATAAGTAGTTTATAATAAGGAGCATAATAAATTTACAAAGTAAATATTTCTTAAAATATATTAATAAGAATAAATTTTTAACTAATAAGTAGTTTATAATAACAATCATAATAAACAACAGAACACAATAATAAAGAAATTTACAAATTTCAATTATCAAGAGTAAACATTTCTTAAAGTATTTAAATAAGAATAAACTTTTTGACTAATAAGTAGTTTATAATAAGAATCATAATAAAGAAATTTACAAATTTCAAGAGTAAACATTTACTAAAATATTTTAATAAGAACAAATTTTTAACTAATAAGTAGTTTATGAAGAGTAAACATGTATGGAAATATTTTTGACGTATATAAAGTGTTATTTTTTTTTAAGAATAATGTTATGAAAAAATTAAAATGTAATATAGATTTAAGATTTTAAAATTTAAATGAATAATTTAAAATGTAAACCTAAATTTGATGCAAGTTTAATATAGACCGTTAGATATATAACATTGTGTGCCACAATGTTCTTCATAGGGGGAAGGAATGTTGTGAGTTAAATATTTACTTTATTTAATTTCACGGGTTTTTGGCAGTTTTTCTGTATGGTAGTGTGTACGATCTTAGGTGATCGTACATTTCCCTAAAAATAGGCAAGGTTATTTGCATCTGGGCAGTTGTTGACTAGAACCACAGACAAATAATTATTTGTCTGTGCTAGAACCAAAGCAGCAGACCGTCAGTTCGACGATAAGAAATGCTGAGTTTTGGTATTTGGTTAATAATTGGTGTCACGATGTAAGTGACTTTGAAATTGTAAATACGGAAGAATTGCAAAAATATGTAGAGCATTCTTATTAATAATAAAAACTTTGCAAATTTAGCAAAGTAAATTATGAAAACTATGAATAAACCCAATTAGGTAACTAGGGTAATTTGAAGGTCATATATTGGATTTTTGCATCAAGTTTGGGTATATAAGATAGATGTAAAACCACAAAGACAGATAGTCATAGTTAAGTGGTAGTTAAGTTGCAGTTGGAGTTGTAGCTGAAGTTAAAGTTAGAGTCTAAGTTAGAGTCTAAGTTAGAGTCTAAGTTGGAGTAAAAATTAAGAGTCAAAGAGGAGTCAAAGACGGGAGTTGAAAGTTGTGTAGAAATAAAAAATTATAAAAACAGTGGTTAAACGAAACAGTGGTTAAAATTTATATAATGTACACTTAGCCAAATATAAAAAATGATCAAGCGTAGTAGCGCTGACAACAAATGTTAAAACAAATAAGTCGTGTGTGACTGAATTTAAAAGAATCCAAAGAATATAAATTATAACATAAATAAAATTAATAAAATTAAATTGTGAAATTAAACTCAAGTGTTTTCATAATAGCTAAGGACCTTTTTAAAAATTAGCTATAAACAAGTGCAACTGAAACATTTCGTCCAAAACTTGAAATAAAGAATTCAACATTTTGGCACACTCGGGGTTTTCCACGAAAATACACAACAACATCAACTAACTTAACTTAACATGTATTGTGTATTTGTCTCTATGCAAACTGTCGAATGTAAATGTATTTACAGAGTGGACTTAAATTTACATAATTCAACATTAGGGTTTTTCATTCAACATTTGAAAAGTTTTCCTGGCCTTTTCGTTTGTTCCTCTCAAAATTTATCTAAGCATCGAAGGAGTGAATATCTGATCGAAAACGGTGTACTAAATGAGACCTTTAGTCGCTCGAATTGACGGTATTATCTGCACAACCACCGATGTCTCTTTGACATTCATTACATAATCAAAATTTATTTCGAATAATATACCTTATTCTTGCTCATATTTCTGAATCACCTTCTTCATCAATTATCATTTCATTCTCGGCATCAGATTCTTCAGAATGGATACCAATCGTAATACTTACAGCACCAACAGAAACATAGCTTGAGCTAAAACTTGTATGATAGTCAAGTGGTACATGATCATCAAACGATTAATCCCTAAAAACTAGTGCTCCTCTTCTTCCTCATCAATCTCGCTCAGTAATTTGTCAATATGTTGTCGCCATTATTTTTTCATAAGCCAGTTGTAAAAAAAGGAAAACCTGAGAACACGCTTTCTGTTTAACACCTCGTTGTGGTCGAGTTGAAGCATGTTCAGTGATATTTTCGAAAATTCTTATTTTATTTTACTGCTCTATGTTTCAAATTAAACTATTTTGTTACTAAATAAGCGCAGCGGATCGAAAGGATTAGATTGTAATCAGATTGAGCGTAAGCAGAAAACTGATTACAGCAGTATGAACTGCGCTTCCTAGTCCTAGTACTCCTCCTACTGTTGCGATCTAAACCATAAAATCATGCATATAAGCACAAATATACATTGTAAGCATGTACAGATGAACAGAGTATAAAATAAATTACAAAGAAACATATTTCTGCACGTTGGAACCAAAAAATAGTGAGTTGTATAGGTAGGTAATATGACTTTCCATACAAATTATATGGTGACTAAAAATGTAGACTACCTGCAGGAGATGATCGTTTTGAAAAGTTGGGTCCAGGGAAACTAGTAAGAATCTCACACCCAGTCGTTGTGGGAAGTTCATTTTTATAAAACTTTTTCGCGCAAAATGCTACAAATGTAGTCTACATTTGCGTACTGTTTCTAGTATAAGTTTGCTATTATTCGTATATCGTTTTCATCCAATCGGCAATGGTTCAGAATATCTATGAGTTTGCGGTGTTCCACAGTGTCGAAAGCTTTTTCGAAATCAACAAAACATAAAAAGGCATCTCTGTTATAATTACGGCAACGTTCTATTAGGATTCGTATTTCAACAAGGTTTCTCTAGTGCCAAGACCTTTGCGAAAACCAAACTGAGTGTCACTATTATGTATAATTCGAAGGAATATCTTTAACACATGACTCATCAAGCTGACTGTTCTAAAATCTGCACAAGTTTTTGGTGTAGCTTTCTTTGGAATCGTAATAAATGTAGATTGGAGCCAATCGTCTGATATCTGACCTGTATTATATATTTTATTAAAAAACTTGTTAAATTTCTTACGCCATTATCTTTGAATAACTTCACCAATTCTGTTGGTATTTGGTCAGAACCTACCATTTTTTCACTATTTTTGTACCATCCATTGCTTTTTGAACTTAATCCAACGTCATATCGGTTGTTCGCAAATAGAGTTTTGATATAGGTTTCCCACATGCAAAGTGTTTTGCCTTTTTCTGTTATGTATATTGTAGAAGTAATAATTACTTACATCCTAATTTCACTACTTTTTCTTGTTTCTTTTTTTGTTGCTCCTTGTAAGTTTTATAACTTAAACGCATTGAGAAGCGCTCGTCCAAAACTCTTGTGATTGTACGCTGCCATAGAGCATATAAACGAATCAGAATACATTCACATCTTCAATGCACTGTGGGTTAAAGAATTTTTTTGACATAGAAAATCTTTATTTTATACCATTTAATAGCTTTACTGTTTTATACTATATATAAATACTAAGTTTATTTGGAAAAACAAATATATTTTTGTAAAATTGTAAAATTGTTGTATGAAATAATAAAAAATAATGCTGAGACTTACCATTTTTTGTGGGATACTTAAACCAACTAACTAGAAAGCGATCTCGGATATTAAGTCCAAAGTTTAACCTCCCGAACAAATATATTTTTTTTTCCAAATAAATACGAGAATTTGGCAATACGAGGTGTTTGCTTTAGCTATCTCCACATAACCAATACCACTTCCTTCATATAAGGAAAGAATTGTAGTTTCAAGAAAGATGTATGTAATTTTGTCAAACTCATAAATACACACTAAACAATTAAAAAAAATATTTTTTGTTGTCAAGTAAAAATGAAAAAAATAAATATATAAAGACTTCAATCTGAATCATAAAATTATAGTATGCGCAGATATTATTACATAAAAAATATATATGTGTATGTATATGTAAAAAATGAAACAATAAACTCAATGTAAAAAAAATTAGATAATAAAATGTATTTAATTATGCTCTCAGAACGATTATATAAAATGTTTTGTAATCCATAAACATGATTTGTAACAGAATGTATATCTTTTAAAAAAACTGTATTTATCTTATAATAAAAATATTTTAAATTTACAAATATACATTTTTGATTTAGTATACGTAGTGTGAAACATGGTATGTATATTCAAAATTTCAGACTTAATTTTTCAGGAGGTAATAAAATATGTTATGTATCAGATGTGTAAGAATATTAGCTGCAGTGCGGCCTTTTAAATCCCAAGATTTTCGAAATGTTTATAAACTTCATGGAACGTAGGTAAAGTACCATATGGGTCTGAGATAGTGCATTAGTAGTGCTGACAAAACCAATTGATTTTCCTGAAGTTAAAGCACGTTTTAACTCTACGTGCTGTACATATCACTGTTGAAAGGAAGATATAGCTTGCAATCATTGCAAAATAAAGAAAAATCACTGACGTCATCCAAATTATTTTAGCTAATTGTCCACTGATAAAATCCTCATGTTCCGCCGATAGTTATTATATATATAAGTATATATTATATATACAACAAATATCAGCGGAATATACTGATTTCATCAGTATATCATTCATGTGGAGCTATTTATTTTTGAATTGATTAGATTTTTAAAACTAGTCTTTACTAGTTTTTTAAAATTAGTCTTTACTAGACTTTAAAATTAGTGCATTACAAATCATCTAAAATCATTTATTTGGATTTTCGTAATAAGGAAACATATGAAGAAATATCTTGTTTGAAGTTATCAGTTAAGGCAGAAACAAAAGAACCATTGCAATCATCTGAGATGACAGCTAGTACTGAACTAGATCCAGATTCTGAACATTTTGATGGTTATCGCTCTAGTGGTTCGGAACTAGTAGCAGGTATTTGTGTCTTACCAAGTAAGAATTCTTTCTATGGAAAAGGTAAGGTAAGGTATCGTACTTCAATATTGTTTCTACTTTCTTCCTCCAACCATAAAACTTACTGCAGTAAGCCTGAAAAGATATCAATTCCTCACAAATCAGTCAGAGATGCTGTTGTCTATAGTGAAAGTAAAGAGAATGCGATACCCAGAGATTGTACGCGTACTCAGTGGATTAGAACTAATATAAACGAACAAGGTGAGTATCTTTTTAATTATATCTTAAATATTATGTATTTGCAATACATTTTTTTTACCTCTATTTTATTTATACAATTTATTTACGAATCTTTAGAAAAGAAAAAGCACGTCGTATAAGCTAAAGTTAAGAATAAAAAGAAGAAATGTATCCTCTTTCATACATATAAAAAAGAAAGCCAACTCTAACTTTGAAAGAAATTATGGTAAGCATATTATTCTTTATATTGAATTTACATATAATAAAGACAAGTAAATGTAAAATAATTAATATTGTCCTGGTGGGGTACTCTTCTTTTGATATGTATTATTTATATGAATTATAAGGTATTAGTTATGAGCTACTGGATTTCGTGATTTCCTAATCAGTCACTATACTTTCTGTAGTACTTTGTTATTCTTTGTTGTTTAGACCTCCAGTACTAGCTGCTTCATTCTTCGCGACAATGAGATCTTGATACATTTTTGATTCTATCGTCTTGCATCATATCGTACTCTTTGTTTAGTGCGTTTATGGTGAAATCTTTCGACTGCTCTTTTCGAATTTGCTTCAATCGTTCAACGTCGACAATTCATCACTATAAGAAGTACGCATAAATTTTTTTTAGTTTCTCTAAGTTAAAACCCACAGTAGTTCATGAGAAGAGCAACCAGTTATTTGTTACTTCATTGTTTTCAATGCCTTTTGTATATTATAAAAATGTCTATTATAAAATCTGTCAGTTTCGTTTGAAGGTAAAAGCATAAACAAAATAGTTCGGTTCGTTTGTTAACGAAGGCTGTTAGCCCTCGAAGATCGGACTGTACTAAAAATGTATTTAATGACATACAATGTGTAGAATATATGATAACTGGATCAACAGTTTCGGATGACAATTTTTTGCATCGGACATTGATCAGTGAGAAGCGCTTTGAATACTAGAAGGATTCGTAAGACATGTCATCAGGTATGAGTAGATTTATATTTGAGAACCAGAGAATAAACCTTAAATGTAGTAATATAGGATTTGCTTTCGTGAATTCAAATTTTTTAGATTTCAATCTTTAACATTGCGTAGAGTCTGTCTTAAGTATGTAATGGGTACAGAAAACTATAAAATTGTTAACAATAATTTGCAACGCTTAGAAAAAAAATTTAAAAAGAGCATAAGGTTGTACGTGGGTAAGTTGCAGATAGGTTATAGAACTTCAAAATATGGAATTACTGCTGCAATTTTGTTTTTAAATAGAGAGAAGTTTCCAAATAAAATGAATCAAGAAGGACTTAATGAAAAATATTAATTTATTATGCTATATGATTTATGACGTGTTTGAATAAAACCTATGAGTGATTGTCTACATATTATTTTTAGTATGACACAATTCTGAACAAAAAGCATCAAGAATTACGGCCTGCTGTCGCCTTTTAGAACTTACTCCAATTGACACTTTCACACTGAGGTGAATACAACTGTTATTGACTTTCCTTTCAAATTTAAGCGATCAATCAATTATCTTTAAAATGCAGTAAATTTCAAGTTCTTACCATTTATAGAGCCTGAGCCTGAGGATCTTCTTATTTTATGAAAGGAGCTTAAAAAAAAAATTTTAGCCAATTTGGAGATTATAAGGTTATTTTCTGTTAAAATCCGTCCGGTTTGTAAAAAAATTACCTATATACAGATATACTGATTTGTCTGTTTGATGAGATTTGTCTCGAACGCTGAGAGTCGTGTATGGGCAGTTGAGTTTTCTCTGTACTTACCGGGTGGAATATCCATCGGCTCAACTCGATATATAGTGCTTTTATATGCCGATAATGTGGTACTGCTTACTGAGATTCAACTAAATTATTGCAAAGTATGATAGATGATGTGTTTATGCATTGTTTACTAACGGACTAATCACTTAAGTAAATTTACGATTATGGTGTTCAGAAAAGGCCTCAAACTTATTCTGGAAGTTTGCATAAAGTCAGGTAGAAAAACCTTAGGATACTAATTAAAAATAATCACTTGCACAGCATACAACCACTAAGTTTTTGATAGGTAAAAGCGCAGTTAACTCAACTCAACTAAAATGTTTTAATTATTCTAAAATAACTTTCGCAAACTACAAAGAAGCAAGTTCATTTGTACTTAATCTGGTGTTCCAGTTTGGAATTACAAACAAGAATTTTATTGGAATTAGATTCGGGTTTGCTATCACAGTTTGTCGAATAAAATAGAAAAACACCTCGTTCAAGTAATTAGTAATAGTAGTTACCTTCAATTCTCTTTATATTCTATTTTTTAATTTTTTTTCAAAGAACTGGTGCATAAAAAGATCCATATTGTTGGAAAAAATCTGGTGTATTAAATAACTGTTTAAAGCCACCGCTTGAGATTTGAAGAGTGGACATACTATTGAATTTCTAAAACATTCCAGCACTTCTGAATTATCAAATATGTAACTAAAAACTTATGCGAACATTCTGATATCTTCACAATTTAATCCTCTACGGGTGTTTTGTTTTCTTCGCAGCGCTGTAAGACCTCTGTTATTTCAGTTATTTCAATTTTTTTGCCTTATTCCTTGATTTCAATAAGTAGTTTTGCTAAGCTAAAATGAATTTTATTTCCTATTATATTTGAAAGTTTTTCAATATACGTATCTAGACCGCACATATGAAGTTATACCCACTTAGATTTATCTTACATGCTGTTAATGGTGAGGTTATACTAGTTTATTCTCTCAGTGTTTTTGTGACCAACGTGTGGCTTCTACCCAATCTCATGTCCCCTATTGGTTTCCTGCTTCTAATATAGATATGTAAAATTTGTTAATGGCACGATTTTTCTTTGTCTTGTTTGATGTCGGCGGGCAGCGGTGAATAGCCAAGAACCCCACCCAAAAACTGGTAAGCATACCGGGTCTGCTACCGTGCCATGCTAGGCATCTAGGACCACACTCACAACAGTAAGATTGACACAACACATTTTAAGCTGCTCGATGGCGAAGACGAGTGTGGCGAATGAGACCACTATTGTTGCGGTGCAGCTAGTCGTTGCGGCGGCGGTGGTTTCTTGATGACCGGCGTTTTAATCGCTACTCCACATTTAAAGTCTGTAAGACCGTACTGATGTATGGTAGTAAGCGCTGAAGCCAGGTAGAATTGCGGAATTCGTCGCTTTGATAAAGTATCTTTAACCTATAGGCTGGTCTCATGCTTCGATAGCCGTGTCAAAGTGGCTGCAAGTTATGTTGTTATGTTGTTAGATTTCCGTTATCATGGCGGGATCATCACTTTAGCAATGAAACTGTGATTGCATAGTTTTCGTGTCAAATGATACCACAAAACAATATTAGCTATAAAAGGAATAGCCTTTGCAGAAGTCTGCAAATGTATGTCTTAAAATGTGAAATTGTTTAAAACACTGTTCTTGTTGACGTTAACTTTTATTTAAAGGGCCACGTAACACTTGTATACAATGATTGCCAACAGTAATATTTGTGGATGATAGTATTTATGGGATTTCTGTGAAATAAACATTTTTCAATAAAATAACTTTTTCAAATTAGACAAAATACAGAAAATTTTTCGGTTTGACCAGTAGTATTATCCAGATATTACCATTGAAGACAAATAAAATATTGTTATATTATTTAATCGGCCGTAAAAAAACTATATTTTTAATTCCCGAAAGAAATATTGTGCAAATAATAATTTGAAATATCCTGTTTCTCGGAGAATTGTTATTGATGTAAGTACTGCTGCTTTTTTAGCGGTCTAGGTCTTGGTAGTATTCAGTGGAATGCATTCCTTTTTAGAATACTTTAACGACACGTTCAAGTAAATCATTACTGTAAAATTATTTGCAAGGACATCGACAATATAGTGGGTCCTAACACAATGTTAACGTGTCCTAAAATTTTTAGAGAAGAAATGGGAGTTTTATTCAATATTAAACGATTGAATCTTGAAATTTAGATGATGAAACTTCCAACAATAACACTGAAACAATCAGAATTAAAACATTGTCGTCACAAGGGAATTTCAGAAGTATTTTAAAGAGTGCTTGGTCAATTCTCTATATTGTCCGAAACTAACAGAACTCATTTAAAAAAAAAAACATTTTTTATGTCTTCTAATACTCTATGTATTTGTACAGATGAATCCAACTGTAGAGTTAAAAATGGACTCGTTGAATATTAAAAACAATCCAATATATTGAATCCAATACATTAAATATTAAAATCAAATTGCTTATTAGTACCTTTTTTTTTTTTGTTTTGTTATTTGTACTAGGTGCAATATTAAAACGATTTTTTGTCTTTATTTGAAGAATCGTTAATAAAAAAAAAAACAAAAAAAACTTGAATCCAACAAAACACAAAAACTTGGGTATTTTTTTTTTATTAAAATGTTCAGTTATAATAATTTAATGGCCTAGCTTTTTAAATATGCATATGGTTATGAATTAAATGCAGCCATACTTCCAGAGACTCTGATAAAAAGTACTTGTAAAAAGAAATGTAAACACAGTGATGGGTATTAAACCGAATAAAAAAAATAATAAATGCTTCAGAGTTGTAACAAAAGAAAAGCAGAGCAAAACTTTGTTCTAAAAATTTTTTTAAAGAACAAATTGTGTTTCGTTCTGATAGAAATACGAGTGAACATCTAAAGAACAATATTAATAAAATTTTGTCGGATCAAACACATTATCGGAGTACAATATACTATAGTATCTGTAGAAAGTTGTAGTAATGTTAATCAATATGTTTTGATA
>NC_051846.1:123492539-123495601 GCF_002237135.1 Teleopsis dalmanni | reverse complement strand
ATGTGAATCCGCTGGCTAAACCTCTTGCTAATATGACTTACTTCAGACTTATAATAATGTGAAAATAATAAATCTTAGATTGAGATACATAAGTATATCAGTATATGCAAGATAGGTAGAAACTTATTTACGATAAACATTCGAACAGTAAAAATTTCGTTATAGTATTTTTTTAATACTAAAAAAACGTTTTTGAAGAATTCAGAGGGAAAAGACAGAAATACGTAAATTTATTTTACGTTCCGAAAATCAAGGTTCGTATATGCTCACTCATGAGCCAGAGCCAATTTTTATGTGAGCCCAAAATTGGCTCATATTGCAGAACTGCTCATCAGCGTGAGCCTTTGATTTGCTCATATTAGAGAGCTGCACTAACGAGCCGATAGCTCACAAGCACAACTGTTTAATAAAAAGCAACTTATTAGTTTATTTGTTTTATTTATTTTTATATACGTCAGTTGCTATGTGAAAATATGTAATTTCAAATTAACGTAGTTTATTATCATTTATATTAAAGCAATATAATGATAGAATAATACATTGTTTTTCGCATTGTAAGCAAATTGTTTTATTACTTTCATGTAAAACTTTGAAATATTTATTTCTTTATTTTCAAATTTTCCGAAACACAATATAATATAGTTTAAAACTCTTGAATTAATATAAAATGATTTATTAAGTAAAATCACAAAATTCAAGTAAATAATGGCGCATGTCAGCGAAGACAATAACAACAATGCCATGTATTTTTCCTTTCCTAGCATGCCTTTCCTTTTTCATAATTTTTTAAACGAAGTCATATAAACTAAGCAGCTAATCTGCTGCAACTACAACTAATTTCGAACATGCATTCAAAGATACAGAACATAGTTTGTACTGGTATCACTTGATATAATTTATTAAGCAATATGAACGGTAACTAATAACAACGGTAAAAGTTAGTTTATAACACACAAAGTTAGACATTGTTTTACAAGCTGAAACCGATAGGAAAACACACTCCAGCATGCAAAAACAAAAAAACAAAAACAAGTTGTGCTTTAAAGAGGTACAAAAAATAAATCAGTTATGTTAATTTTTTCTTGCCAAAAGGGGATGGACGGATTGGAATAGCAAAGAAAAGACGTAGACTAAAGTTTAGATAATTTATTGAAATTTGGCTCATCACTTGTGCTTATATCAAAGTCAATATGAAAATTGTTAAACAACGTGTAATCTACTAATATATATAAACTTTTATTATTTAAGATTTCAGCAAATATTTTGTGCAAGTCTACGACAATATAATGCATATTTATAACCGAAATTGCTAATTATTATTAGTCATAATACAGAAATAAATTATTCTGTTTTAGTCTAAATTGAAATGTTAATTTTATTTAATTATTAATATTTTTTAATGTTTTTACAGCAGCTGAACTTATCGAACTTATTGTGACGTTTTCCATCACTTATAGATTATATAAAAAGCTAAAAAGCAAGAAGTGCAAATATGGCAATCTTCTTTGAACAGCCGCATATTGGCAAATACAATTTACGCGAGTTTTTATCACATTTGTATTTGGATTGCATGATCCGTTTTAAAAATGAATCTGAGTTTGAATATCAAACAACTCCAATGGCAGGTACATAACATCAAACATACGATTATCATAGAAAATTTAATATTAACATATATATATATAATAACCAGGAGTATTCACTTCCGCATCTACGTTCATGAATGCGATTATGTTGTATGAAGATGCGGTTGATATGCAGAAAGTAGATAATGCAGCAGCTGAACGTGAAGGAAGATTTGATACACTTTCGACATACATTTCTTCTCCTCCAATAAATAGCGAAATTGCTACAAGCAGCCCTAACTCATTACCACAGTTAATTTTTTGTCCATTGCGTTTTGATGGTTATCTTTGCTGGCCCCGAACTCCTGCAGGCACTGTATTAAGTCAATATTGTCCAGATTTTGTTGAAGGATTCAACCGAAAATTTTTAGCCCATAAAATGTAAGTATATGCAGTTTAAGTATAACTCACTTAAATACAAATGCATTTTTATCCTTATATTAAATAGAAAATAAAAAAAAAATTAGAAAATAGAAAAATTTAAACAATCTTAAAAATATTTCATTAATTTTTTTTTAGTATAGTGTTTCCAAAACACAAAAACCCTACGTCAGCCTTTTCAATTGAAAAATAATATATAATTCGATTCACTAATAAATGAAAAGAAATATATAAATACAAATAGCTCACCCGCAAACGTTGTTCTGCCACATAAGTTATTTGTAGTGATTTTTTTTTAAATAGAAGATAACGAATATATTATAAGTGTGTAGGGATGGGTTCTATGATAGAAAGAGGAATTGAGCGCGGTAGTGGATAATCGCAGATGATAACAATAAAAACGCCAACCAATCGTTTCCTTAATTCAATGAATTTCATTAAAGTAACGAAATATTCATTGTGTGATCTTTTAAAAGTTAAATTTAACTTGAAAAGGTAATATATATGTGTTATCCTAATTTATGAAAATGAAAAATAAAGTAAATCAATATTAATTTCGAAGAGCAATAGAGTGTGCGATATATTTTCGTTAGCCATTCAAATAAGCTTGCCCACACGAAAACATATCACGTATAATTATCCTTGTGAAAAACATGGTGGGTCCAAATCTAAGAGCAAACAGACATCGCTAATCTAAAATGAAATTGAATGCGTTTGAATTCAATTGGTACGTCTGTGGGTATCATTGGAATTCGTGAAAGTAAAACATTTTGGTCTTGGAACTAGTTACGAATTCAGATTGTGTGTGCAGCGTTGTAAGAATGGATATTAATACTTTAATAATCTACTTTATATAAATAAAGTTAAATCAATGTATCTAGTAGTCATCTAAATAGAAACATTCATTATCGATGTCATCTAATTGCATATTCTGGAAGTTCACTTTGTAACGTAATATTCCTCCAATACACCATATTACCAGTAGCGAGGCGTCAGCTTTTTGGCAAGGTGTTCACAATTTAATCAAAACAGAATTCCAACTATAACGTATTCCCC
>NC_051846.1:123478413-123492439 GCF_002237135.1 Teleopsis dalmanni | reverse complement strand
AAAATATCGAAAAATATACAGCGCGCGAATTTTAAATGAGAATTTCCGAAAACTTTTCGGTCTTAATGTATTAACAGTTTTATATCTAATATAATCTATAAGATTTAAAATATTTAAAATATATATTAGTATTTAAAGCGTCCTTTCGCGTATTTAGTAATTTTATTTATTTAGCATAAGTTGACAAGTGAACTACACAATTTACACAATTACACGATATCGTGAGTTGCAATTTGTACAGATTTTTTTCTTATTCCAACACTTTTCTTGTTTTTTATTTTAAGCTTTAGAGCTTAATGTTCTGTCTCTATCAGCTGTTTTTAAAAGTGTGTGAATTTAAGGCAAATGAACAAATTCAAAAACAAAATAATTTTGCAAATAAATTCACTTTTTTGCATATCAACAATATAAATATATTAATAATTTAATTTGTGACGTTTAATTGGGCATTAATATTTCTATAAATTTTGTAAGGAGTCACTGTCTCGTTTATTTACGATAAAAATTTTAAATTACTGTGCATGTTTTGCACTTGAAAAATATAAAAAATACGCAGTGATATTATTTTGCGCTCGCACAAAACAAAGTGAAATTTTCAACTTTCAATTAAACTGTTGACATTAAAAATGAGGAAAGAGGAGAGATGTAGCGGAAAACAGCAAATATTCAAATTCAGAAAAATAAAATTAATAACCTAGTAGAACTATACAACAATAACATCGCTGGATTAAGACAAATGTTAGAAAACTTTACTATTATGATACTGTCACTAGACTGGAACAACTTAACAGAATCTGGAAAAGGAGACATTAGAAGAAGACATTAGAACTATCTATAAGAAGCTGGTTATAGAAATGGCATACAACAAAGTGGATATTAGGAATGATTCTGATGAGATTGAAGATCAACGAAATAAGGCGTTGGACGAATTAGCCTATAAAATGGAAAAATTACGTGAGGGGAACAATATTAAACTTGATTGCATAAAAATTCCAAATTATAACGGTAACATTGAGGAATTGTCCTTTCATGATCTATACAAAAGGCTTATCCATGAAGATCGAAAAATTTCGGATGTTAAAAAAATGTATCGACTCAAAACATTGGTAAAAGGAAAACCAAGCAAACTTATACAACATCTACCAGTATCGGAAGTAAATTATGTTGTAGCTATTATGTCGTTCACAATATTAATCGATAAATCGCTCGATCCATCATTTGTATGTAGTGATTCATAGATAGAATATAATGGGTATAAAAACGAATGAAGCAGATTTAATAAAAGCAAGGAATGTATTATCAGGAAATTAGATAAAGAAGGATTACGGCTATTTGGGCAGAACATAAAAAAGACGAAAGAAATTCAAAAAATGGACGATGTATTACAATTTCTGGAGCAACAATACCAACCATATTGGTTAGAAAGAATAATCAAGAATACCAACATATTTTGTGGAGAAACGATGTTAATCACACAATTGAAGAATACAAGTTAACAACTGTGACTTATGGTGTTGCAACTGCTTAATTTTTGCTATAAAAACTTTATTTGAAATAGCAAACAAATGCCCAGATAAACTGATGTCGAAAATAATTAAAGAGGATTTTTATATGGATGATCTTTTAACTGGTGGTGATACAAAAGAAGAATGTAAGAGTGTTCAGGAAAGAATATCTACACATTTAGAGAAGTATGCATTTTATTTGAGAAAATGGTGCTATAACAGCATCGATATAATAGAAAATCAAAAAAAAATCAAAAGAAAATGAGGTCATTGATATCGATAAAGAAGAATATATTTAAACACTTAGCTTAAAATGGAATCCTAACACTGATATTGTTATGTATTTAAATTGTATTTAAATTAAATATGATCATAAATATTATGTATTGTTTATATTAATTATATTATTATTTGTTATATACAAAAATTACAAACAACAAATTTCTCTCGCTTTCTATTGAATTGTTGGTTACATTATAGTTTGTATTTATTTTCGTTTTAATTTTTGAGTCGTTATTTCGAAAATATTTACATGCGGTTATTTTTGTTTTTTAGAATGTATTAACTTTTATTTCGAAAGTTTTATGTTGTGTATCCCTACACGTGTTTCGGCAAATTCGCTTTTGTCTTCATCAGGAGAATTCCTAATATTCCTAATATTTGGATTAATATTCCTTATATTAGGAATTCTCCCGATGAAGACAAAAGCGAATTTGCCGAAACAAGTGTAGGGATACACAACATAAAATTTCCGAAATAAAAGTTAATATATTCTAAAAAAAACAAAAATAACCACTTTTATATATTTTGTAATTTTATATATGATATATAAAGTTAGTTCTATGCAGATTTCATTAGAAGTAACACGTATACATTTCACTGGCGACGAGGCCAAACGAACGGAAGTAAATCACATGATCGCGAAACAAAAATTTTCAGTAATATGGCGAACGAGATTGCTAAGAGAATAGCGGATCAGAATACTCTTATGAAAAGCCTTTTGGATGACCAGAAAGGATTTTTACAAACAACACTACGGGGAGTCACTTCAAGTAATAATGAAGGTACATTGGTTCCAAGATATCCAGCATTCGGAAAGGAGCACACTTAATGGGAATCCTACATGCAGATGGAACATTTCCAAGAACAAATTTATGTGGTAGCAGCGCGGTATAATTTCAGTAAATGCTTGTTGAAGCCAACGTAAATATGTAGGGAATGGGTAGTTAAGTTAAGAGGAATAGCTGGAGCAGCGGCAATTCAGAAAGATGGAATTGGATGGAAGATGTTTTATTAATTGCAGAGTATTTTACTTTGACGACAAATGCCACAAATTCTATTAAACAACAACAACTCCAAGAGAATTTGCCGTTAGTTTATGAAATCACGTCACATGCAAAAAACAGAGCACAATAAGACAAACGAAAAAAAAAAATGCTGCAGCTACGGAGGCTCTCATCGACTTAGCGACTGCCAATTCAGAGAAACTGTTTGCTATGACTGCAATAAAGTGGGATATATCGCAAAAGTGTGCTTTAGCAACAATAACAACAAAGCAAATACAAAAAAATTAAAAATCACAGCATAACAAAAAAAAAAAATGAAAAGAATAGTGCACAAGCAAACGAAATGGAACTTATTCAAAGTGTTTATAATATGACAGTAGAAAAAGTTGTGAGGATGGAAATTTGTAATAATTTCCAACCTACATAAATTTAAATAAATTTCGAAGAAATCTGAAATTAAAATAGATAAATTAACATTTAATATAGTTATTAGAAACTACTTACCAAAAAGCTACCCAGCCTGCACGCAACTGCAACACGTGAAGCAATCTGAAATTAGGAGATAATAAATTTGTAATAAATAGAGAAATATATCTTAATAAAATAATAAATACATACCTTCTTTGTTCATCCCCGCAAATTTATTTAAATAATTTTCTAATAAATTATTTTTTATAATTATAAAATTAAATTATAAATAATTTAATAAAAACAAGAAGCACCGCACGCAAAGTTACAAGAATTATCAAATCAAAACATAACAAGCAAATATCAAAAACGTCAAAATAGAAATTCGCCGCAAAGAGATAGACGAGATCGGTTGAGCGCACAACTTGAAGAACAGTACGAAAGTCAGACATACAAACGGGAAAGTAAACAAAACTTCACAAAACAGCAGAAAACAATTGTATGTGCGCTACACAAAAAGCTCGTCTGATCTGTATAAAAGACGACGCATTTTTGGTAAGAGTAGTGAGTCTTGTATGATCACTCGGTGGCATTGTATGTCAAAATATAAAATAAATAAATATAAAAATATTGTCTGACACAGTGGCGGTTTTAAGCCTAGTTGTATAAATTACTAAAATATATATATAATTGTGTACAAGTGCATGGGCGGTTTTAAGTCAAGACACTTGGACACTATTGTATAGATATTCTATAACCGAACAAGGAAATATATTTTTTTATATATACACTAACCCTTCTGTCCCACACAGGTACGCATTGAGCAAGTAATCATACGAAGATACAAACCACGGAACCAGATTAGAGATCACCGAGCTCCAAAAGAACAACCTCCAGATACAGCAGAATACCAGGAAATAATCTCAAGTTTCTCAAGTTTAATCACGTTTAATGAATTTACTTTGTTTTTTTAAAATACTATGTCATTGAATTGTACACATTAGTAATCTCAAGTTTACATAATTACGTTTAACTAAATTCCTTTTTTTTTTAAATACTATTTTCATGAATTAATAATATTTTAAATAAATCTACATTTAAAATTTAACACACAATCTTTTATTTGAGAAGTCCTGTCTCCGCGAATATAAATTTATTGTAGCGACCCCCTGGAAAAGACTGAGGATACCCCAGCATAAATTATAACGAAACGGGAAAATCCGTGTCGTTACAATTGGCGCCCGAGCAGGGACAGACAGACTTCTCAAACTTAAAACGAAGTAATATCCACGTTACAATGGCACAGGCAAACATGATTATAAGATAAAATCTAGATACTCTCGCTCATAGTTCAATTCAAGCCAGTTCAACAAAGAAACATACGAGACGTTCGCATAAGCAGCACATCATGGCCTTATCGTATGCTCAAAGCGTGGAGCGGATACGAAAATGGTCTGTAAAGTACAATGGAGGAATAGATCCAATAGATTTTGTGGAAAGCATAGAAGAGGTAGCGGACCTTGACGACATCAACGTGAATTTAGTTCCCAGGATGATGCCCATACTGCTTGAAGACAAAGCACTGATGTGGTACCGCAACAACAATAAGCATTGGAACCTTTGGTCAAGCTTCAAGATGGACTTTCTAAAATTTTTCCTTTCACATAGGTATTTCGACAGATTAGAAGACGAGGTGCGAGCACGAGTTCAGAAGGAACATGAAAGTTTTAAAGATTATGTACTGGAAATCAAATATCTTATGCGACACACAGGCATGAACCAAGATTCGCAATTGGAGCGAATATACCGAAATATGCGCACAGAGTACCAAATGTACATCAAACGTCGAGACTTTTCGAGCTTAACAGAATTAACAATACTAGCTGATGACTTCGAAGAACTTCGCGCAGAACAGGATAAAGTGAGTCGAGGCGGTGTTCGACAGGAAGTGATAGTTGGTCGCATAGAAGTTGAATATTCACAAACGATGCTATTAAAAATACAGTGAGACACGTACCTACCACGCCGATACAGGACAAAGTTATTTCCAGTTCAAATTCCGAGTCGCCTATACTCATCCAGCAGCGAAGTAATCAGCAACAAAACCAACCGAAGCAAGTAACAACAGCAAAAGCTAAAATTGTAAATCCAGTAACATCAACACTACCCAAGCTAAGCATGTTGACACAAACCACGCAACGTCGAAGTTATTTAGAACAACACCCAGTACCACTACACGAGAATTCACAAGAACAAGCGTTATGTAAATGCCGCGTAACCCCGCCGCAAGATCCAAGGCCTGACAGAAAAATTACAGAAGTATGTAATCAACAGCTAGACACGCAAGGTCAACAAATGTTCCAAGTCCAACCATGCGAACCAAAGCAAGAATCACAAAATATTAGGCCCATCAGAGGAAATTCACAGGTGCAAGAAACACAACGACAAGTAAACCCAAAACTTACAAAGAAGAATCCCGAAGTATTTAAGCCAGCACAAGTTACACCAGATCAGGAAATATTTCAAAGTCAAACGAAGCAAGTATCAGTACACCAAACACTGCAACGTGCCACGCCTTTCAAAGAAAACCTAAAATCGTTCAATCAGAATCAGGTCAAAGTAGGTAAACTTCCAAATGAAGTTCAAATTCAAACGTGTGGACCACAGCAAGATTCAAAACCCATCCAGGAAAATCCCAAAATATCTAGACAACAGCGAGTCACATCAAACCATGAAATGTTACCAGTCGAAATACAGGAACTACAAAGCCAGTTAAAACCAAGATTTATCAAAGAAAATCCCGAAGTATCCGAACAACAGCGAGTCAACCCAATTCAGCAAATATTACAAGCTCAAACACAGAAAGTACAACGACAGAAAGAACCAATCGTAATCAAAGCGCAAAAATACAAGATTCAACGGCACAGAGATCCAAGTCCGGGCAAGGAAAATTCACAGGTAGCTAATCAACCAAGAAAAATCAGTCCAACGAGGAATCACCATATAACACAAGTTAAAATTCAAGATACACAAGGATACGTAGAACAACATCAAGTTCAAGATATTGAAACACAACAAGGTCAACGAAAGGTTACAGTAATCGAAGATCATACCAGACGAGTTCGATTGACTCAAGAAACCCCAAGTCCGACACAATCATTGCAACAAGTTTCAATTAAACACGATAGTCAACGAAAGCAAGAGTCACAAGAAGGAAAAGATGATTCCACACGTCCGAAGGATAAGATAGACAATCCTCTGATACAAGTACAGGAACTAAGCCTAGGAATTCCAAAACCATTCAGCACCCAAAAACTGCAGAAGCCGATGAATAACTTAGATGTACTCCAGCAGAAGGATTATGATCTTGTTAGTACAGACCAAGACAAATTCTTCAAAGTATTCAAGAGCCCAAAGAAACGGCACAGGAATTATGCATGCAGGTAGTGCATCGCGGCAAGTTCATTTTTTCTCAAAGAAGGAGGGAAATGTGAGGATGGAAATTTGTAATAATTTCCAACCTACATAAATTTAAATAAATTTCGAAGAAATCTGAAATTAAAATAGATAAATTAACATTTAATATAGTTATTAGAAACTACTTACCAAAAAGCTACCCAGCCTGCACGCAACTGCAACACGTGAAGCAATCTGAAATTAGGAGATAATAAATTTGTAATAAATAGAGAAATATATCTTAATAAAATAATAAATACATACCTTCTTTGTTCATCCCCGCAAATTTATTTAAATAATTTTCTAATAAATTATTTTTAATAATTATAAAATTAAATTATAAATAATTTAATAAAAACAAGAAGCACCGCACGCAAAGTTACAAGAATTATCAAATCAAAACATAACAAGCAAATATCAAGAACGTCAAAATAGAAATTCGCCGCAAAGAGATAGACGAGATCGGTTGAGCGCACAACTTGAAGAACAGTACGAAAGTCAGACATACAAACGGGAAAGTAAACAAAACTTCACAAAACAGCAGAAAACAATTGTATGTGCGCTACACAAAAAGCTCGTCTGATCTGTATAAAAGACGGCGCATTTTTGGTAAGAGTAGTGTGTCTTGTATGATCACTCGGTGGCATTGTATGTCAAAATATAAAATAAATAAATATAAAAAATATTGTCTGACACAGTGGCGGTTTTAAGCCTAGTTGTATAAATTACTAAAATATATATATAATTGTGTACAAGTGCATGGGCGGTTTTAAGTCAAGACACTTGGACACTATTGTATAGATATTCTATAACCGAACAAGGAAATATATTTTTTTATATATACACTAACCCTTCTGTCCCACACAGGTACGCATTGAGCAAGTAATCATACGAAGATACAAACCACGGAACCAGATTAGAGATCACCGAGCTCCAAAGGAACAATCTCCAGATACAGCAGAATACCAGGAAATAATCTCAAGTTTCTCAAGTTTAATCACGTTTAATGAATTTACTTTGTTTTTTTTTTTTTTTTTTTTAAAAAATACTATGTCATTGAATTGTACACATTAGTAATCTCAAGTTTACATAATTACGTTTAACTAAATTCCTTTTTTTTAAATACTATTTTTATGAATTAAAAATATTTTAAATAAATCTACATTTAAAATTTAACACACATTACTTTTATTTTGAGAAGTCCTGTCTCCGCGAATATAAATTTATTGTAGCGACCCCCTGGAAAAGACTGAGGATACCCCAGCATAAATTATAACGAAACGGGAAAATCCGTGTCGTTACAAAGTTAGAGATAAAAGAAAAAATTTATTAACGTGGAAATTTTAAATAAAACAATAATTTTTCAAATGAATTCAGTTTCATCGGTTTCGGTCATAACACAAAATACATTTAATCAGTTAGGGAGGCCAAAACTTCGAAGTTGCACACGTCCAATTTATGGTTACGGTAAAAAGGTGATAGAAACCTTTGGCGAATGCGAGACAAAAATAAGATTTGGAAAAGTAGAAAAAGAAGCAGTGCTGGTTGTTGCTAAAGTCGAAAGTGGTAAAAATTTATTTGGGATGGATTTATTTAAGGTTTTTAATTTCGATATCGTGCAAGTTAATAATTTTATTCAGGACCCAATGATGTTAGAAGAAGAATCAAGAAAATTATTAAAAAATTACCAAAAATTGTTTGAACCGGCAACAGGGCCGATTTCTAATTTTAAAGCGAGCATTAAATTAAAGTCAACAGCTATACAAAAATATTTTAAATGTCATCAGGTGCCATTCGCGCTACTAAAAATTGGGCTTCTTCAATCCTTCTCGCACCAAAGCAGGACGGCAGTATTCGTATTTGTGGGGACTTTAAAGACACTATTAATAATCAAATCGAAATTGAACGTTTTCCATTACCAACACGGGAATAGTTATTTCATAAAATTTGCTATGGCCATATTATCTGTGAAATTGACTTAAAAGATGCCTACTTACAGTTTAAGTTAGCCGAAAACTCAAAAAAGCTGGTTGTTGTTAACACACCAAATGGACTGTTCGAGTATCATAGATTGCCCTATGGTATACCTAGTGCGCCGGCAATATTTCAAAGATATCTTGAACATATTTTGTAAGGTATCGGCGGGTGTGGAAACTACCTCGATGACCTCATCGTTGCGTCAACGACTCTACAGGAACCTATACAATGACTAGATCAGGTTTTTTCGAATCTTAAAAAGTATGGCATCAGGTGCAAATGGAACAAATGCAGTTTTTTTCAAAATCACATTGATTACTTAGGAAGGCATATAAGCGCAGAAGGCATTTTGCCAGAACCATCAGGAGTAACAGCCGTTCAAAACTTAAAACGCCCTGAAAATCTCAAAGAAGTGAAAGGTCTAATGGGTAAGATAAACTATTATTATAACTACATTCCAAACATTCTAAAAATATTCGTTTTAATTGGACACACATACATGAAGAGGAGAAGAGTTCAAGTCTTTATAGAAGCATAAAGTGAACGCTACACATTTTCAGGAGCACTTACCGATAATTCTCGCTACAAACGCTTCGTCATCGGGTATTGGTGCAGTAATTTCGCATATCTTCGAAGACGGCAGCGAACGCCCAATTGTATTCGCAACAAAGACATTCAACGTTCATCAAGTAAGGTACAGTCAAATAGAAAAGGAGGGGCTTGCGATTGTATTTGGCGTTCAAAAGTTTCACCAATACTTGTATGGCCATAATTTCACTCTAATCACCGACCACAAACCAAACTTTAATCTAGAAAAACACTTGCCAACAACAATTTCAAATAGACTACAACGGTGCGCAATAATTCTTTCAAGACTACCCGAAGGCCCAAATTACAGCTTTGATCAAGAAAACAATTGTTTTGCTGTCGAAGAGCTGGATACCTCAATTGATGCAGAGGTTATCCGATTTCATACAAAGAGGGATATAACTCTCATGAAAGCTCACCGTTTCATACAACAAGGGTGGCCTAAATCTATAAGACCACAACAGGCATATATACCACCATATTTCCAACGTAATACTTCTTTAGTTATTATTGATAACATTCTTTGCTTACAGGGCCATTTAAATCAAGTTATAATTCCCAAAAAATTACGCCCTTGAACTGTTGCACGAAAGCCACTGGGGCGTAGTTCGAATGAAACAATTAGCTCGAAGATACTGCTGGTGGCCGGGCATCGACAAAAATATCGAAACACTCGCATCGTCACGCAACGTGTGTAAAACAATGTCAGCCATTCCAGCAGAGAAATTTAGCTCATGACCCGAAGCTCAACGTCAGTGGCAACGCGTCCACATCGACTTTGGCGTATTCAATCAGCATATGTGACTTGTACGTGTCGACACATTCTCACAGTATCCGTACATTGTCCAACTGTTAAATACAACCTCTACAGATACAATAAAGGTGTTAACACCAATTTTTGCCATTGAGCGGTTACCGGAAACGTTAGTAAGTGACAACGGTCCGCAACTTACATCCTCACAGTATAAGGAAGTTTGCTTGAAAAATGGCATTCAACATGTCACGACAGCGCCATTTCAACCGGTTTCAAATAGCTTAGGAGAGCGTTTTGTGTGTACTTTTAAGACATCTTTGAAGTAAAACCTTGAAGCAGTTGTCAAATTTTTGGGTTCGTGTTCTCAATGAACAGGGTATGGTCATGCGCAAAACATCAGCCTATGCCTTACCAAGACCATGGTGCGTGGTACTTTCTCACACCCTTCCCGAGGTTAAACTGTTTATAGTTGATAACTTTATTGACTTAACAGAACATTATGGATCTAGAGAGGAAAACTCCATAAAACCCGTAATCTCCGGTGTTATTCGACCCGTACCGATGAGATGAATGGCACTACGTTAATGTGTCTCTAAACAGAGACCTCCGGATAACTGGCGCCCTCAGGTTGTAACATAGCCTTGTCCGGGTATAGCGGATCTCTGCCCGGATCGACTTTCCTTTCTCCGCAACTCGTGGGTTTAAAATATGAACCAAAAAAATAATAATACACAAAAATCAAGCTCGGTTAAACCAAGCTCTTTTGGAACTGCTAGTTCCAAGGTACCTACCGCAAGTTCTAGCGGTAATAACAGAGTACCTCTTAATTAACCAGTGTAATTATCAATTTTTTCTGCCCTTTTGTCAAAACAAAATTGATCTTACAGTTTCTTAATATGTATTTTTCATATTCATCTTTGATAAATAAATAAAAAAATATTAAACACTGGCAGCCAAACACATTTATAAAAAAAATCAAAACGAAAATAACAACGAGAGAAATGACATTTTGTGTGTTTACATTTTCGTTTTCGCCAAAGCTGAGAGTGCAGCTTAAAATCGCAAGGTGAGAAAAGAGAAAGAACGCTGGAAGTAAAACAACCGAACATCTGGTGAGGGGAAACATTGAGTTGATGCACCGAAAAAAAACGGCTAACTGGAGGGTGTACTGCAAGCAGTGATAAAAAAAAAATGAAATAAAAGCGGGAGTCGGAAAAAAAACAGTTTTATGTCGCTGGGGAGTCTCGTAGCTTTTTTTAAGATGTATGGTTGATCTTCGCGGCGGACTCGGGATAAAGAAAATAAAAAGTGAACGACAAACGTGATGAAAGAAAAAATTTAAATAGTGAAAATTTACGGGTGAAACTATAACTTAAAATAGAGTTTAAATAAACTAAAATAAATTCGATATAATTTAAACAATTAAAACTTAACAGAAAGAAATTTACTAGCTAGAATGCGAAAATTACTATAAGATTATTAAAAGAAAACATTTAAATAAATTAATTAAATCAAGTGATTAGTTGGTGACTGCAAACCATGTATGTTCAGAATAATATTTGCTCAACACCGAAGAAGAAAACTCTGAATTAAAGGGAAAAACCCAACTGAAGGACGTTGGCCAGTGATATCTAAACGGTTGGTTAACTTCAAATATTGTTAACGGCCAGCGACAGTAAAAAATTCCACAGCATGTTTTATATTATGTATATATTATATCAATGTCATTTTTTTTATATAATTAATTGAATTTGGTATATATAAATACTGTAATGTTATATCTTTATCGGAAATAAAAGACGCGTCGCTTTCAGTGTTCGTAGAAGACTGTTTTTATTAATTTCTTCATTCTTAAATCTAACATTGTTTCTTAATACTAATTTCCAATAAAATCTTGTGTACTGATTCTATTGGTTAATACTTATAATACTTGCGTCTAATTGGTTAACCAAAATTAGACATATATAATATTCTTACAAAAATATCTTATCGATAAATGGTATTATATTTACTAATGCAAGTGTTCTACATATGGTTTTACTTGAAACCGTTTATTCTATTGACACAGTTTTGACTTATGCATATTGCATATATGGTGCAATGTGCGGCTCAGTTATTTGTCATCAAAATAATGACAAAATAAAGGCTCATATTACCTGACAATAGTTTTTTTTTTTTTTTTTTTTTTTTTTAACTTCATTTTATTAAATACAATCTATTCTATTCATTCATGAATAATAAGTATTACTTATGGCAATAACAATATACGATTGACATGTACGGGACTACCCAGTGGTAATCACCGCCTTATGAAGAATTACAATTTCTAGAATCTGCTCGGCAAATCCGAAGTTGCGAAGCGTATTAATCTACGAATGTTAAAAGTATCCCTCGTTAGCCCTGCGGCAAGGGGGTTAGGATGAACTACCAGTCGTGAGTGATAGTTGCTGCTCAACTATATTAATTTTATTCATATTTCTGTAAATAATAATAAACTAATAAATTAGCTACAAATTTATATCGAAGAGCAAGATCTAACTAAATTTTTATTAATTTATATCTAATCCCAGAGATCTGACAAAATATGGAAACAATAATGTATCTTACAAATAAATTACAAGAATCTTATACGTTACCCGGATATAATCATAAATTAGAGGACTTTCGAGTGCATCCACTTGATTTTATTAATTTTATATTATACTGATAAAGTACGTTCGTTTCTTGATGAATTCAGAAACATTCGCTGTTGCTACTAATGTTTTCTTTAGAGCGTATGTTGTACTGTAACAACATTATATGCTGTCCACAAGTGTAGAAGGCACCAAGGAAATCATTTTCCTTTAATGGCTGCCACAACAATTTGATTTGCACAGCAATCGACGAGTACGAGTTTTTGCAACAGAACTTAAAAAACATGGCCTAGCAGAACGGCTCTGGGAATACCGATACTTTTGATTGCTAATATATGAACTACGAAAAAATTCCCAGTTTGCATTAAAAAGAGGAATTTTAAAAAAATGCCTAGAATTTGGGGGAAAAATTGGTTTTGACATATAAAGTTTTTCTTGGGGTGTTCCTGTTCGCGGTTGTCGAGAAGCTCGATTATTTTTAGTCGGAGAGGCAGAGTAGCGAGAAGTCGATTTCAATGTTGTGATCTCTAGTGCCATTCAATGCGCAACTGTCGCTGGAAATTATGTAAAAATCACAACAACAACGATGACGGCAATGACAGTAGTGGCAGCAGCAGTGGCAGCAGCAGTGGCAGCAGCAGTGGCAGATGCAATTGCAATTGTGACTGAGCCTGGAACTTGCAATGTTTAATGGTTGAACAATTTTTAATGGTTCAGAGCTGCAGTTTCGTGAATGTTGTTGTTGTTGCATTGCTATTGCATGCAACACATGCCAAACTCATTTAAACTATTTTTAACGAAATTTTCAAGTTTTTTAATCGTATCTTCACATTTTCCAGTGCAACAGATGCAAATGGCACATTTTTGGACTGCAATTGACACGCGCACAGGATGCAAGAGATTCTTTTTCTGAACTTTTTTCGAATCTATTCTGACTATGTCATTGTTTATGCTTCTTTATCGTTGTGCGTTAGTTGTGGCATTTATTTTTGTTCTCTCGAAGGTTGATGGCGATCTAAAATAGTTTGAAATGAAATGGCATTAGTATTATTAGAAAAACCGGAAGGAAGTGCCAGTGTTATGCAGGCAATGCGGAATTTTTTGTTTTAATAAAGTAAGAAAACAATATCTAACAATATGAAGGGTTCATTATTAAGACAAGTGGTTTGGTTTTATGATTGCTACTGAGGCACTTAATATTTCCTTTGTCTTTCTACATTTTCACCGCCAATGGTCTTAGGTAGTGCGGCGCCTAGTTTGCGGTTGCTAGTTTTGAAGCTAATTTTGAAGAAAAAACAAGTTCTGAATGTTCAAATTATTGTTACATACCATGTATTCATCTATACCCACATATGTATTTATAAAAATGTTATTTTATTTCAAAATCTTAGTTCATAGTAGGTGCTTAAAATTATATTC
>NC_051846.1:123474538-123478313 GCF_002237135.1 Teleopsis dalmanni | reverse complement strand
TAATTGTAATTATATATATTTTTTTTTTAGTTAAAATATTGTAGAAAATTATATGAACGTAGTATTTACAAAAATACGATATAAAATCAGTTAAATAAATTAAATCTATCAAAAGTAAATTTAACATTTTCGGTTAATCAGATATTTTATAAAAGTTATTGTCTTCTGCTTCCTTGAGGATTCCATGTTAATGCTTGTCTGCAGATTTCATTTGGGTCACCAAATCGTCACAATTATTTATGGTAAGCCAGGATTCGCAGTCGTAGAGCAGAACGCTTTTAACATTACTGTTAAAGAACCGCAATTGGTGTGCTGGGAAATTATTGAAGACCTCCGAAGTTTATTCAGTAACTAAAAGGCGAAGCGTGCCTTGTTAATTCGGCTTTGGATGTCGACTGCCATGCCAACATCCGACGATATTATACTGCTTAAGTATGAAAAGCTGTTGACGTTATCGATTACTATATCGTCCAGGTTGAATTTGCTGGTAGGATTAGAATTGTTTATCTTCATTGCCTTTGTCTTTACCGTGTTCACTATAAGACCAACTTTTCGTGATTCATGAACTAAGTCGTTGATTTTACCTTGCATTTCGTTCTGTCGTGTTGAGAGAGGGCAAATGTCGTCAACTTATTCTAGATCCTCGAGGTGATTTGAAAGCCCCCAGCGTATACCCCGTTGTGACAAAGGGGATTGACAGACTACTCTGCACCTGAAGTCGTTATATTATGGTTTGATGAGATCGATAACTTCCCCGGACAAGCATTAACATGGAATCCTCAAGGAAGCAGAAGACCTGGTAGGCCCAAGCAAACGTGGAAGCGAACACTAGAGAAAGAAATCCAAGCAAGCGGAAAAACCTTTGGAGAAATTAAAACCCTGGCAAAATATCGTGACAGTTGGTAAAAGATAATTATGATCCAATGTTACCCTGGGAATGTACTGGATTGATTGATTGTTATTGTCCTTCCGCAGTTAACCATGGGCCAAATGAAGAGGCAGCTTAAAAGGCTAAGTCTCAGCACAAGGCGGAGCTGCAGTTAAGGCTGCATGAGGTGAACGGTGCAAGAGATAATGAAGAATTTGCTAAAGAGGCATTTGTAGAGGGGGAAGCTGAACAGGTGAGCAATGGGAAAATGATGGGATTCATGAAAATGATGATGCAGAAATTGAACCAGAATTCCATTAAATTAAAGCAGCAGATGGTGCAGAAATTGGACCAAAATTCCAGTGAGCTTAACCAGCAGATGTTGCAAAAATTGGACCAGATTTCCAGTAAGCTTAAACAGCAGATGATGCAAGAATTGGAGCTGATTTCCAGTGAGCTTAAGCAATAAATAGGTCAGTATTCGCAACAAACGGAACAGGTATGTGATAAATTTAAGCAGTGTTGTAGTGAGATCAAATACCTTGTTCGAGATATGGCTGAAGGAAATGAAGAATTGCAGCAACTTATCGGTAAGGTGATAGAGGTGATAGAGTGACCAAGCGTTTGAAGGAGAGTTGACGGATGAAGGACAAAAGTTAGATAGTTGGTTGCAGATAAAGAGACGAACGAATTGAGGATTGTGGAGGCCGTGAGGAAAGCCAATAGCATCGTAATTGGGAGAACATTGGTGGGTTCGAATAAAGATGGCAGTGTGACAATTCGACTTATGAAACTATCTGATACACCAAAATTTACAAATAAATGTGCAATAATTGGTCAATTTGGGAAAGTGACAGGGACGATTTATTGCGGCGCTATTTTATTTATAAATAAACTTTGACATAATACAAATTTTTTTAGAAACTGAGGTCTTTATTTCATAATTTAAATGTATTTGTCCGGTGAGATATCCTGTCAATTATTGCCAAATGATAAACAGCAACTAAATTTATTTTACAAACAGCAATAATATTTGCCTAAATTGATTTTCTATTACTACTTTTCCTTTCTTTCGAACATCAATATCAATGTGTTGATACTATTTTCAATTATTATTAAAAATTTCTTTCATTTTGTTCTTAAGGCATAAACGAGTACATAAGAAACTTTAGTCTTGTATAAATTAATCATTTACAAAATTTGCAGGGTGAATTAATCATTTGCAATTTTTTTTGTAAAGTTTTGCAGTTTACTTTTGCAAAGTGCAAATTGAAAAGTGTTAGTGCAATAAAAAATGCAAAAAAAGGGTTTTCTGTTAAACATTTCACTTTACTTTTCATTGAAATTTCATTGAGGATTGAGTTATGCAAAGTTTTAAAAACGCTTAGAAAATGCAAAACATTGCAGCTATGCACGTAAAAGGAAAGAAATTTTTAATAATAAATAAAAATAGTTTTAATATATTGATATTTATGTTTAAGAGAAAGGTAAAATTGGAATAGAAAATTTATTTAGAGCAAATATTTATTTTTAATTACATAATATTATAATTATTATTTTAATTATACATTGCGTACTATAAAATAAAATAAGTAAACCGTATATGACGGATCTTACTTAGTTTGGTGGGTTGAATTTCATTGAGGAGGTGAGTGTGAGGTGGATTATTGAGAAAGCAGTTAAACTTTATGAGATTACCAAAAATATTTGATTCTATTGAATTTTAATTAATGGATGAACGGTTAGCTCTTTTTAAGCGGAAAGTAGTGGATTGAAAAGTGAGATGCCTAGCTAAGGGGTTAACATGTTCTGTCAACCTTTTATTGTATTTTTTTCTCATATTGTCGAATTTAGTTTTAACTAAAGGAATTTGTAGATCTCGATTAATACTTTCATTCCTAATATACCATGGGGCTTGTTCTGATATAATAAAATTGAAAAAAAAAACTCGACATGAATTATTATATAAAAAAAAATATATATCTACAGTTACATATTTTTATTTCAAAGAGCGCCGTTGTTTCGATGGATGACCGCCGTGATTTCTGCGAATGAATATCGAGGACTCTGCAGACGGGCGTCATGAAATGGCGATATATATTTCTTATTTATTACATATATTTCTTATGGATATATATGGTTCATAGCCATATATAATTTTATATCCTTTGCTGTAAAACCAACGCAGGATTTAAATTGTTATACGTATATTTCTTATGGATATATATGGCTCATATTTTGGAGTAATACCACCTTGACGAATACTCGTAAACTTGCAACCTCTTAGCAAATGCACCGTCTTAAATACTTCTACGCGGAGCTTTCCAATAGCGTATTGGGTTTTTGCCGTGTAGCCGCTGCGCTTTTGATTTTGCCGTGTTGTGTTTTGTTTTGACAGTTTTTTTTTCCATTAATAAATTTTAAAATTGTGTAAGTGATAAATATATTTATAAACAAAATATGAATGTGAAAAATATAAGTGTATAAAACTTAAGTATAATTAATTAAAAGAATTTCAGTGATTTTGTATTAAGCCTGTACTGATGTTAATTTGTTTTGGTGGTAGTTTTGTTTATGTTGTAATATTTGCAAAAGAAATAAATTAAATATTACTTTCTATATTACAAATAGAAAACCAGTAGATAACTATGACGAAGTGTTGCTTGTGATGGGTTTTTGTTTGTAACGTAATCAGTGAGCGTTTAGTTGTTGCATATTTGTTTATTAAAACTATATTTGTTAAATAAATGTGTTTATTCATCGTGTTGTAATTCAAATTTTATAATAAGTAAATAAAATTTACTTTTTTTTCTTATAACATTTTCACGGTGTGTTTATGCTCTTTTTTCTCTTCAGGGTTTCTTTTCAGTCTAGATATCAATGCCCGTGGCTCATCAGGCTGGAGGA
>NC_051846.1:123441141-123474438 GCF_002237135.1 Teleopsis dalmanni | reverse complement strand
TAATATTTCTAGCATTAATTATCCAATATTGCCGCCTCAACATATTTTCCATTAGTTTTATACCGCCATGTAGTGTAGTTTTATGATAATCATCAACTATTAGCATCGTTAAGTGACATTTTGGTAATAGTATTGGATGTTTTGTAGCAAAAGAGAATGGAGAATTTTCTAACCGGCCTCCGACTCGCAGTATTTCATTTTTATCCAGAAACGGGTAAAGACTACAAATTTTATAACCAGATGTAAGTTCTCTTCTGTTTTTGATCAAATTGATTTCTTTTGTGAAATATAAATGTTGAGTATGCCGTATTATAATATTTTCTGCCTCCCTTAATTTTTCTACTGTCAACCACACAGGAAACTTCTCCTTTTTTAGCTTTCTGATGAATCTGCTTATATATGCAATGACGTATAATAATTTCCTATAATTGGAATACCGATCTATTATATCGTTGATTATGTTCTGTGAAGAGTTTATATTATTTGTTGCACAAAGAACAGATTCAGTTGCTGTTGGCCAGTTTGATTCATCTTTTAACCATGTAGGACCATTCCACCATAAACTATGTGCTGCAAGTTTTTCTGGTTTCAAGCCCCTTGAAGCCACATCCGCTGGATTGTCTTCTGACCTGACATGATTCCACGTTGCCGAAGGCATGCATTGCTTGATTTCTCTTACACGAGTCCCAATAAATTTATCTTTAGTTTTATTTTCGTTCTTGATCCATGATAATGCTATTGTTGAATCGCTCCAAGCATATATTTTGACTTCTCTGTTTATAACTTCCTTAATGCTTTTCATAAGTTTTTCTAACAGATGAGCTCCACATAACTCCAGCTTGGGTAATGTCTTTTTGTTTTTTATCGGATTTACTTTAGACTTTGCTGTTAGCATAGTAATAGCATTAGAAGTTTTAGCATAAACTACTGCTGCATAAGCCTTCTCTGAAGCGTCCGCAAATCCATGAAGCTCTAAACTTGTGTCAGCTAAAGTTGATATCCATCTAGGAATTTTTATATCTTTAATAGTCGAAATCCTTGAAACAATCGCATTTCATCCGTGAGATAATTTAACGTCTAACTTCGTATCCCACGTCAAGTTCATAAGCCATAATTTTTGTATAAATAATTTCGCCATTGTTGTTGTTGGTGTCAACCATCCAAGTGGATCATAGATTCGAGCCAATATAGACAGTGCTTTGCGTTTAGTTATGTTAGTACTATCTACTGACTCGATGTAAAAGGTAATATTGTCTGATTTCGGCACACATTGTATACCGAGCGTCTTAACAGCTTCTCCGTCTTCTACTTTAATAATATAACTGTCTCCAGAGTCCGAAATTTCACCTAAAATTCGCTTTTCGTTTGCCATCCATTTTCGCAAATGAAATCCAAACTTTTCTAGCTGCCGACTGATATCAAATTGAATGTTTACACATTCTTTTATGGAGTCTGCACCTGTCATCAAATCGTCCATATAGAAATCATTTTTTATTACCTGATATAACTTTGAGTTTTTATCTGCACAATCATAAGCAACTTCTAGTAGAGCTCTTTTTGCCAAGAACGGTGCACAAGAAGTTCCATAGGTTACTGTTTTCAGTACAAATTCTTCTATTGGTTTTTCTGGATCTTCACGCCATAGGATAGTTTGGTACGGCTGATCTTCTTCTGCTACCAACACCTGCCGATACATTTTTTCTATATCAGCTGTCATAACGTACTTCCACAATCTCCGCTTGATAAGTAGCTGAAATATGTCCAACTGTAGCTTAGGTCCAGTGTGTAGTATTTCATTCAAGCTTTTTCCGTTAGTAGTTTTTGCTGAAGCATCAAATACTACCCGAACTTTTGTTGTTGAACGGTCATCTCTTATTACTGAAACTTTCTGCATGTGACCCATTTCCATATATTCCTTCATGAACTTGATATATTCTTTTTTTAGCTTAGAGTTTCTTTTAAATCTTTTTTCCAAACACAAAAGCCTGGCCATAGCCATTTTCCTAGAGTCTCCTAGTTCGTTTTCTTTTTTAAATGGTAATTTTACGATAAATCTGTTTTCCTTATTTAGCGTTGTTGTTGATTTAAACCATTTTTCACATTCTTTATCAGTTTCATTTATTTCAGGTGCTTCACAAACTTCTTCAATTTCCCAAAATCTCTCAATGTTTGAAGTAACTGCTGATATTATAGTTTTGACTGTATTGTTTGTGTTGATAACTCCAGATAATATCCAACCAAGGGAAGTTTCTTGACCTAAGATTTTACCCCATTTTCTCAAACCCGGCTGCAATATCTCGGTAAGGATATCTGCTCCCAGCACTATATCTATCCGGTCAGATTTATTAAACATAGGATCAGCTAAACAATAATTATCCCATTTTTTTAAATCTTCATTAAACGAATTATTAGGTTGTGCTGATGTTAGCTTGCTAAGAACCATAGCTTTAATTTTGTAACTGTTATTGCTTTTAAATCTTGGACGAATTACGAGTTCTACTGTTGATTTTGATATTCCTACTAATGTATTTCCTAATCCAATCAGATCCGTTCTTGATTTAGTTCTATGTAACCTTAATATTTGTGCTGCTACCTCTGAAATTGATGTCCTCTGTGAACTTTGATCTAGCAGCGCTCTTAACAAAACCTTTTCACCACTTGCAGAATCCGCTTGAATCTGTGCTGTTGCTAATAAAGTGATTGCACTATTTTCTTTGGTAATCATGCTTGCAGCTGCACCAGCACTAGTTTGTGGTTTATTTTGCACAATTCTCTGAAAGTGTAGCATACCGTGATGCTGTCCTCCACATTGCTCACACTTTTTATCCAGCTTATAGCATTTCTTGTCATTTTTGTGTGCAAAACATATTTGTTTTATTAATCCAGGAGTTTTTATCACTAACCGATAGCTGAGTAAACTTCCGACATTCAATAACAGAGTGACCTACTGTGTTACAAAACATACATTGTTTTTGTGAAATTTGAAACACATTTGTCGATTTTATTTTTTTGTCTGTAATATTTCCTTTTTTGCAGCCAACCGATTCGAGAGCTAAATATTGTTGCTCTAAAAATGTCATAACATCTTTTACTGTTTGAATTTCTTTTGTTTTTTGAACGCATTGTTCATACCTCAGCAAACCTTCTTTATCCAGTTTTCGTATGAGAATTCTTGCTATAAATGGATCTGCATGCTCAATTGGTATTCCCGTAGCTTTTATAGCTTGATATGATTCTGTTGCAGTATCCAGCAACTGTTTAATACTTGCAGCATTTCGTGTATTAACGCTGCTATGATCAATGATTCTATCAAATAGCGTACAAAACAATAGCCTTCTGTTATTATACCTATGCTCTAATATTGTCCATGCTGCCTTGTAGTTTTCTCCTGTTACTTGAAGATGTTGAATTAGCCGTGCAGCATCCCCTTTTATGGCGTTTTTCAGTCGATAAAATTTCTCAACATTAGATAGCATCTTGTTATCATCTACAAGTTTTGAGAATATTTCTTGGAAAGAGTTCCAATTGTCTACAGTTCCATTAAAATTTGGCAGTCTTAAGTCTTCTAAACGAGTTGGATTGCAGTGTTCAGTCGCTATATTCTCGTCATATTTTATCGCAATTTCTTCTAAGATCTCTTCATAACTGGCTCGCATCAGTATGAAGGTTTCTTCTATCTATCATTCTTCTATCTTCTATCTTCTATCATCGTAAATTTTGTTGTATAATACTGTGATGTCTTTAAACTGAGCTTCAATATTGGCTCGGTTCGTATCAAGCAACCCTTTAGTTGCTTCCGGCAGTTTTCCCTTAATGTTTTTTATTTTTTCTTTCAACAAATCAATTCTTTGTTGAAAACGCATTATAATCTTTTTAGGTTTTTCATTTAACTCTTTGCGATTCAGTATAATTACACTTTCATTGCCTGGAGACTGTTGTTTTGTTTTTCTGCCCGAATCCATATACCTGCCTTTCCATCCACAGAAGTTGGCGTATCTGCATGTGTGCTTTCTGCATTTTTATCTTCCGTTTCCTCTACTAACTCTGCAGGTGAAGACATTTCTTGCTTTGCAAGCTGTTCAAAATCATCTAATATATTTTACATATTCTTGTATGCTTCTGAAGCAGCTTTATCTGTTTCTTTAAATTGAGAATTTTCCTTATAAGATGTTTCGCATACAGATTCAAATGTCTCTGTGTATAAATGCCATGTATCTTTTAACCATTTTTTGTTTTTCTTAATGTCTTTTGACGACATCTCCTAGACGTCAACTCTTTTATTTGTAACGTATATGCTATATCTTTGAGCCGATCAAACTGCTTTTCGTCGGCACTTCTGGATATAGGCATTTTAAACGTTTTTTTTTTACAAACGCGTCCGATATAACCGTTTAATATTTTAACCTGCTGTTCAAGCCACAGGTACGCTTAATAAATTCGACGGATTTTATCAAACTCGAAGTAGTAGCTATTAATATCTGTTGTTTAAGCCACAGATACGCTTTTCACAAATTTAAACACTTGCCTATTGTCTAAGCCACAGATACGCCTTTTCACTGATTCTAATACCTTAAGTATCTTACCACTGGTGGTGGATACAAAAAAGCTCGAAGGACCAAAAATATTAAAAATTTACCCCGTAGTAAAAATTTAATACTCATTGAATGTTTGTAAGATACTGAATTTATTTTTAAAAATGTACTGCTTATATAGTAACTTAAAATCTATCCTTATCACTAAATGCATGATATTGGTTTATCTCTCAAATTAAAGATACAAAATATTTGATCATAAAATAAACAAAGAAAATATTCTATCCTAAATATACAAGTAATTTGAGCATGCGTAAATAAGCAATTTGAGCAGACAAGAAAATACTCTATCCTAAATAATCAAGTAATTGTTATCTTCTTGTGCGTTGGTGGTATTTTGCTTACATGAATGATAAGCAATTTAAACAACCACCACTGCTAATGTGCACGGATTTCTTATCCTAAATACATTAAAAAACCAATTTTATCATTCCTAAATAAAAAATAGCTAAATAGTAAAGGCCGCAGAGTTTTCCTTAAGATAAGAATGTTGAGAAAATTTATTTAAATTTGAACAGACCTAGTTGGTCAATCACTGAAGTCAAGACTATAACGAGAGGGAAAATTTAACAACCAGATAAGGGAGATATAATTAACGAATGTTGCAAGAGGAACAATGTCATCGGGATCAAGAAAAATACCAGAGAAGGACATACGTTCTATAAATCCTCCAGTGAACTCATACCTTCAAATAGTGGAACAAGTGCAGAAATGGTCCTGCAGATATGACGGTGGCAAGGATCCATTGGGTTTTATCGAACACGTAGAAGAACTAGCGGACATGTACAGCATTGATGTAAACTCAATTCCCAGCACGATGCCCTTGCTCCTCGAAAATAAGGCGCTGACATGGTATCGCAACAACAATTGTCGTTGGCAGCTCTGGACAAGTTTCAAGGTTGATTTTTTAAAGTAATTTATTTCTTCTAGATACATTGATAAACTAGAGAACGAGGTACGAGTACGTCTTCAAAAACCAAAAGAAAATTTTAGAGACTATTTAATTGACATCAAAGTTCTAATGCGACGAGCCTGTATTATTCAAGCGTCGCAACTAGAACGTATATATCGCAATATGAACGCTGATTACCACGTCGGACGAGGAGATTTCGAAACTTCAGATGAATTAATAACAGTAGTTGGTGACTTCGAAGCACTACGAACAGAGCAGAACAAAGCAAGTCAAAGCCATGGACAAGAAACGAGTATTAGGCAATTGGTAGTTGAAGTTGAGCAAGCAATTCCATTGCATGACACTATAATGAGAGCGCAACCTAGGAAAATACCGAAGAACGTTACACATAGTTTAAAATTCGAGTCACATGTCCAACGAAAGAAGCAGAGCAAGCAGGAACAGAATCAGTCCAACCTACGTACAACAAAGCGAAACATGCAGGATCAAAATGATCTAGAACAATATTCGATACCACTACAAGAAATTTCACAAATGCAATGTAAATGTCTCATACCTCGACAACAAGAATTGCAGCGTCTTATGTCGATTAAAGAAAATACAGAAGTATTTCATCCACCCCGAGTAATACCAGATCAACTGCAAGCGCATGAAATACAACCACAGCAAGATTCGCAACGTGTTACGCCTATCAAAGAAAATAATCAAGGACTTAGTAAACATCGAATTTTCAATACATATTCTACACAAGATCAAGAAAACGTACAACAGCAAATACAAGATGTAGAACAATCACGAGAGCTGCAGGTGCACGAAGAACATCCGATTACATCCTCGACAGAATTGGTAGAAACCTCATCAGAATCCGTACCTCATGAATCAACGCCCACAGAAACCTCGCTAATTCCACGACAGCAGGTACAATACATCCTACCACAACAAGGTCAACAAAACGATATGATCATGGAAACTACTGCAAGACAAGGTCAGATAATTCAAGAAACACAAAGTATTAGTAAATCATCGCAGCAACTATTACCAATTACACAAGAAGTTTTGGTGAAAGGCACCATGCAACAAGAACAACTACTGCAGTCACATCTAGAGAAAGTTGGACCTTCTCATCTGAATTAAAAAGTAAACGGATTATTAAATCAAATCGGAAAATGTTGTCTTATACCCCAGGAACAATTCAGTTCGCAAAATCAGCAACGACAAGTGAAAGGACGAAGTAAACTTCAACAGAATTATAGTATACTATAGACCAAGACAAATTCTATAAAATATTCAAAAGTCCAAAGAAACGGAACAGAAACCATGCTAACAGGTAGCGCGTCCCGTCATAATTCACTTTCCGAAGAAGAAGGGAAATGTAAGGAAGGAAATATTCACATATCTCCAACCTACATAGATTCAATATAACAACAAGCAAGCAACAACACCAACACGATAGTAGTAACTTCAAAAGACATTTTAGTTACACATCACAATACACTATGTTTAACACGCAACATATAACATAATTTCACTCACTTTAAGAATTTTCAATACGATCTAAAATAACATAAAATAGATTAATTTTATTTAATATATATTATATTAAAATAACTCACAAGTAATACCCCGCATCTGCATCAGTAACATACGGAATACATCTGAAATTACTATTACCATATAATAAGTAAAAAAATGTATTTAAATAAGTGAAGAATATACACACCTTATTTATTCACTATTTATATATTTATTTTATTTATTTTTATTTTTTTTTATTATTTGTTATTAATTCTTTTTGTTTTTATTTATTTATTAATAAATAAATATAAATAATAAAACCACAAACACCGGCATTACATAAAAAAAACACGTTTGTAAGCAAAACAAAAAACGTCAAAGCATGAAAGCTTTGGTTGAACTGAATACAAAGCAAGTCGAATTCAAGAACACACGAAGACACAAAGCACAGAAATTACACCCAGAAGAACAACAGCAGCAAAAGACAACAAGTATCAAAAATACCAACGTCAAATGTACCGATGCGTTACAGGAAAAGCTTCGGTCGTTTGATTATAAATAAACGCGTATTGTACAAGCAAGGGCACTTGTTGGGAAACTCTCAAAGGTATTAATGCGTCTTCGTGAAACAAGTCAGTAGAACTATAGCGTCAAGGTAGTACATACGTTTTGACTACTAGTCTTGTATAGCGTCAAGGTAGTACATACGTCTTGACGAGTAGATTGTATATGTAGTCTTACATGTAAATAAAGCCAAGGTAGTCATGATACATCTTGACTAGTAGGATTTTCTGTAGATTTGAGTTAGGGTAGTAATACGTCCTAACATTAATGAATGCTAACCAAGGCTGTAACCCAACATAACACTTCTAATCTCTAGTTAACAACGTCTTCTGAAAAAACACTAAGATTGGCACAAGTAGTGTCGTCTGACAGCAACATTTCAGGGACGTGGAAACAACAATCGGAACAATCATCGAAGCACAATTATTCCAAATAATCGTAGTCATTAAATTAGCAAAACAGCATTATATTATAATTATATTAGATTGTAAAACCTTATTTTATTTTAAATTTTCCTAAAAAAATTATTGGATTACTACATCACATTGTCTTTGGCTTCCAAAATAAAAATTCTATTACAACGACCCCTGGACGACGGCTGAGTATATCTCAGCATCATCAGCGACAGAAAGTTTGTCGTTACATTTCATACCTCAATGATGCTGTTGAAATACTGCGTAGTAACAAATTTTTTGCGGACTGTGGAGCCCTTAATGGAATAAGATGAAAATTTATTCCTGTGGTACTGTAGGCAGAGATTATTGCTTCTTGCCCTTTATTGGAATAAATGCTTCCCCTAGTTCTGCTAATTGGTTTTTGGCGCCTACGAAGTTTGTTGCGTTATCACTGTAAATATTTAAACAGCGCCCTCGTCAAATTATAAATCATTTTAATGCTCCAATAAAACCATGTGTTGATAAATCGGTCACTTACTCGAGATGTGCCGCCTTTGTGGCAAAACAACAAAAGATACCAAGATATGTTATATATATTGTGCTTTTGCATCTCCCCTTTTAGTGGATCCAAAATGGTCCACAATATTCTACCCCAGCATTAATGAAGGGTCTTGCAGGAGTTGCTCTTGGTTTCGGTAGATTGCTCATAATTTGATGGCATAGTTGCGGACGTGCTTTGTTGCATCGAATGCACCGCTGAATCATCGCTCGTGCTGTTGATTTACCTTTAATCGCCCAAAAACGTTGTCGTACTATACTCAATAGTGCCTGAGGGGTACAGTGCTTATTTTCTTCATGGATCATCACGAATAGTAATTTTAATAATGGATCTATGAATGGGGTCAACATTAAGTGTTTAGAATCGTCTAGTAATGATGAGGCTCTAAACGTCCTCTTACTCTGACGATATTTGCATTATCAATGAATGAAGATAAACTGCTGATTGAACTAGATTTATCTACATTGTCTTGTTTCTTCAGTTGCTTGATTTCTTGATCAAAATCAGTACCTTAAATGTGACATATCATAGTTATTAATGCTGCATTCAATTCGTTAGCACTAGGTGCTATATGTATGGCACATGACTACTTTGATTTTCTTGTGTTGTTAGTGAATCTAAGAACATATGCTACTATCCTTTGTAATGTCTTGAATAAATTCTTGTGCTGAATCCTGTATACGAAATCTGCGTCACTGCTTTGAGTTGCTATAGCTACATCCTTTTTTGTCTCCAGACAGGCATTGAATTTTTCTACCCCTTTCATATACCTTCAATGTACAGTAATGATTTCGTTTTTGAAATATTGAGCCTTTTGACAAGACGCTCATAGACTATGTTTACTTGCGAACCAGAGTCTAGTAATGCTCGAACTTCACTTGTATTTCCATTAGCTGCAGTTATTTTGACTCCCGCAGTTGGCAAGAAAACATAATCCCGATGACGGAGTTATTTGCTGTTGCTGTGGTACATTGTACACACTTGAACTAGGTCGAATATTTTGTTTTGTTTGATTGTTGACTTCCAAATGCAGCAACGTGTTGTGTTTTTTATTACATTTAGTACGACTTCTTGATAAAATTTGTTCACCACATGATCATTTATGAAAGAGTTGAAACAGAGCTGTTGATTTTTTTACCCAATCCAATCGTTGAGATGGCGGAAATTGCTGGAATTTTCGACAATGGTAAACAGTTTACAATTGTTGTTTCCTTTGAGAACTGTTGCAACCGATGAAATTGATTTATTTCGATCTGATTTAGTTTTGCTGGCCATCTTATCTTTTTCTTCTACGACTTCCATCAGTTAAAATTGTAGTTCTAAGAAGGCTGAAAGCTTTTGTAAATTTTGTATTTTTCTTGGTTTTGACAGTGATTGCTCATACCTAATGAGCATCGTCTGATCAAGTTTTTTTGTTAGTACCTGAAACAAAATTGGGTCCAAAAAGTAGTTTGAACGCCAAGACTGTTTGTACTAATAGGCATTCTTTTGTTGTATCATGCAAATTTTTAACCGCTGAATGCTGAAATGAATGCTAAAATGACTGACAAACAAATTATTACTATACAAAATAATACGAACAAATTATTACTATCAGATTTCATACAAAATTTTAACATATAATATAACAATTAGCATGTACCTATTGATAGTACTGGGTCTGTCACTTTCTCCTTCTTCCGCTAGCTTTGTAGAGAAAATATCGTTCTCTCTATTTCTGCTTCGCAGTCTCCAAATCCAAGCCGTCTCTGTTCATATGCCTTTTCTAAGCCCCAGTGAAGTATTTCGCCTTCTTCCTGGTCGCTTTGTTGCCGTCACCTGAGTTTACCGTGCCATCGTAATCACCTGTGAGCGTATGACCCTGAGTGCCAGTCAATCGAAGTAATATAATTAGGCTAGGTATTGATATTTGCTGATGTAGAAATATCCTTGCACATTATTCCACAAAATTATATCATTCACAGTAGATAAGATACAACCAATCGAAATGATACATTTATGTTAAGAGTTATTACTTCTTGATATAGGAGTTTTTTACGTGAAACCAGTGCTAATAAGGACTTTTCCTGCATGAACAAAAATGCGCATGTTAAACACCCAATCGAACGAGCTTTTATGTAGCGTGACGATTTGCATTGGGTTGGTGCTTTTAATGTTTATTATATTTATTATAATCAAATAATTATTAAAGTCTCTTATTTATTTTATTTATTATAATAAAATAAATAATTAAAAAAACATTGTTTAATAAAATAAATATTTAATTAATTAATAAATAAGGTAAGTGTGTTATTCATTACTAAAGTACATTTCTTTATTTTATTTTAATGTAATTGCGGATCACTTGGGTGTATAGCGTGTAGTGCTGCTACTATTTTCAGACGCGAGTGGATTTTGGTAAATATACTTAACATTAATTAATCTTAATTAATTTCAAATTTTTTTATACCTATTCTTGGTGAATGTTTAATCTGTGTTTAGATGTGAAATAGAAATGTGATGCTTGTAAAATTATATCTATTTTATGTTTCACATTTTCATCCTTGCAGGTTTGCATTCATGCATGGTCGGTAAATAACATATTGAAATCAGTTATGGTGGCAGTGTTCTGTTCTTTGAAAGCCAACACTCTGCTATTTCTATCCTATTCTGTTCTTATTTGCGATATATATGTTATTATATATATATATATATATATACATATACACATTTGCACAAAAACCAGCAGTGGAGTACGAGCAGTTCACTATATATTTTATTATTCAATCGGCAGCCCCAGTATTTTACATATGGTTCTCGATATTAGATGCGAAGTATCATAGCAATCTCACCAAGGCGCTGGTAAGGCTAAGATCTGCATTGAATTTTTGTTGGTGTATATTTATTCTAACAAGAAAAAGCAAATACGATAGTTCTGTGACGAATTTTAATATATATTATCGTCAATTTATTCGAACTTAGTTATCAAAATAATAAAAAATAAAAGCTCTTTGAGCAACTTTGGAAGTCGTAGCATAAACAAATACTAACTGAGTGTATAATCAGAACTATTTTCTCCAGTTAATTTGACTTTTTAAATGAACCCTTGTGTAGAAATTAATTGTTTTCTGAAATTGATGTTCCTGATTTCTTACAAATAAATTGTCATGCACCGTTAAGAATTAAATGTTCTACGTTATTTGAATAGCAGTGCTCAGTGGCGGTGCTAGACCAACTCTGGACGTCGGCAACAGTAAAATTGCGAAGCCCCTTTTATTACTGACTTATAAAAGTAAATAATTTAGATTCACTAATACCAGGAAGGATATATGAAAATTTCATTGCTTATCAAATGTAAATGAACGCAAATTAAAATAAATGAATTTTCCAACTTTACTGACTAACGGAATTTTTTTTCAAATTACGTATATCATAATTTGTACCGGATGCTATTTTTGCTTCAATTGATAGAATTGCCAATGCAGTCTCTCTTGGCTCATCGTACTTCTCTAGTAGATGTTAATCAATTTTAACTTTGAGAAGCTTCTTTCAGCTGAAACTGTGCTAAGTGAAACTGTGAGCATAATTCTGATTACTATATAGAAATTCGGGTAAACTTTCTCTAAATTATTTTCTTTAACATATCGGATTAGTTGCTTTACATCTTTGATTGAGTCTAGTGAAACGATTTAAAAAGCTGCAGTTTCTTATACAGTTCAAGAAACTATATGTCGCTGTTTTCACATTTCCGAAATATTATACTTAAAGGATTACAAAACTTAAGAAAGTCTTTGTTTGAAATACTTTTGATATGAGTTATGTCAAATATAAAACCAAATTGTCCAAAATATCCATTAAGTGCTTTGAATTAACTGTCGGTATCAGTTATGATAATATCTATCATTGTGGCAAAGAAGTTCACTTCATACTGCATTTCAACGGATTGTATGAGTTCATTAATATGTTCATAACTAAACAATCGCTTTTTCTTTGCTATTATTTTTTCCACTTTGCTTAATAAGTTACAATTGAGATTTAATAAATTAGACAAGATTAATTTATTTATTAAAAATACTTCTGAAAACAATAACGTCCCTAAAAGTATAAATTTTATGTAGAATTGAATGGTAACTTTTTAATTCAGAAATAAAAAATAAACATTTTTCTGTAATTTTTTATGTAAAGTTGATTTAATATTGTTATTGTGCGTATGAGTGACGTTTAAGATACTTTTATTTACTTTTTAAGTAGAAATTATTGGTTAAACCGAATTAAAAATAATAAGTAAAATTATTTCTATGTTCCTCCTTTTTTATATTGAAAAGTCGTGTGTTTGTGTTTGGTGTGAGGTGAAAAATAAATTAATAAAAAATACTTACAAAGACAATACTGTCTAGAAATTTTTAGGTTTTATGTAGAATATTCGTATAAATCGAAATCAAAAATAGTATATAAGAATTCTTGTAGTATATTCTTTGAAAATTCATTAATTAGAAATATAATACGCATGTGCTTGATGTGTTTTGCGGGAGAAAAAAAATTTAATAAATTTTACAAAATAAGAATCGACTCAGTGAAAAAGTAAATCAAGGACAGAGCCCCAAAATTATTCAAATAAGTTGACACGTTGCCCAACCCCGCTCTAACAAACCTAAAGTCCACCTCAGGACGCACAGGAAGATATGCTGATCTACGGTTCGTCATCAGTTAGAAAATAAATAAATGATAATGATTCTTGTGTAGGTAAAGTTTAGTTTGGGGCAGGGATAAGCCCCCCAGCCACAATAGAGTAAAAGTGCGCAATAGCACTAACTTAAATCACAACAACAACAACAAAATAATGTCATCCTGAAAATTTTTATTTTCTAATAAAATTTAATACTGAATCTAAATAAAATAAAAAAATTTTTGGATCCATTTGGAAAAATGTTTCCTTTTGGAATTTAACGGTTAATATTACTACTTAAATAAAAACAATATTGATTGTTTAAACTATGTCTTAAAAGTTCAATCAATTATCTTTAAAACGCAGTAAATTTCAAGTTTCCATCGTTAATGGAGCCAGATATATGGACGTTTAAAAATGTGTATACAATGCCAATTTCCAAAACCCCATAGGTCCATTTCTCTTAGGAAAATATTTCATAATTTTTTACCAGGATACGGATTTTCTTATTTGATAAAAAAAAACTCAAAAAAAATTTTAGCCAAATCGGAGATCATGATTTTTTGCCAAAATTCTTCCTATTTGTAAAAGAATGACCTATATACTTAGTTCATAAGCTAATTATATACTCGAACAATACCGTTTAAATGACAATTTCTTATATCGAACTTTTTTCAGTTCATTTTGCGCATGATCAAAATGTCAACTAACGAAATTGTTGCATCTCGGACAATAAAAATGCACAAAAAAGTCAAATGGTCAATACATCCACAAAAAATCACTGTATGCAATGGAATTTTATCTAGGTACTTAGTAATTTGAAAATGATGAAGGTGTGATCGCCGATTTGTTTTGCCCCATAATTATCGTAAAGAATATGGACACTATATGGCTTCAATAAAATGATGTGACTTGTGACTAGGACACACACCAAGTCCTAATTTACATTTGTTACTCGAGAAATTTCATGTGAAACAATGTTGACATAGGAATTACGTAAAGGATCCTACTAATGCGAACAATTTTCAAACTCTCAACGATTTTAACACAAAAATCAAAAAATTATGACCAAACTAAGTTTTTACTCAGTTGTGTGCCGATAAAACATAAACGTAAACTACCTCAGATAAAGACATTTGTATGTAGTGTAAGACATTTGTATGCTGTATTTTGCATCTACCGGCAAGTTTGAAATAATAAACTAAAACAAAAATCTAAGAGTACGAATTATTCACGTAAGCGTTAGAAACCACAATAGAAACAAACCTGTATTTATAAAATTATTAATTTATTACAGTTTTATCATTAACTAAACTCAGATTAAATTTGTCATTAATATACCATAACGTTCTGGGGTTCTAATTTTTAACCAAATTATATTAACAGTTTCTGCAAAAACATAAATCTTAAAACATATAAATTTCTTGTAGATGTTGCACTCCCATAACAATTTACTTTGTAATTGTGCTATGCATTCATTGTATTTTAATTTAAATCAATAAAAATTGAAATAAGCTAACACAGCAGAAATTGTGCATTGGGTTCGAATAAATTTAATAATGTATGTTAATAAACTCCTTTCAATAGAAGTTATCATATAAATAGCATTAGACCGTTCATGACTACCATTATTATCAATTTCACTTTATCTTTATATAATAATTTCAATTAAATTTAATCAATTTTAAACGATCTATAAATAGCCAAATATTCTATTCATTTTCAAAATCTCCCAAAACAAATTAAATTAAAATAGTAGGGGATGTGCACATAAATTTTACTGTGGTTGCAATTCAGCTATGTTAAAATATCAAACATGAGGATTACCACATGTGTTGGGAACATTATCAGTGAATTTTACAATCATTATAAATTAATGGTCACGTATTTTAAATTACCAGTAATGATGTGAAATGACTGACGACCAGAAAAAGGCTATAGAGAAAGTCTAATTATTAAAAATGTAGACTTAAATGATGTGTTTAAATGTATTTCAATGTAATACATTTTATATAAATACACTGATTATGTTCAATATTGCATAACGAACTCTCAAGATCACATTTTTGAAAGAATAACATCTTGTAGCAATAAAACTGGACTAAGTTTTAAACCCAATTAACAATATGTCAATGAAATTTAATTGGGAAAAATAACCTTTAGCCCAATAAATACTAGCACAAAACGCCACACCTACTGTATGCATTCAAGCAAATGTATGCAAAGGTGGCATTTACCCTTCCAATACATAAAGTAAAAAGTAACGCCTTCTCATTCAAGTACAGTGCTATACCATTTTCTTGGGTAATATTAATATTAAACCTAATCTTAGGAGCTATAAAAATGTACAAAAGCAATTGCTTCTAAAATAATTTGTTTAACCAGTTAAAAACTTGAAATTTGTGGTATGATACCACAGTGAGTTTTGTAAGCATTATATGTTAAAAAGATAATATATAACATAATAACTCTCTTAGGCGAGATATGTATGCAAATGTGTTCATATGCGCATTTACTAAGTGACTATATTGGCTCTGAGGATAATGAATTAATGAAAATGATTTAAATAATTTACTAAATAAAAAACCGCTTTAATAATTCAATAATATCAAAAAGGTGTTGACTTTGGGTTATACATATGTATCAGTATATATGTTACACTATTAAATAATAATTTCCTTTAATGTCGATATCAATGTCTCTGATTATTTTTATTTAATTTAATTTCTGTTCTTAACTCTTTATAAAATCATTTGCGCATATACTGAGTATATTATATTAGAAACAATTTATTTTACTATTTTAAACAAATTAATACATACACAAAATAGTCTTAAATTTCTATGTAAATATGTATTAAGAATCTATACTATGTCTACACTTATTAGTGATTTAAAAGTAAATTAAACTTCAACTCCAATAATTCTTGAAAATAGAGCAAGATTTGCAATTCTTTGTGTTGTTAAAAATTTACTTGCACTTCGACCACAAACTACTTGTAAACCAAAAATAAGTTGACAATAGTTTTTTCAAACATGAAAAATTAATATAGATTGTAATTTTTATTCACACTAGTGGGGAATAAATGGCGTTCTAGCAAATAATTAAAGAACCCAGTACGTATAAATTGGAGTGTTCTATTAGTCGGATCTTTAACACTAATTGCCAATTTTTTTAATTAAACCTTAAACTAAAGCTTTATATTATTTTAGCACGCCAAACGATGATGAAATACCATAAATAGTATGTTTAAGGTATATGTATACAGTAAATAAAATTTTTCGGTTTTATGTTAGATATCTTAATTCTATTTAACAAGAGGAAGATAAAGTTTGAGTTGCGACTAATTTCAATCAGATGACGGATCTTCGGGATAAAGATAAAAAAGATTAAAATAATATTAAGTATTATAGTTGAAAATGACGGCCTTATTAGTATAAAGGTGCAACAAATTTCTGCACAACTCCTTATTGCATTACACCATAGGCAATGCCCCATCATGTCCAGTATTTACTAACGGTACAAAGTTACGATTTTTTGATTTAAAACCCTCAAAAGTATATTTTGAAGCATGTTTTATACAAATACTTGTCACACATTTTTATTTAAAAAGGATTATTCCAACATTTTTGATTTACATAAAAACGATTCTCTTCATTCGTTGTTTTTTTCATGTAAATATTGTTATTATAAAATATATGTTACTTTGAACATTCATATAAAATTGTGACAAAATTTTAAGTTTTATTATTTACTCTTACTTTACATAGATTTAGGCTGCATATATATGTAGTTATTGAAAAAAAAATGTATTCCATAATTCTATCATTTGACAGTATATTTTACCATATGGATAAGGTTAGGCGTTTCTGTTTGGATAGAATTAACCAATCAAAAATATGCACATTGTTTGGGTTCCTTGGTGTATGTCATTTTCGTGTGAAAGAACAAATACAATAAAACAACCCTATTTTCCAGTTAGACCAGTTGTAATAGTTTTGATGTCTTTGGTTGGCAGGAAAGGTTCATGCATTCAGACAGCATTTTGCAGTCTGTGTTAGCAGACGTGTTTATTTGTTTGCAAATCGCACTTAAATTACATTTCAAAATTTAATCACAGTGTGAATTTGGAAAAATGGTAAATATTTTAAATATTTTATACGTTGTCTTTAAAAAATTTTAAACCATTTTTAAGGTAATGAAAAACTTTGGCTTAAAACATTCAAAAATAGATTTCGATATCAATGATAATGTTATGCCGACAGTTAATGACTTTGAAGATTTTAATGAATGGGCAGATGGCAACTGTTATTTTATTTACTCTGCTGCTCAGGAAGATGCCAAGAAACATTCATCAGGTTGGGCCATGCGTAATACAAATAATCACAACATAAGTATACTTAAAAAAAGTTGCCTCGGGGTGCTAGTTTGTTCACTAGGCTGTACCTCATCGAATGGATCTAAAATAAATGTACGCCCTGCAATTTGTGATAAAGCCCGAAGAAAACAAATCGGAAAACAATGCCTCAATAGGTTTGTAGTTAATTTAAATAAAATATATGGCTATTTTAGTATTGAATGTATTTTACTTATGAAGAAATTGCGATGGACAACTTGTAATTCAACCTTGTCGTGGTCATTGTGGTTATCCAGTAACTCATTTTTGGAGAAGATCAGGCAATGCTATTTTTTTTCAAGCGAAAGGTAAGCATGACCATCCACGACCAGAAGTAAAGGGAACAAAGCAAACATGTAGATTTTTAAGTTCGCAGAAGCGAGTACGTAGTCTTTCAACAATGTTTGCTAAAAATACTCGATTAAATGCTAAGTTATCAATTCAGCAACCAAAGAAAGTTCAGCCACTAAAATCAGTAAAAAATGATGGATGTATAAATAATCAAAAACAACCCCAGCAAAAAGGTGATTACACAAGAAATATAAATTTAGCATTGTCCGTACAAGGTAGTATCGACACGTACATTTCAAATTGGGATGACAATGTATACTACGGCATGCAGACCATAGAACGTCCAAGTTCTTCTTACAACACTGTCAGTAGGTTTAGTAACGTAGACTCGGCAGATAACTTTCACTTACAAAATGCTCAAAAATACAATATTTTGAAAACTGTTATGACTCCAGAATTAGCAATGCCGCATACACCACATGACTTATCAAGAACGTCGATAAATAGTGACTACTTCAATGCCCATCAAAGTTTTAGCCACAATAATTGTTCTCAAGTGTTATTACAATCAAAACCGGAGAATGAGAAAAATAATTGGATATATGAGAGTTGCGATGATACCTCTAGCTTAACAAGCAGTTCGGGTTATAATTCTGATGATTACACCCATCCTTTTTCTACGTTTACATCTTCATCTAATGTGCCTTGTATCAAAACAACACAGGCAAATAATCGAAATAGTGACATTTTATTTAATTCAGAAGTATGCTACAACTCTTTACAAACTTCTGCGGACATTTATAACAAGAATATTCTATCATCTACAAAATCATATATCAATGAGTTGCAAGCAGTTTACTTTGATAATAATTACGTAAGTCCAGACTGTCTGCAATACACACAAGCAGATCATTATCAATCGATAAGTGCTGGAAGCAGTGTTTCAGACTTTTTTTATAGTAACTCCGAAAGTGATAATGGCGCTTGGAATATTCAAATAAACTCGGCTAGCAACCTTTCACATTTAGAAGCCATCTCATTACCAATTAATCAAATGTCGGCGGATGCAGGTATATTTTAAAAGTTTTGTACTCAAAACCTTTTAGTTTTTTTTATAAATTAGAATTTGATGAGTTTATTGTGTTTTATTCATGACACAACAATATATTCATCAAATACAACACTTTTATTTAAAATACATGTTTTATTACATTTATATTTTTTAATTGATGTTGTCAAATAAAAATATATTAAACATTTCTGGGCAATAAAATGGTATTAGAAAATAAATATAAATACAAATAAAACACTTAATGGAAGTAATTTGCTTTTTTATATACTCAAAACAAATCGAAGCGAATATATTTATATTTTAAAAACTTGTACATATTTGTTATTTAAGAAACTGTAATTTCGACGTGTGTCATCTAATGGCAGTTTCAAAAAAACATAAGGCAAACACAAACAATGGATCATTGTTACAAATATCAAAACATATATCATCCTGATAGAAAACTATGAGAGGAATAGTAATCGTAGATAGATGATATATTTTTAAAATTATGCACTACATAAACATTTAACGAAGTATTTATACGGCACATCATAACAACAAGCGCAATTTATTAAAAGTTAGCTATAAAATTTATTAATTGTAGATTAAATGGAATTTTATGGACAAGTCTTCAATACGTTGTGATTTGGGATCGTTGCTACGATATAAGAGTCCTTGATTCAATAGCCTGTTTTATTTTAATCAATTTTTTTTTATGAGAATTTAAATATTTTTTATTTTATGGCCAAATGATTTTTAATGACTACTTTTGTAGGCTAATTGGACAATTTTAAAAAAAAAACCACAATTTATTTTACAATAATTTTTATTTCATCGATATTTCGACTTTAGTCTAAAGTCATCAATAGAAAACCAAATATTGTTTTAACATACCAATCAATATATTGAATACATCATGGTGGACAAAACCATATACTATGTATAAATACATACATACATATTTTTATGACTTAATACAAAATTCGTTAATCCTACACCCGTTTATTGATGCATAACACTTATAGCCTTGTGATGGGTTTAAAAATGGAAAATGAAAATTTCACCCAGAGTTCACACATATCAAAATATTGTAATTGAGTGTTAGAAATTAGTAGGTTCCAAATGAATCCTCTTGCTTCATTTACTTCTTTCTTGCTTGTATTTGCTATCTTAACATCTGCGTTTATCATACCTCAATTAGGGGGAGGGTTATAGATGGTGATTGGGAATAGCAGCTGGTTTCTCAGTGTCATATATAGGCAGAGGTTGAGACAACTGGTATGACTATACATGAATTAACAGATAGCGCAGTGGTATCCATATAAACGATATCTGCACAAAGGTGGAAGGCAACGAATAATCATCACTATTATTTTCTATTCTATTGTTAGCAAATTTGACGTAGGCGATGTTATCGAGTTTGCAATCAAAGGACATGTCTATTGAGGAAATATATATGACAATTAAAGACACAGTAATGGAAGCAGCAAACAATGAAGTGCGAGTGGTCAGATATAGAAGGAAAGAAGTTCGGAAGACGAATGAAATCCTGCAATTAATCGATGAAAGAAGTCGGTACAAAAATAAAGATACTCGCAAACGTAAGGATATACCTAGATCTATACGTCTTCTTATTCAGTGACGATTGGTCTAAGGTGCGGTGAACACCCTAACATAATTTGCAAAATGTCAAATAACATAGGTATATAAATTTATTAAGTATCTTCACATCAACAATTATAAATATTTATTACATTTCCATATATATATTTTTAAAGTTTTAGCAAAAACAATTAAATATAATTGTCTATGAAAACTCAATTAATTTGCTTCTGTTAGCCGCTATACTTGTTAGTTGTGCTCATATATTTGCAGCTCAAATCACAGAACATTTCTATTATATTTCGTCTCTCCCCTTTGTGTGCAAAGAAGTTGGCCGCACATTCATACGTTACATATGAACAAAATAATGTGCGTGTGCTCCCGTTCGTAATATCAGAAATAGAGATTTATATAGTGGGAATTGTATGAGAGTAATTTTCTGTTCTATTCCGAATATCAACTGCATGCATACGAATCCAACATGATGATTTGCCAAAGTGGTTGCATGAGCGGCTGAAGTTTGCAGCTCATCTCACCATACATTTCTATCACATTTCGTCTCTCCCCTTTTAACAGTAGCACCAACGAATTTCTGTCGCTTACTGTGCGGGGTACTTGTCCGCACATTTGTACGTTGCAATTGGGTTCGATTTTGTTTGATCACTGCATAAACATGTATGTTTCCAAATACAAACTCTTATGTTTGAAAAAATTTGGTTTGATGTTACGAGAATTATGTGAAAAATTTTGTTTCTTCCATATTGATATAATATTAAACTTATATATAAATTATTAATTTAATTTGTTTAATATATTATTTTATTAATGAATTGTTAATATAATATTGCGAATATATTGTTGCCTAATATAATATAGTTATTATTAATAAAACATCTCATATATTTTAATTTAAGTGGTACATGTAAAAACAACATTAAAGAAGGGCCGCACACCCTTCCAGATAGAGCACGCGTCGTCACTGTTCTTATTAGACAAGCAAAAGAAGAGTTTCACAAAAAAAATGTGAGGAGATAAAGGGGAATCAAAGCAGATATGATTTAATTATGATATGATTTCATTTATACCAGAAAAGTAGAACTATGGTGGCATTTAATAGAATAAAAAGATGCACACTTATAGATAAATCCTCTCATAAATCTTTTGTCCTCACAAGTAGAAAACAATTTTGAGCTAAAAGTTTTAAACAACGAAAAAGTAAAAATCCAAGCAAAAACAACTGAGTCTTATGTTACAATAGTAAAGCAACTCGAATCGAAAAAAGCCGAATTTTATACCTACAAGCCTAAAGATGAACGAAATTTTAAAGCTATCTTGAGAAACATGCATTCGTCTGTCAATACCGAGGACATTAAAACAGCTCTGGCGGAAATAGGCCATAAAGCTCTAAACGTGTTCAATACGAAACACAGAGAATCGAAAAAACTACTTCCTCTCTTCATTGTAGAACTTGAGCCTCAACAAAATAACAAGGAGATCTACAGCATAAAGAATTTGATGCATAGTCGAGTCACGTTTGAGCCTCCTCGTCCTAAACGAGACGTTCCTCAGTGTAGTAACTGTCAAGACTACGGCCACACGAAAAGTTATTGTCGAAGACATCCGAGGTGCATCAAATGTGCAAAAAACCATTCTTCGTCTCAATGTTCAATCCAAGGAAGAAGTACTGAAGTCAAATGCGTATTATGCGAAGGAAACCATCCTGCAAATTATAAAGGTTGTTTGATTTATAAGCAGCTACAAACCGCGAAATTTCCAACACTAAAACCTAAACCAACAACAACTACAAACAAAGAAACTGACGAAGAAAAAGACAAAGTTTCTTTCCCAAGGGATCCCAAAAGAAGTTATGCTAGCGTGCTAGTGGAACAATCACCTAAATCTCTTACTATTCCTAAATCTCCAGATACCATGAGCGAAGTTCTAATAGTAGTTAAGCAAATGTTAGAACAAATCACTACGTTAATGAATGTTCTTGTCACGCTGACGACTAAATTATGTCCGACAGTGAATTAAATATAGTGCTCTGGAATGCGAATGGGCTGTCAAAACACTGTTTAGAGCTACAAGAATTTTTAAAAGATCAAAAAGTAGACATCATGCTAATATCTGAAACACGTTTTACTTCAAAACATTATTTTAAAGTACCAGGCTATGACTTTTACCACACTATGCATCCCGATGGAACAGCTCAGGGGGGAAGTGGCATTTTAGTTAAAACAAATATATTACACTTTGAAATGCAACAATACCGCACTGAAGAGATTCAAGCAACCAGCATATCAACAAAAGATTGGTGTGGCTCAATAACAATAACATCAGTATACTGTCCACCAAAACACGCAACTAAGACGGCAACATATAAAAAATTCTTCAGAACCTTAGGTAACAGATTTATTGCGGGGGGAGATTTTAATGCTAAACACGTTGAATGGGGCTCTCGGCTTTCTTCACCCAAAGGACGACAGATGCTTGCGGCTATAAGAAGCGAAAACCTTACAACTATCTCGTCTGGAGAACCAACTTATTGGCCCACGGATCCCAAAAAAATGCCAGACTTGTTAGACTTTTGTGTTATTAAAGGAGTGCGACAAAACAACAATCTAGCTTTGATCTTTCATCAGATCACTCGCCAGTATTATTACGGATAAAATCGAATATACAACTTAAAGTTCAAAAATGTTATTTGCACAACAAATTAACCAACTGGGATGTCTTTAGGCATACACTTAAGGCATTACTTGATGAAAAAATGGCGCTTAAAACAGAAGAAGAAATTGCGCTTGCAACCGAACATCTTATAAGGAGTATTCAACAATCAGCCTGGAGATCCACACCTTCACACATGCAACAATTCGCCACACCATTATGTAGTACGACTCAAGAACATATAAGAGCCAAAAGAGCAGCGAGAAGGCGCTGGCAACAAACCAAATCTCCGAAAGATAAAAAACTTTTTAATGTGCTGATCAAAAATCTAAAAGAACATCTGAAAACAACCAGAAATTTGGAAATACAAAGAAATCTCCAAAGACTAGATGCAACTAATTCCACCAACTACTCTCTCTGGCGAGCAATCAAGAAACAGACATCAACGCACAATGCACCAGTAAAAAACGAACTTGGGCAATGGGCCCGAACAGATACAGAAAAATGCAAAGTATTTACGGACCATCTGTCTTCAGTTTTTATTCGAAACATTAATGAAGCCCCAAATAGTATAACTGAAGAGATTAGAGAAATATTACCTCTCTATAATAACTGTAAACGCACCAACTGGACCTTCCAATACAAAAATTCTCCATTTTCGACATAAAATTCGAAATCAAAAAACTAAAAATAAATAAAGCACCCGGCTATGACCTAATTACTTCAAAAATATTAAAGGAGTTACCGGATGAAGCAATAGTACTGCTGCGAAACATTTTTAACTCTATTGTCACAAAAGGCTTTATCCCTCCCCAATTCAAGGTGGCTCAAATTACCATGATAGTCAAACCTGGGAAAACGGCAAAAGATGTTAAGTCATATAGACCAATTAGTCTTCTACCGGTTATGTCAAAGTTGTTGGAAAATTTATTTCTTACCAGATTAATGCCCATTGTCAATAGAAGGAGACTAATTCCGGAATATCAATTTGGTTTTAGAAAAAAGCACAGTACAATAGAGCAAGTACACAGAGTGGTTAATGTTATACATACAGCATTTGACAAAAGGAAGTACTGCACAGCAGCATTTCTGGACATATCCCAGGCATTTGATAAAGTTTGGCATAACGGCCTATTGTTTAAGCTTAAAAAGATGCTCCCAACTAATTACTATATTTTCTTAAAATCTTGAATAAAGTGAAAAAAGCAAAAATAAGAAAAACAAAAGTTTCTAAACAAATACCAAAGCACTTAAAATTCAAGGATAATGACGTAGATATTTGACAAGATTTTTAAATATAATTAAATATAATAATTATAATATTATAATACAGTTCAGGTACCTAACGATTGGCTCTTTGTATGGAATACGAGTCCTATTAGGACGATGCCGAGACTATAAAACAGATTTGTTTTTAAGTCTTATTGATTTCGAAAAAGCTTTCTATACTGTGGAACATAGCAAACTTATAGAGATTCTGAAGCACTGACGATTAGATGAAAAGGATATCCAAATGGCAAACTTTTACTGGAAACAGTACGCAAATGTTTGCTTTCATAGTTACTTCAAGCAGGAAGTACAAATAAAACGCGGGGTTCGTCAAGGATGCATTTTGTCACCATTACAGTTCAAGCTCATTTTCGTAGACCTTTTATAAAGAAGCACTATGTGACGTGATAGACGCAATAGAATTATGGTTAACGGCGTACTCATAAACAATTTCAGGTACGCTGAGAATACAGTGCTGATTGCCGATTTAGAGGCTGTTGTATTGAGGTGCAGAGAATACAGCTTATAATTAAATTGCAGTACAACACAACATATACTGATCAACAACCGACCCATGTCTAGAGAAAGAGTGACAGTATTTGGCTCAGCCATAAAAAGAACCGATTAGTACAACCACTTGGGATGCCAGCTTGATGAGCAACGGGAAAATAATAAAGAAATATGCGTCCGAATTGAAAATAAAAGGTCTTCTTTTATTAAGATGGAAAACTTCCTGTGTTCCCGGGAGCTATACTTACCGCTCAGAATAAGAATGCTGCGATGTTAAATATTCTGTATACTCCTCTGCGCTCAGAGGCCTAGACGTTGTCTACTGCATCTATGAATAAACCCGGGGCTTTTAAAAAGTGGTACTATTGAATCATGCTGAAAATAAGTTGGACAGAAAGAAATATAAATGCAGTCGTACTTTTTCGTGTCAGCAAAGAGACAGAAACACTAGGGACAATAAAACGATGAAAGTTAGAGTTTTTCGGTCATATTCTTAGGCTTCCGGAAAATATTGTGATATGCTCTATAAATCACGATTTCGCGATTCTTTCTACCTTGTCGATTGTAATCTAATGCTCAGTTTGCAATTTCAATAACCGGTTTACTTATGATTCTCGGACACTATATGTTCAAGAACTCGAGAAGGCATCTGTTAACGTATGTATGCAGTTTTTGTGAGATCGCGACCGTAACAAACCACTATTCCGATCCATATAACACCACTCTTTCGATGCAGGCATCGTTTATCGTAATTTTAGTTTCGAAATGCAAGGTTATTCAACGCCTTAATTATTGGTTGTGAGCTGTTGGAATTGAAAATATATTTTTTCAACTCAGGAAGTTATATGCTCCAACAAAATTTGTGGCATTATTACAAAAAATATCTGTTGAGAAGCCTCTTCTGCCTATCATGAGTTTAAGTGCTGCGATAACTGCATCTGTTATGTGCGAAATGAGTTCAATGCACAAATGTTATGTTTTATACCCCGTTTTGTATTTTTTACGATGATATATTATGATTGATTCATACAAGTCCACAGCGCAACGAGCAAATGGTTCCAATAAAATTTGTGGCATTATCACAAAAAATGTCTATTGGGAAGCCTCTTCTGCCTATCATGTGTTTCAGCGCTGCGATAAAGGCATATGTTGTGTCCGAAATGACTTCAATGTGTATATGTTATGTTTAATACCCCGTTTTGTCTCTTATACAAAGATATGTATTGATTGGTTCACAAAAATCCTCAGCTCAACGACCAAATGGTCTAGAAGATGTAAAGTGCTCTACAGGTAGATTGCCTATAATTTGCTGAAATAAGTTCGGTATATAATGTACGCAATCTACGCATGATCTAACAATGTGGCGCATACTTTCTCTACCGTTAATGATTCAAAATCTTAGGCAGATCAAAGCAGCTAGTGCCTTAGATCCAGCGTGAAAATTAGCAATATACAAGTGACGTATGATATACTCGATAAAAGAACATTTGTTAGGTAATAATACAGGATGCTTTTGCATTTGAGGTAAGGAATCTAGCTCTAAACGTCCGTTAATCTTTAGCAAGTTGTATCCAAACGTATCTTCACAAAATCGGTTAAAGAATTTAAAAACGCTTTGATCTTCTATTCTCCATTTTACACGACGAATATCTTCGGCAAAATATGTCGGTTTTATGTTCCGGACTATACAAGGCTCAGTTTCGATTTTTTGAGCAGACAGCGACACATATTTTTGATCTTTCTGAAGAAACGAAGTATCTGTTGGTATTAAACATACCAAAAAGTACAATTCGCACATATCAGGTAAAGAATGCAACTCTTTATATTTATAAGTAACTACGTTGTTTTGTTTCCTTTTTATACATCTCTCTAATACAGTACATCAAACTGAACAGACATGTGTTTTTCCTGTCTGTAATCTAACAATATCCAAGCTATAACACGTACACTAGTTAAGTGTGAAGATTTTTATAGATTGATGATTGAATATTTTTGTGTAGATTTTTGTACGACGAAAAATTTCGCCCTTCGTTTTTCCTTATGAACTTTTTCCATATCAAAACTAGAGTAATTAAGTTTAGGCCAACCAATTTGCGAGCCAGACAAAAACGCTGAGCTTTTATTTCAAATTGAGTCAATAATTTCTGGAACTGTGCAGCTTCTCGATTCAATATCAGCTGGGTTCTGTTGTGATGGTACATATCTCCGATTGCAGTTAATGGTGATATCTTGTATACCTACAACTCAATTCCTCAAGAAAGTTTATAATGTCGATGAATGCATACGTTACCAATGTAACGCAATTTGTGAGTCACTCCATAAGTAAATTTCAAACTCGATTTTAAAAATGCCTTCAGATAAAAGAGTGATGAAGCGAGCGATAAGAAAATATGTTTTTTGAAATCGCCTATTGGGAATTCTTTTAGTGAAAATAAAAACGGCAATGCCTCATAATGTCCAATGCATAAGTGTTTGAAGTATCACAAAGTACGCGAAGTAAACCAAATACAAAATCAAAAGCACATGAAAACACAAAGCATACGAAAGCCATATAGCACACTACAAACACAAAAGCACAGATATTACACACATGTGTAATATATAAAAATGTTGTCTAAAGATGCCTGGGAACAAGTTAACCACATAATTACAGCAATCATGCAACAACTGCGACGAGACGAACAAGAACACCAAAGAAGAGTTAATGATAATTGAGAAATAGAGCGTTGGTGCTCGCCCTGTTCCCGCGAAGTAATACCTATTTGGCGGTCCCGCGGTACATTTTTCTAAAGGGCAACGTTATTTATAGGGGATAAAGTTTAGTCCGTAGGTATACTGTGTCGCAAGTTTGACATATGCAAGAGCATCGTACCTGTATAAATTCGAGAAAGGGTGGTAGCGCAGAGTTTGAATTCGGCATACTTATACAGCATCTTTATAAGATTCCACCTCTAATGAATAAAAATAAAAAAATATTACACAGGAAAACAACAGCAACAGAACACCACAAGCAACGAAAATATCAACGATAAATGTACAGATATACCGCACCAAAAAGGATCGGGGATTTGTATTTTTACCTTGAAAGGTATGACAAGTCACAAGCTTATTCAGCCTACAGGTTAATTCAACTTAAACCTGGTTTACTCATGCAGTTTATTTAAGTTCACAGGCTCATTCAGCTTACAATTTTAATTCAATCTAAACTTGGCTTATTCAGTCTTCTATTGAATTATATTTAATTAACCAGGCTTATTATTATTGAAGAAAAAGAGGGACCAAGGACACTACAAGTGATAGACGCGTTTCCTCCAGGCCTCTTTTAGTTACCTGAACCAGAGCCAACAGTAAATTCGAAATCTATAACATACGTCATATATAACGAAGATATAGTTCTTATTACAATAGTGAAATCGAAATCCACAACTTACATCTTAGACAGCAAAGGTTGTTTGTAGTTCTAGTTACAACAGTGAAATTGAAATCTTCAACTTACATCTTAGATAACGAGGATTGTGCGTGTTTTTCGGAGCCAACAGTGATATCGAAATCCACAACTTACATCTGTGACAACAAAGATTGTGTGTTTTTTAATTCTTTTCTTGATTACAAATATAGTGCGTGCGAAATTAATTTAACTTTGTAATTTAATGAAACCTCGGGGTTTTTAAATACAGTTTTGTTATTGAAGGAATCTGTGATAGTTCTTGAAGCGTAATAAATGGAAATATAAATTAAATTACGTGTACTTCCATATCTTCTAACTCATTGCAACGAGTCTGGACAGCCGCTTTGCTTACCTCAGCAAATAAAGTGGTCGTTACAGCGTTCGCGAAAAAATATAATTAACGCGGCAAAATTTTCATGCGTTGATTTATCACGACTTTCCATGTGAATCAAGATAAGTGAGCATCGATCAACTTACTTTCACATTTAGCGATGATGTTCCACAGTGAGAGAACTGTGGCCACGAGCTCTAGGCATTGGTTCCATTGACGTACATAAAATGTTGCACGATCAATTAGGCGTGAGAAAGGTTTGTTGACGTTGGATCCCCCATCATTTATCAAAATCTCAAAAAGATTATTGTGTAGATTAGTGCACACAAATAATAGAAGAAGGAAGTACAATGGCGGTGTTTCTAAAGGCATATACAAGTCTAAGATTGTAACAAGTGACGAATAATGGATATATGCGCATTAGCTGGAACGTAAACAGTAGTCGAGTGTATGGGAGTTTCAGGATGAATCAAATACAACAAAAGCTGTTCGCGTTCGAAACAATTCGAAACAAATATTCGCTTGTTTTTTCCGAGAAAACAGGTCATGTGGCAAATATACGAGTGCCATTACAGGAACGTTAAGCAACTTTCAACAAGTTAGTATTTTTTGATCATAAAGCTGAAAATATAAATAGCGATCCCCGTATATGTCCACAAATTTTTTTACCATGGAATGCTGCTTATCAAGTTTTCCATACAACTATTTCGTGAAAAGGAGAAACTTCATATTTTATTATTGACAATTAAAATTATAATTTGATAGTTTTTGGTACTAGCTGAAATCGTTAGCATATTCATATATTAAGATTAGCGGTCATGTCGATGCTCCGTGGTTGGTTAGAAATCTTGACCTTCATCGGGACTTGAAAACCGAAGCTGTAGATTCAGTAATTAAACTTTGCGTTAAAGCATCAACAACGGTTAGAACAGCATTCAAACGGGACTGCCCACAATCTCTTTATTACATCTGGCTTGCTGAGGAGGCTTAAACGAATCAACGATTAGATTTTTTTCAATAAAAATTTAATGCTACAATGCTACAAATTTCCTAACACATTAGATACTGCACGAACACAACACGATTTCCTAACAACCAATTCAGCACGAGGAGATATTACACAAGAATCACACACTTGAATAAATTTTTCGCTGACTACGAAGACGCCTTGTTAAGTTTAACCAACCTAACATATTTTAGCTCGCTTGTAGTTACACTTATGCAGCAAATAAATATTGTAAATATTAAATACATTGTTTATGTTTATAAGTTCAATAGCTTTACATATTGTATTTATGCTTATGCAGCAATATGTGAAATTTAAATTATTATTTTAGTCATCAATAATTGTAAATATTATTATGCTTAGTAAGTAATTCTATACTATATAAGGTAACAATATTGATAATAAAACTTGAGAGCGAAAACAATCGTCTTTACTTCAAAATCAAAATTTGGTTATTGGTAGATGTGCCTTTTAACCACTGTAGCAATAAATAAAAATTATTTACTTACTTGGCTAGCGGTTTATGTGCCTGCAAGCCTTTCGTCATAAATACCTGATTATTGGTTTATGTGCCTAATAGTCAGTGTAACGAAGTAAGAAAATACAGTATTTGACACCACCTCAGATTACGTGGTATACATTGGTGACCCCGACGGGATTGGCAAGAGCAACTCAGTGTGAGCCAGCAGCGTTTACAAAAAACCTTCATTAAAAACAACTTTTTTCAACGGAAATACAATAACCATGGATCCAAAATCAATATCCACTTTAACTGACCAGCAGGATTCAATTGGTTCAGAGATCGACAGAATCATTCGCAACTTCAAGAAGGACTCACCCAGCAGGAAAACACGTCAATATCTCGAAGATCGTAAAACAACTTTAGAACAGTTATTAGCTGACTTCAAGGCTAATGATGAGCAACTACAACAAGCCGATGTACTAGCAAGAACATCGGAATATTTCACACAAGATTACGGCATGGTAATCATAAATTTGGGTAACAAATATATCACCAGAATAACTCAAGAGCTGGAAGCATTACCCATTAAGGCTCAACCATCAACAATAAAGGGGTTGGACCTTCAGATAAATAATGATGTTGAAGCTCCTGAAATAGTATTACCTACTGGTGGTCAAGAGAATGAAATTATTCAGGCATTAGTCAACAGACGAAATGCAGTGTGTAAATCAATCAATCGTCTCATCGACAATGTGAGACAAGATAACCAGCAACAGGTACCACAATATTTTGCAGTAAAATTAGCTACGCTTACCAAGTTATGGGATCAGGCTGAAGGTTTAAATTTTACTATTCAGGAACGGCAAGACAACCCTCCTGATTGCAATCATTATCTAGCACTGGAACAGTTGGTGCAAGATACAATGGTGGAATGGACTAGTAAGTCGACCAAGATTGAGACATCAATTAGGTCAACTTATCAACCATCGGCTACTTTGCCAACAATATCTCTTCCAAAGTTCAGTGGAGATTATTTGAGTTGGCGACAATTCAGTGATCTGTTTGCACAACTGATACACAATCAAAGAATATCAGACTCACAGAAACTCTGGTATTTGAAAACCAATATTCAAGGCGAAGCTGAAGCACTCATCAAGCATTTGCAAATATCAGATGCAAATTATGAGACGGCATGGCAATTACTACAAATTAGATATGAAAATAAAAGAGTTCTAGTATCAGCAGTTTTGCAACGTTTGACAGCTCAAAACTCTTTATATAACCATCCAACAGTCCAAGCCATTAAAAATATGCATGACACAACAAGGAAAGTCTATGTGAACTTCATAATTTAAATATTGAAACATCAACTTGGGATCCAATTTTAGTTCACATACTACTAAAAAAGTTGGATAAAAATACACATTGCAGTTTTGAACAAACTCTTACTAACCCAAGGGAGATGCCCACAATAAAACAATTCTTAGAATTTTTAGAATTGAAATTTCAGTCACTTGAGGCTATAGGTCTACGAGAAAATGCAGTATATAAACCCAACAAAATATAGCCGTAACTATGGTTTGTTCAGATCTATGTAAAGTTAGTAATACAGATAAACATCCGATCTACTATTGCAAAAAATTCATTGAAATGACTCCTCCTGAACGATTAAATTGGATTCAACGACAAAAACTATGTGTGAATTGTTTCAAATCCGATCATAAAGCAAAGGTTTGTGAAGCTGGATCATGTAAAAAATATGCCAAGAAGCATAACACTTTGCTTCAGTTAGAGCAACAGTCACCTAAACCTTCAAGGGCACCAGCAGCAAACACAAAGTCAACCACAACATTGATCAACGCTAATGAATCGCCATCCATAACAGCAACAACTAATGCAAAGGGTACTCGTAATTACGTTCTGCTAGCCACTGCAAAGGTGCGCATTATTGCAAACAATGGACGAACGTGTGATGTTCGTGCCATACTCGACTCAGGTTCTCAAGTGAACCTAGTAACCCAAAGAGTAATCAACAAGTTATCTTTAATTACCACAAATTCAAATCTATCGATCGAAGGTATTGGCCGTCAATTCGGGAACTCAAAATCTCGCGTAAATGTTGAACTGCAGGCTACTAATGGAAGCTTCAGGACGAGACTTGAGGCATTTGTATTGCCACAAATAATATCAGCACAACCGTCACGAGACCTAGATATCTCGGATTGGCAGATCCCACAGAATGTAGAATTAGCAGACCCCAGCTTTAACAGATCTGGAAGAATTGACATGCTGATTGGTGCTGAATTCTATAATACTCTACTTCAACCAGAACAATTGATAATAGGAAAGAATTCGCCACTGTTACAAAATTCGGTTCTAGGTTGGTTGGTGGTTGGTAAGACTAAAACTACAACAGATATTAAACCAACATGCGCTATTACTACAGGAGAAGTTGGTGAAATGTCAGAAATGATAGAACGATTTTGGAAGTTAGATAACATTGAGACTGCAGAAAGGGTTTTGACTTTATCTGAGAAATGGTGTGAAAATCACTTAACAAATTATGTAAAGACAAATCACGATGGTCGTTTCATTGTACGCTTACCCTTCCGCGATGATCCCACAACACTTGGTAGATCGCGTGAGATAGCATTCAATCGATTTTGTTCTCTGGAAAGGAAGTTACAAAGGGACCCAAATTTATACAAGGAGTACATAAAGTTCATGGATGACTATGAGTCATTAGGTCACATGGAAAAAGTTTGCCCGAAAGATGTCAAAGGAGCACAATATTTCATTCCTCATCATTGTGTCTTGAAACCTGACAGCACTACAACCAAATTGAGAGTTGTCTTTGATGCATCAGCAAAAACATCAACCGGTTTAGCACTAAACGATATTTTGCACAAAGGTCCAACAGTGCAAAGTGATCTTTTTTCAATACTCTTGCGTTTTAGAATACACCGGTTTGTATTTACGGCTGATATTGAGAAAATGTACCGGCAAATTCAAGTACATGATGAAGATACAGCACAGCAGCTGATAATCTGGAGAAAAAGTGCTGATGATAGTATACA
>NC_051846.1:123421554-123441041 GCF_002237135.1 Teleopsis dalmanni | reverse complement strand
CTGTCTCTCCCTGTCTGGGTTACGAACCTATCCGGGTTATCGCGACAAAACCTATTCATGTTGTGCCCCCTTACTCTACACACCTGACAAAACAAGGTTTCGAGCCTTTTAAAACAATCGTCCGCAACGTGTCCTGACTTATTACAATAACTACAAACCTTGCTTTGCCCAACTGTACCATTAGACTTGCTCTCATCACTTTCTCTGCACGCAGGCCCTTGTTCATGTCCATACTTCCCACATAGTGTGCAGTACGGTGTGTTTCGCCTTATGGAGCAATCTGCCCATCCATGCCCTCCTACTCCACAAAAATTACACTTTAATACCACCTTATGGTCCTCACTGGATACATTAACATTCACTACGTTATCCCCAAACAAATCTTCCGCTGACTCCCCAATCTCTATAAGTTGACATAACTCGCCATCCTCCGCACCGACGAACCTATGTCTCAAGTTTTTGTCCTTCAACCCTTTAATGAAACATCTGTTAGCTAAACGCCGATATTCGGCCACCTGTGACACTGTTTTATCCGGGGACCATTGCGCGTTTATTATATCTTCCGCTTCGATCAGTAACGACTCTATTCGTGACCCAAAAGACGTTACAGATTCTGTAGTGCGCTGAACGCATCGATTAAAATCATTACGAATCTGCTCTAAAGATCGTCTTTTTAAGTACGCTTTCTTAACGGCCATACACAAATCATTTACTGACGTGAAACTCTTCCCTCCTATACTTTCATAAGCTGAGCCTACCAGTCTTTGTTTAATACAGGTTGTTAGACTAAGAGAGTCTGCGTGTGGCAGTGCCTGTTGAGCCAACTCGCAACCCGCCACAAACTTGTAGACCTCTGATCGCACGTCGGAGCCATTGCCACCCGCAAAATATGGTACCACTTTGTTTACCATATCCACAATTGACACAATTGATGACATTGCGACTAGCGGCGTTTTTTCCTCACCTTGCCTAGACTCTCCCTCCATCTGCATTGATTGACCCCCAATGTTATTGCAATTATCAACTTCTAGTTTTCGTTGCAATTTCTTAATTTGCTCGCGCCAACGGCTGAAACAATTCTCCTTCCCGTTTGTCTCCAATAAGCTCTGTATCTCCTTCTCTGAATAACCCCTCTTTTTCAGCGCGCGTTCCACGATTGGCGAGTCACCCCCTGCGATATCGCTTGCAAGTATTTTTGAAATATCTTCTTCGTTTTTCCCTACGTCTTTTAATGCCCCCTCCAGCAACGCAGTTTGCGTTTCTGAATCATACAATAACTCTGTTAAATCTTCTACTCTTCTAGATAGGTTATTACATTTGTGCTGCCAACCCTCGTTTGACTCTAGCAGATCACTTATTATCTTATCCTTCTCCTCGAACTTGATACTACCAACTCTTTCTATCTGGTCCCATAAAAATTCGACCTCTTCAATTCTTGACAATCTACAACCCCGCACGTGATCCCTAGTCAATTGCAAAAAATCTTTATCTTTATTTATTCTCCGTAACTGCTCCCGCTCTTTCACCAATACCTTCCCTATAAAATTATTTACTGAGGTTAGCTCCTGCTTTAGCTGCTCCACCCCATTCTCCATACAGCTTGCCTATCCACAATTATTAATTCTATAAAAAAAATTAATTATCTTGCGACTTCCAATTGAATTTGTCATGAAATTTCACAAAATTACAAAAAAAAATTTTTGTTTTTCCATATATAGCGTATTTTATATCTAAACCTATATGTCCTCTTAAATCTCAAATTACTTATTAAAAATTATAATAGCCGACTAGAAAGAACTCAACAAATCAATTATGTGATCCAAATAAACTGAAATTAAACCTAGAGTAAAAAATTTTATAGACATATATATTAGGATTTTTTTTTTTTTAATATTATAACTATTGCAACTTCATTTCCTTTTAATACTTCAAAATTTTATTTAAAGACAAGTTTTTACTGTTATTAACATATATATAAATATCCATGCATAAATATGTAATATGTATAAGCACGTCTATATAATATATAACTTATATATATTGAGGAAAAAAAAATTCAAAATCAAATTCTATATCTGATTAAACACATCACTTTGAACATTTTTAATTGAAATTTTAATTGCAAAAGTTGTTCCAAAATAATGTTGTAAATAAACTAATTTTTTCTGTCAGGAATTTATTAGTTTATTATTTGAATTTTTCCCAACAGAATCCAAGCAAAATCAATAAGTTTCAAATTGAACAACAAAGAAACTTAAAAAAAAATTTTGTTTTCTATATAAACAACACAGAGAAAAAAAAAAATTACTTTTTAGCGAATTCTCCTAAACAGATTGAAAATGTATTCTAATTATAAAAAATATAATTAATATAATTAACTAATTAGTAATGATTTCCAGCATACTGTGCTACAATTAAAATATTCTATACAAAAGATGAAGTTCCGTGTTTTTTTTTTTTTTTTTTAAACCATACCAATAATTTAATAATATTACATTGTTAATTAGAATGTACCATTTAAAAGTGTTTCCCTTTTATAGCCGCTCTGTTGCTGTTGTTGGTTCTGCTTATTTGACGACGCGGCTGTTGTTGAATTGGTGATAATTGCTGTTGTTGTTGCTGGTATTTGGTTCTGTTGCAGTGAAGCGCGTTAGTTCCAACAAAATTCCAAATTACACCTTGTTTTAAAAGTTTTTATTCCGGTTATAGTTTATTTAAAGTAAACACAATTTACACTTTGATTTTTGCGTCTTTGAATATAAAATTAAATTAACATTAAATTAATGTTTAATTTTCTGCTACTGCCGTCCGTTGAGCTTGGAAGTCCAAAAGCTTTTTTTTTTTTTTATTTTATTATATTTTGATATTTATTTAGTTTATTTAAAGTAAACACAATTTACACTTTGATTTTTGCGTCTTTAAATATAAAATTAAATTAATATTAAATTAATGTTTAATTTTCTGCTACTGCAGTCCGTTGAGCTTGGAAGTCCAAAAGCTTTTTTTTTATTTTATTATATTTGATAATTGAACTTTAGTGTTTTTGCACTCTTGTTTTTCTTTATATCTCTCTCTTTTTTTTTTTTAATTTAGTCTGCTAGAGTAAAGGCCCAAGTAAAATATTAGTTCTCTTAGAAACTTTACTTCTCTTAACTTTTCTTACAAAAACTTAACTTTGCCTAAGCGGAAACCACGTTTTTTCTTTTATTTAATGTGACAAAGTTTAACGTTCAAATTTTCAAAAAAAACCCGTACCATTATACATTAATGGTATCCTACCGGCTGCGCCAAAATGTTACGTCACATACATAAAAAATTGTAAGACTTTCCACTTCTTTCAACTTTATGATGTTATTTTTTATTGATAAATTCAATTTTAAATTAACAATACAATTTTTGTTCTATTAAATATTATATAAATTATTTTTATAGACATTTATCCATTTGATGTATATGTATAAAAGACATTTTTCTTATAGTTTAACAATCTTTACTTTCCACTTCTTTTCAACTTAATGATGTTATTTTTTATTGATAAATTCAATTTTAAATTAACAATACAATTTTTTGTTCTATTAAATATTATATAAATTATTTTTATAGACATTTATCCATTTGATGTATATGTATAAAAGACATTTTTCTTATAGTTTAACAATCTTTACTTTCCACTTCGCTTGCTTAATTTCAACAGAACCGTCACCACGAGGTTCTGCCAGATCTCCCCCAACTGCACACGTTGTTCGAAAAAGCTCAGAATCGACCGGTTTATCTCCTGCGCCTCTCTCACAAGCGCGCTTACCATTTTCTGCCGGTCGACCTGACTCTGACGGCACCCTATCGAAGGTGCATTCACAACAACATTGCCTAAAGTGACAAGTCCAAAGCTGACTCCCTCAACTATTGTTCCATCTTCCTCCTTAGCTCTGTCAGTAAGCTCTATGGCTTAAGAAGACAAACTTCCACTCTCCATGCCCAGCATCATCTCAAATATGAAATATGTGCACGATTTTTTAATTTGTAACCAACTGTAGCACTAAGTCCTGATGTTGTAAAGCCTTTGATATCGTCTGGTTTAAAGGCTTAATTCTTAAGCTCCACGAGTTCGGTTTCTTCCTAACAATATGCAGTATGGTTCATAAATTCCTTTCTCATAGGACCTTTCAAGTTCGAGTTGCTTCCTCTTTATCACGCGACTTCTCCCTTGACGCCGGTGTCCCCAGGATTTGGTTCTTGGAGGCCCTTACCAAGAAAATCTGCTTCGCCGACGACTACCTTGTCTTTAACAAGTCGTCCAATCTCAGCCGCATTTCTAATGAGCTTGATACTACAACAGGTGGGAAATTATGCTCAACCCCTACAAGATCTTTGCTATAGCCTTTCTAGGCCAGTAGCGTGATCGCCCCCAGAGGCTTTGTTACCTCTAATAATAAGCCACGACTCTACCGTTCTCCATTTGGTCTGCAATTTCTTCCGCCAAAATGGAAAGAATCCGCTTTTTTGAGCCGAAACTTCTTCGGGATTCTTTGATCTCTATGACAGTGCCAAGATCACTCGTGTTGACGAGTACACTTTGAAAGTCGCCCGTATGTACCTGACCCGGTTCCCCCTGACGTCTCCATCCCTAAGACTCATCCTGAAGACTTCATTTAAGCCTTCCGCTTCAAAACTCTCCAATACTGTTTCCACTACTTCGATGAGTGCGACCGTAATATTCCCCTTTTTAACCACGGCTTTCGTGACCCTAGTCACAAAGTGTATCGCTGGTCTCACCCGCATGTATGCGCTTTAAAATATCTAAAAGTGCGTGCGCATTAAAATTTATTGAAACAATTAATTTATAAAAAAATAGTAATTAACTGATTATTTAAAATAAACGGTAAGTTATAAACAAATTAAGTTAAAAACCAATTACAATTAACTGATTATTGAACATAAACGTTGTTGCATGGAATATGGTGTTAAAAGTTAATAATAATATAATTTTATCAAATTGAGAGTTCTGTACATAAAGAAACAATGTATTTAATAACAGTAAAAGGCAAATATAAATAAAAATGCTAGCGATCAGTGGGACTAAACACGAATTTTATTCAGCATAAACCTTGATTAAAATTTGTAAGAAATATACTTAGTATAAAGCTACACTTACTAATTTTAATTTAAGCCATTTCGTACCTCCATGTGGTGCACCACACGGCTAACTTTGAAAATTATTCAAAAATATATAAATGTAATTAATTCAATTTTTTTTATTTTTGTTACTTATTTTGATATTTTAATAATATAAAAATACATATTTCGAACAGTTTTCATCTGTTTATGAGTTTACCTTGTCCGAATTAAAAAGTGTCCAAAAAACTGCTTTTTTTAATTATATGAAAATTGAAATAAGCAGAAATAAAAACTAACATATTTGTTATAACATGTGTTCACTAAAGTCCAAATATAATTTTCGTAATTTTTGCCGGCGGCTTAGTAACAGTTACGTGCCACCAACCGCGGGCGAAAAAGGCGTGTGGTGAACCACACGCTGGGTCCCATAATACTATAATGATGAAACAAAGCAATATAAATGTTTGTCGTTAGGTAATGACATAAAATGAGAGTAATCTCTTTAATAAATATCATTCCGATTTACTTAAAGTTGTGTTTTTTATTATGCATATTTATAATAAGTCTATTTTGAAATTTGATTGCTGGTTGAGTTAGTCTGAATTTGATTGTTTTATATAGGGCTTCCATTTGTTCATGCTTATAGCTCTGTAGTCAATTTTTTACGATAAATAAAATTATAATGTCGTGCCAAAGATATCTAAGAAATTAGGAACTATTGCATATTATTGACAATTGGAGCGAATATGAGTTATTAGTGCCAAGTGACACTCCGTTACTTATTGAATAATGATGTTTGTCACCTGACAGTGTTGCTGGTGCATCGGACAAATGAAATGATTGACGATGATGAAATATCAACAAACATTACATGCGACTTTAAAATTTTTTTTTCTATTTTGAATTCCGTTTGTCTAATTGTGAGATGGTATTTAGGTACTATTGAAGTTGTTTACGAATCAAATGCACAAGAATATGGTGGTGTTGTAGAAATGCCTGAGTCGCAACTATTCACATTGGAACTTGTAAAACTAATACATTTCAGTTATAAGCTGTGAACCCTTTCTTTGGATAGTGGGTATATCTTCCAGTTTCTGCCATACTTCAGTGCAATTGACAAATACAACAAACAATTGGGAAACGGTGCATTTGTTGTAAAGGAATTACTGAGCCATTGTGAGTATCCATTACAACATACTGTATGATTCCGTTGAACCCATAGCAAATGTGCAACGAAATAGCAGAGAGAATAAAAGGTTGGTGTCCTCAGCATCAAGTTATCAACAGCTACAACCGACACATGGGCGGCGTCGATTTACATGACAATGGAGTTGCTAACTATCGTATCGGGAATAGAAGCAAAAAGGGATGGTGGCCATTATAGGTACAGGGTTTAGATAGCGCTGTAGTAAACGCTTAGAAACTGAATTGCTTTGTCGCTGCTTCTACCAATACAAAACCGATGCCTCAGTAAGACTTCAAAAATTTCATTGCCAAAAACTTTCTTCTTGCATCGGAGAACTCAATATATATTACAGAAGTCATATCTTACGATGATTCGAAAAAGACAACTTACAGTGCATCAAAAAATGTTCATCTTTAGGGAAATTTACCACTTGTGACCAGTATGCACGCTCCCATGAAAACTGAAAATCGCCACTGCTGTGTTGTTTGTACACCAAAAGTCACCGTTTTTATATGTGAAAGGTGTTACTTAAATGGTCATGTAGAATATTGCCTTAAAATTTTCTATGAAAATAAAAAATATTACATTGATCGTAGACAATGACGCAAGTAAGCTTATTTCTTTTTACATAATATAATAACATACATATGGAATATTTTAAATATATTTTTTGATTAATAAATATTTGAAAAGTATAAAATATAAAATTTTATACTTACATGTATTTTATACAACTTAAAATGATATTTACTTTACCATAAAAGTAATTAAATACCATATTTGCGAATAAAACACTTATAAAAATGTTTGTACTATCGAAGAGAGAAAAGTCCCAGCGTGTGGTTGAGCACACGCCACTTTTTCGGAAAACAACTTTTCAAAAAAAAACTTTAATTTTGCAGGGAATATTTTGAACGTAAAATAAGACCTTTCTGAAAATTTCACCATAAAATTCCATGTTTGAACTTGCCTGGTACTTAATGGGTTAACTATTTTATCCGTTAATACTTTAGCTCCAGTTCTTCTTTTGTCTTTTTCACATACTCTTTCCAACATAGTTTAGCGTCTAAAGTTATGCTTAAATTTTTCACTGTATTCGCAAACTTCTTTTTCAAGCAGTTTTCTATTATATTACTAATTCGATGGACTTGTTCAATTGTTGAGTGGCTGGTTCTGAAGCCGAATTGATGATTAGGAATAAAATCAAATGCCGCCAGACATATAGTAAAGGAAAATCACCACATCAACAGGGATAACGCCCAAATAATCAAAAATGTAAGGGATAGCTGGAAATTATAAACGGCAGAGAGCATCGAAATACATAAACATCAGGCCACAACTTTACTCAACGGCGACAAAGACAACGTGTCATCGTGCCTTTTTAGATACATCCCAAAAAACCGACAACCAGTCGACCTAACTACCTGTATATAAAAATAAAAACAACACCAGACCAACCCCGCCACCATTTCTTACCTGTCACCCCCAAGGACAATAACCTTAGGTTTTATTAATATTAAGTTTAGTATTAAAAATAACATGTTAATGGTATAAATAGTTTGTAAGATTGCTAGATGTTTTAATATTAGGAATTCTCTTGATGAAAACAAAAGCGAATTTGCCGAAACACGTGTAGAGATACACAAAAAAAAAAACTTTCGAATTAAAAGTTAATACATTTTAAAAAAAATAACCGCATTTAAACAATTTCGAAGTAAAATAAATCATCCTTATAGCTTTAACTATCATGCGACTTTTTGAAGAGCATTTATAGGTTTTTTAAACGCTTTTCAATCAGCTTGTTCAATTCTTCTTGCTTATTTAACTTCTCCAACATTTGCATAAGGATTGCATTTTCAGACTGCGGATTTGTGTTTCCAGTTATAGTTATTTGTGCATATAGAATTGCATTTTGGCTTCTGTTTGTAGACAGTAATCTGTGTACTCCATGTGTTTTACACTCTTGGCTGGAATGTCACTGTCATGCGTTCCACTATATGTTAGTTGCTTTTGCTGTCTTTTAACAGAGCTTGTCTTCTTATCTCATAGCTTTTGCAGCTCTTTTGCTACCACACATCCCCGATAGCTTGCTGGAAGATTTTCTCTGCAATTACAGCATTTTGGTTGCATTGTTGGTGGTTTGTCATAATGAGATGTTGCATGCTTTCCAGTACGCTTTACATATCTAGGTTGCTTACGACAGTAATTTTTTATGCAAAACCTTGGCAATTTTTACATTGCTGCAAAATTTTCAAATAAGTCTCATGAAGTTGGTACGGGTTTTCAGATCAATAGATATGAGGTGAGGAATTTTTTGACCATGGGTTTTACTGGCGCGTAGTGAACACAGCTCCTTATATTTGGAGCAGCGGTAGTTGGCCGAGTGACCAGTCTAGCCGCAATTACAGCACTTAGGGATTGTAGTTGCAAGTTTCGCCTAAATAACTGGATCATAAGCAGGAGGGGGAAATTGACACTCCCACGACGATAAGAGTTACCACAACGCACACAACGGTGGGGGTAGATACACAGCTTGGCTGTGTGGTAGTTTGAGCATTGAGGAATCTCTTTACGAGATTTCTGATCGAGTGATATGATGTTAAGCGATGGAAGCTCCTAAATGTAGGAATTATATCGGGAGAGGTTACGCTTTGTGAAGCGGCCAAGGGAAGTGAACTTGGAAACCTTCGAAAAGGTGAAATTAGGTAAGTCCCTCACTAAGGCCGACTTCAAGTCATCCTCATCATAGAATGAGGGAAAGTTCTTAAGGAGGACAGGAGTGAATCCTCTGTCCTCTCAGGGAATGGAGGCAAAACTTTTTGCTCACGGAGCAGGGATTTGATGTTGTAAAAGGAAAATAGCAACATCAATTCACTTCAAATAATACTCATTGGCAATATTTCTTGATGTTGAGGGGCCCTGCAATAATAAATCCACTAGAGCTATCTATGATTCACTTGCCTGCATAGATTTAGGAGGAAGAGCACATAAACTGGATAGTTACTATGCTGAAAACGAAGTTGGATAGCCTAATTCAAACAAAACACGTCAGTAGAAGCACGCAAGAAGGAAAGATTATTTCTCCGCCACTATGGCTGCTAGTCGTGGATAATATTCTGAATACACTGGATAAGATAGGCGTGACAGCAGTAGCGTAGTTGGATGATATGATTATTTTAGTATCAGACATACAAGATAGTAAAAGGACACTATCAAACAAAGGAAAAACCGAATTGATTATCTTGTTACATGGGCAACATTAACTGTTATTATTCCAATACTATTAGCTATTGGAAAAATCTAAATTTGTATAATTTATGTAAGATAAACTGAAATCAAAAAGGTTTCTGCAGCTTTCTACTCTTGCAAAAGAAAGTTCGGCAAAAAATAGGGGATTCGTCCCGATATCACGTAGTGGATGCATACAGCCAAAGTACCTCCAATTTTCACATATGACGCTCTTGTTTGATGGCTAGCTCTGAGAAAGAGCTATCAGCATATTTTCGTCTTAATGGCTTTTGTGATGATCCTTTGGACGCCGAAAATTTGATGGCAGACCTGCTACTCATCGATTTTCTTATTATAAATGTCGTTTGCGACAGCGCAACAAAACACAAATATGGATACAGTAGAATTCTTGCTACAGTTCTGAACTTTCTATATAGAATGACATTGGATTATCTGAAACTATGGTTAGACTTTGAAAGAAATTCTAAGATAACATTTTTTTCAACAAACGAAAGGAAAAGAAGAAACTTTCAAACAAATTACGCTATCTCAATCTATACAGATAATTCGAAAATAAAGTTCGGAATAGGAGCAGGAATATTTGCGGCATGTGCAGGCATAAACAATTGATATCGCTGCTGCTGTTGCCTTCTGCTGTTGAATTATTTGAAATTGGATAGTTGACAAAAATTTGGTTAATATTTTAATACGAACACGACTTTTCTTTTAACTAAAGAAACGATTTATATGAATTTTTTGTAGGAAATTTTCAAATATCATTTTTTAAATTAAATATCTTCTCTTCTAAATTTGTGTTTTAATAAATTTGTCGTAATTGGTTTTTAGTTTTTAATTTAGTTGTTCTCAATACTTCATTAGTTTGAATTTTTTGTTTAAGTTATATAGGAAATTATTGAATTTAAATTTTATAAATGCATTTCTTAACCCATTGCCTGACAATGTTGCGAAAACGCAACAATTTTAACGCTATGTTTACAAATTTGTTAAAATTTAATTAAAAGGTTTTTGTGCTTATAGTTATTTTCATACAATAGGACTATGATTTACCTACAATATATAATTTTTTTTTTAACCTGAATTGTATAGACACAATTTAATGGAAGATTTTGCAGAGCCGTTATTTTAAAATTATACGACTTTTGCTTATTTTTATGCCTGTGTTATATAAATGGAGAAAATGTGTTTTAATTTTTTACCTGAATCTTAATTATAATAGTGTATTCTAGCGAATCTATATAAATTGTAAGCTACTGATATATGTACATTACATAAACTCTCAAAGTCAGGTGTTGCGAAAACGCAACAATGTCAAAAAAGGAGTACTAAAGTTTTTTTTCCCGGTAAGGAAACTATTGCTTGCAGCAGGTAGTCTCAATTGATTTTTTAGCGTAAAAGCAATAAAATAATAAACTTGCTGCAACTTATCACGAAAAATATTCCCATGTTTCAAAATATTTAATGTCATCTTATGATTTGTTATGGTATTTCTGTATAGTTTCATAATTCTTCTTAGAAACTGTACAATGTTGGTATATAAATATAAACTACTGAATAAACACACTAAGACTTCTAATACAGTCATTAGATTCAAATTAACATTTCTAGTGTCAATTTAATATTCAGCCTTAAAATATTAGTGTTAAAATAAGTGAACAACGAAAGTTTTTATCTATGTGTGATATAGAAGAAATTTTGATGGGATCTAATGATATTGATTCCCCTGACAGTACATTCATTACTATCTTGCCTCCGCCCAATGTCGATAACCAGAGTGATGCGGGGGAATTAGATGACATGTTGATGGAGGATGGAGAACAACTACCAAATGACGTAGCAGGTGAATTAGAAATGGTTTTCAATTATACAGCCGATGAAGTTGAAACTAAAGTATCAAAAAAAAAAGCAAAGAAGAAAAACTAAAGTGGTTCAAAATTTATAAGTATAAATATAAATGTAAAGGACATATCTAAGCAGCTACGAGGAATAAGTGATGCGGTATACAATGTCGACAACAATGTATATTTATGTCGATGGAATGACAATTCTGTAGTTACAATAGCATGAAACGACATCGCAACTCTTCCTATTCAAACTACCAAACGCTATATTAGAAAAGAGAACAAAATGGCTAATATCAGCATACCAAACAATATAAACTATTATAATAAAACAATGGGTGGCGTTGATCTCTTTGACAATGCTATAAACAATCACCGAATACGGATTCGAGGAAAAAAATGGTGCTGGCCTCTTATAAGTAATGGACTTGATGAAGCGATGGTTAACGCCTATAAACTCCATTGCATTTTTCGAAAAAATATTCAAAAAAAGGCAATTATATCACAAGCTGACTTCCGTGTAGAAGTAACAGATTATTTGCTACTAACTGAGGATCAGAAGCAATTTCGACACCCAAACATGCCAACATCATCAAGATACGACAATGTTGGTCATACAGTATCCCAAACACCTGGCCGACAAGGGTGTAAATTGTGTCGCAGTCAAACCATATATATCTGTATCAAATGTAATGTTGCTTTGCACCCTAAGTGTTTTATAAATTATCATAATAAATAAATTAAATGTTCAAAAAATACAAAAAAAATAAAAAATTAATAAAATTAAAAACACAAAAACTTTTTGGTATGTGAACTTTTATTCTGACAATGTTGCGAAAATGCAACAGTGGGTGCAGCCTAAACTGGGCGGGTTAGCAAAGAAATAGAAGATAAATAGAAGATAAATAGAAGATAAAGAAAAATAATTTTTTCTTAATTAGGAGTACATAAGTGCACAAGAAACGGCTTCAAGAAATTCCGCATCCTTCTAGTAGCGTCAGATAATGGGTTAAAATAACCAAACACCGTACTACCAACAACGAACAACCTCGTAGCCGCACTCTTAATTCAATTTTCTTCTAAGATGGCTTTTCCGCGCAAGCTCGACATGCAAGTTGCCTCGAGTACGTTATGCTGCTTTATCGCATTTCACTGATCACATTGTGCGTTCTTTGCACTAACGTAGTCATAAGTTCGTTAAATTCTTTTGCAAGTTATGCAAAATGGCTAAACTATACGGGTTCGGAAAGATTTTCAGAAATCACCCTGCGGTAGTGCTCTCATAACACTGGGAACTCATCAAAAGCGACCGTATGAACACTGCAGAGCTTTCTGCTGATTGGTGTATACAAATCCACACAAAGAAACTGCGTGTTTCTTATATTCCTAATTGCAAAAATTGTGGGAACCTGCAGGAAAAACAAACCACTAAGTACTTAGGATCAATCTCAGTTTATGGTAGTTATCATTGTGTTTATATTTATTATTTGAGATAATAAAACCGAGTTCTGATACTTTTAAAATATAAGTCTTCTTTCACACTAGTGTGTTACACTAAGATAGACTTATTTATTTAGGACAAAACGATCTCTTCTAATGAGTCGTTGTCTGGAGTAGTAGGGTGATGGTACATAACTCCTCCACCTTTTGTTCAAAGACTCTCCTGAGTCTTTCGATTTGCCATTTTATGTTTTTCATATAATTTGTTGATATCAAGAGATTGGAGTTCGTGATTTACATTACTCTTAGTTTCAGCAGTCTTATTGTTTACAACTATTTTTAATTGTTTATTTTTTATAATTAATATTACAATAATTATTATGGCGATTAGAATTATAGCTATTGAACTTACTGATACTGAATAGTTTACAATTTTGTGGTATTTAAGCTCTTCTATTTCTATTTCTTTTATATTTTTGTCTTGGTTTAATACAATTTCATGAAATGATATTTCTTCGTTATATTATATTTTATTGAACTCTCTGCCAACGGAATTACAAATTTATCTTCAAAATAAAATACATTGTTTGAAAATGTTCTGTTATTTATCTAAACAATACAATTATTAAAATTAATTAAATAATTTCCAAAAAGTTTTAAAATTCTTTCATCAAAAGTACTATTTAATATATCAATAAAAATATTTTTGAGTATAATGAAATTGCTACTTATTTCGATTATTTCTTGATTAACATATTTTATAAGAGTACATTTTTTCCTAAATATACAATTTTTACTTAACTTTAGTTCATTTAACGCCTTATTTTCAGAAAATGTATACATTATTACATTATTATTATATATAACGTATTCAATTTCTTCAATTTCTTAGAAATTTTTGTTTGAGATTGGTACTAATAATTTTTTATTAACATTTATTGTTTCTATTGGAATTTTTATTGCGAAAATAATATTATCATTCTTGGTAATGGCAACCCCTGTCTTGATATGTAGTAATTTCTTCAAGTCAATGTCATATTTAGCTATTTCTTGGTTTGTTAAAATACGTAGTTGGTTACAAAATACCTGTTCTTGCACTAGCAATATTTTGTTGAATATGCTCAACTGTTTGTTTAAATTTTCAAGTATTTTTGTGTAAATTTTATTTCTGTTTTACTATGAGTAGCTCGTGGAACAGACCTAATGTCTATTGAAAAATTTGGCGTGATTTGTGGGACATTCATTATAATCAATAACGTTGTCAGGATCATCTGCAACGTTGTAAACGGGAATTTATATCTTTTCCAAGACATTTTACATGCAACCATCTTAGTTGTTGATGATCCGTTTGTAAATCAAACTCTTTTCCATATACATATATATGGCCTAAAATATTTAATACTCCAAACAGTAGCGAGAAGTTCTTTTTTAATTGTTGAGTAATTTTTTTCATGATCATTTAGAGTACGAGAGGCAAACAGCCAGGATGTTCATCTTGAATGAGAACCGCTCCTATTGCAGTATTACTAGCATCCGTAACTATTTTAAATTTTTTACTGAAGTCTGAATATTTCAAAATTGGATGGTTTGCTATCAAATCTTTTAGTTTCTCAAAAGCCGATATAAATTTAGGGTCGTTGATGTTTACTTTAACATTTTTCTTTAAATATCTAATTTGAGGGTAAGCTACCTTAGCATAGTCTTTTATAAATTTTCTGTAGTACCCTGTGATTCCTAAAAATGATTTTATTTGTTTTTGAGTAGATGGTAATTTTAGATCTCTTATTAGTTTAATTTTATTTGGATTGGGTTTCATACCTTCAGCAGTTAAGATATGACCGAGAAATTCGGTTTCTTTGCATTAAATTAAATTACATTTAAATACATAAATTACATCAATTTGTAGCTTTAGGCCAGCATGTTTTAATGTTTGTAAAACTGTTCTTAAATGTAAAATATGTTCATCTAAACAAGTGCTAAAGATTAATATGTCATCTAGATATACGACACATATTTTATTAATATAGTTTCGTAAGATTGAATTCATCAGTCTCTGGAAAGTTGCAGGCGCATTTTTAAGCCCAAATGGCATTCATGTGAACTCATAGTGCCCAAATGGAGTAGAAAATGCTGTTTTTTTCCTATCTTCAGATTTCACTAAAATTTGGTGAAAGCCTTTAGCCAAGTCAGGAGTCGTAAAATATTGTGCTATTCCCAATTTATCCAATATTGCATCAATATTGGGAATTGGATATTTGTCGCTTATCGTTACTTCATTAATTTTTCGATAGTCAATCACAATTCGCCATTTATTCCTCCCAGAATTATTACTTTTTTTAGGCACAATCCATAAAGGACTGTTGTATGGAGAATTGCTTTCTTTAATTATGCCCTGTTTCAGCATGTCTAAAATTTGTGATTCTATTTCCTTTTCGTGAATTTTAGGGTATCTATATATCTATATATATCTCTATATATATCTATATATATATCTATATATATCTGGGTTAATATAATAATTGTTTGATATATAAATATTAATTAATTAAATATTTATATATTTGGCAATATTTTTTAATGGAACATTAGATAAATATATAAATATTAAAAAATAGGAGATCTATCTATATATATCTATATATATCTATATATTTATATTTGAGTAAATTGGGTAATTTGTAGTTGTTATAATCTCATGCTATATTTCATGAGTGAATGTAAGTGTGTCATTTTCTTTATAAATGAGTTCATAAAATTCCTGTAGGATCGTTTCTAGTTTCGATACTTCTTCTTTATTTAGATTATTTATTCTGAATGTATTATTACCTTTATCAATTTTTTCTAATGTTTGAATAACTTCTATATTATAAGGCAGAAAACAATTTAAAAAAAATTTTTTGATTGTAGATTTCCAGATATTGGTGTTTTAAATTAATAGTTGCTTCAAAAGCCTTTAAAATGTTTAGCCCTATTATAGCATCATAATTTCTATTATGAAGTTTAGTAATCCATGAAATTTTCCATGAAATAGTGCCCTGTCTTTGAAATTCTATAGGAATGGAGCTGATTTGTTCATATTCTATTTGTTTCAATCCTGTAAGTGTACTAAAGGTTTTTGGGTTTACTAATCTCCGTAACGAAGATTTACCGAAAACATTTGATCTTAGTATGCTTGTTGTTGATCCTGTGTCAATCAAACAGGTTAACGTTTTATCAAGAATATTAATTTGTATCATGGGAAGTTTATTGTTTGAGGCTGCTCGTAAAAATTCACATCACTTTCTTGAATATTATCTACTTCCATTGCTTCTCCTTCGTGTTTTCTTTGTGAGATATTTTGTGGAAGAGATCGCATAGAATAATTATTGCTATATTGACCTGAACGAAGTTTATTGTCTGGGTTCATCGAATAATTGTTTTGTGGAGAAGGACTTGTAGAATAATAATTTTTTTTATTTTGAATTCGTTGTGAATTAAATTTCATGATTGGTCGAAAATCTTGTTTAATTCCTGAATTTCTTATTCTTTCTATGATTTTCTGCAATATTATATTCATTTTTATAAAAGTCTTTCTTTCTGTATTCATTTGTTTGGTTAAATTGTTTTTTGTGATCAAGTTGTTTTCTATGTTCAAACTGTATACATCTAATATCATCTAAAAGCATAAATTCTGAGTATATTTTAAAAAGTTCAACAAAAGAGACGCAATTTATGATATGACTTCGGTAGTTGCCATCAATTTTTTCTAGCAATAATCTTTTTAAATCTCTCTCTACATTTTTAGGATGATAAATATCTGGCTTAGATGAATCAAATTCATACATTTCATTTAACTCATAACTAGCATTATTAAAAATTTTAAAAAGTTCTCTAAGATTACTTACTTTAGCTGCATTTGTTAAAAACATCTCCGTACGTATTCCGAGGTTGAAAATGCTGCATTAGTGCTGTTTTTATTGATGTCCATTCGCTGTTTTCTCCCAGAAGTCGAATGCATTTACTAGCTTCCCCAAGCAATTTCTCGTTAATAATTATTTGCATTCCATAATCATACAGAACTGTATTAGTTCCACATAAGGAAATGGCTCTTTCGACACTTTTAGTGAAAGATAACAGACTATAGTCATTTTGATTACCATTAAATGCTTTCATATGCCGAAAATGATTAATTATATTTTCGTGCGATAAATTTACTTGGTCCATTAATTGATGTGTTGATGAGTATAGTTGATGTTATTGTTATTGTCGTTGTTCTTCCAATAGACGTTAAAATTCCAGTTGTTGCTGTTGCATTTGATGGTGCATATTTAGAATTTGTTGCAGTTTCTCTTGCTCATTCTTTTCGAATGCTGCAATCCGCTGTTCTTGTTTTTCGATAATAGTTTTCAATTTCATTACTTGATCATCTCCTACTGTAGCTATTTTAGACAAATATGTTCTATTCTTATCGAATTTATCTTGGAATTTTTTCATTCACGTTTGTATATAAAAATAAAATCTTATGTAATATAATTTCTAATGTCATTTAAAAACAGTCAGACAACCTTTTGGTTTGACAGTAAATAAGAATAAATATATGGGTAAGAAGTCAGTTTAGTTTTAGGTTTGGTTTTTTATGGAAAAAGGTGTGTGTGATAATTAAAATTTGAATAAAGGTATATAATGTTATAATAAAATATCGGAAGATTCCTGCCATTTAAACTTCAGAAGTGGGATTTATCAAATAAAAATTATTTTCCTTTTCGTGTTATTTTAAATTTGATATGGAGAACCGCATGAATCGCTTAAAGTTGCAAGATGTTTTAGCGGCTGTTGGCATTGAGGTTCAGCCACGAGCAACTACTGCACGGATGCGACAAATATTTGCAGATCATCGAAGTACTCTCGAAGATTGCATTGCTTGTCGTCTAAGTAATGCTGAAGGCCTCAGCAAACAAACCGCTGTTTGCTCCTCCTCAGTCGTCACTACCACTGTCACTACCTCTACAATTACCGCCTTTGGAGACTCCGCAAGCCGTGAGAGGTTAGTTGACAGAAATGCTGTTCATGACGACCATGATCGAGAGCTTGGTGATTTACGCCGTCGTCATGAAATTCTTCGGTTGCGGTGCGAAATTGAGGAAATGGAACAACGAAATGTATTGCCGTTTGGTACTAGTGTGCAACCAATACAACAGCATAAAATACATTTCCAAGATATTGAGCATGCTGTAATAAAATTTAGCGGAGAAGACCGCACATACTCAGTTCATGACTTTTTCCGTCACTTCGAACAAATTTTTGAACAAGTTGGTGCAGATGACTTATTTAAATTGTTGGCGTTGCACAATTCGTTAACTGGTGCTGCGAGATTGTTACTAACACGAGGTTATTTGACGTATGAAGAGTTAAAGCAAAAACTGATTGGTGAGTTTGGACGAACAATTAACCATCAGGAGGTCTATCAGGCACTTCGCATGCGTACTAAAAAGCCAACAGAGAGTGTCCACCGTTATGTGATGGAAATGGAATCTATTGCTCACCGCAGCGATGTTATGGAGTTGGAGTTAGTTGTTTTTATATTAGAAAGTTTAAGTAATCGTATTCCAGACTTCGTTTTGTTTAACACTGCTAAGAATTTAAATAAAGGGTGCTGTTGCCATGTTCGAACAACGGCAGGCTGTGCGTGGTGTAGCCAGTAAACCAGATGCCAACCGTGAAACGAAGACTAAAGTGAAACCTCCATCTGGTTATTTTGCTGGCAATCCAACGCAAAATGCAAACCGCTGCTTTAATTATTCTAGATTTGGTCACCGTCGTCCAACATGTCCGTACGAGGAGCGACCGATTAATGGTTGTTATAACTGATGGAAGAATGGCCATAATCGCAAGTCGTGCCCGAATCCAAAGTACACACCGAAACTTAAAAGTGCTACCTCTGTTGCTATGACCATGGATTGTGCAGAAGATACTAATATTGTCGATGATGTCGCATCTGCACTTGAGGCTATGAATTACGTAAATATTGTTTTTGCTGATACAAAGTGTGGGCGTAACATAACTACAACTGTTTTATCTCTTTTTGATACCGGCAGCGCAATTAGCTTAATACATAAATCTTCCGTCTCAGTTGCAATTCAAGAGGAGACAGATGAAACCCAATATTATGGCCTTGGAAAATTTGAAATTAAAACTTATGGTAAAATAAGTTGTAGGATGATTTTTAAGAATAGATGTGAAAAAGTGTTTTTATTTGTAGTACCAGATAATACTTTACCTGACCCGCTTCTACTGGGGCGAGATAGTTTGCAAAAATTTCAAGTTGGATCCGTTTTGTTCACTGATGTAATGGAGAAAAGTAAGTTTGTTTTATGTAGTGCGACTAGCGACGCACGGGCTAGAAAACAAAATGAAATTAATCCTTTTGAAAATGAACTTAGGAGTCTGATGGCGGATAATATTGATACAGATTCAAATAGCATTGATATTAATCCAATGTTAGAAAAATCCAAGGTCGAGGAAATAAGAGAAGTTGTATTAAATTATTTGAATTCACATTATGAAGGCAGGCAGGAAAATTATGAAATGAACATAAAACTGACCTCTGACGTGCCTTTCTACTTTGCACCAAGAAAACTATCCTTTGAGGAGTGTGAAGCATTGCAAAAAATAATAAGTGA
>NC_051846.1:123393328-123421454 GCF_002237135.1 Teleopsis dalmanni | reverse complement strand
TGAATGAAGGTAATTGTAACGGTGGTAGTTTCGATGTTGATTGGTGGATGGTGATGTTACCATCAGATATTGATGTGTTGTGGAACTCGTCTCCCAACTGCGATTGAATAGCCACCTTTGCATTGATGTAAAGCTCCTCCAAATCTGATCGGCAATTATCTTCTGGATCTAAGGCCTCGATGCTCGATTGCGTGGTCAATATCTGTTTGAAGTAAGCCTCTAATATCGCTAAGCGACATTTTAGTTCAGCATGTGGAAGTACATTTCCCTCATTCCTTGCGGATTCAATATAATTCTTAATTCGTGTCATGCTTTTTTTAGTGTTGGCTCTTTGCTGCTTTAATTTTTCTGCCATTGTGATGTAAAAATATAATGTACAAAATAAATGCACCAAATACAGCAACAACTCGTTAAGTAAATGATAAACAGCAACAGCCATAGAGTCGACGTAAATTCTGCATGCAGCAACAGCACTGAAAATTGACGATGATCGCAATAGCAGCAACAGTATAAGAACTCCAAACAAATGCAGCAAGCAGCGACAGACTAACTGCAAAGAACCGTAAAACAAACGGCGACGATGGCCTTGAATTAAACACGAGATTTAATTTAAATATAACTATATGGAGCACAAGAACCGTAGAACAAACAGCAGTAACAATGCAACAAAACGGCGACGACGGCCTGAAAATGATACAAGAACCGTAAAACGAACGGCAGCTACAAAGCAACAAAACGGCGACGACGGCCCGAAAATGAGACTGTTCTAGTTTTTATTATTAAATATACAACATATATTATATATTTAATATATATTAAATATATCACTTTCAAATGTCTAAATTATACTTTGTCAAGTATCTATCGTGCCCCACGTTGGGCGCCAAAAAATGTACCAAGAAGAATTTTTCTTAGTAAAACTAAAACCGAAAAAGAGACGACAAAAAAACACGTTGTTTTTTAATTCGAGTTTGATCAAGACTGATTGTTTTTATTAAAAACTTACATTGTGCAACAGGGTTGCCAATAATACAAAAACTTTCGTTATTTATGAACATTATATATTTTATGTTATTTTGTATTGTTACCCAACATATGATATATGAAATAATTCTTGAATGCTATAAAAGAGTGTGTGGTAAAATGTATATCTGACACAAGGCAAACATCGATTTGTTCCGTGTTAAGTAATATTCCTAGAACTTCTTGGTATTTTAACAGCCCGTTCGCATTCCATGTTATAATTCTTAAGCAATTTTTCATTTTTTATTTTTTGAATTTTCGTTAAGTTTTTGTTCTAGCTTTGTTAGTCGGAATTGTATTGCGTTGGCTACTACCTCCTGCTTTGGAAGTTTATGGAGGATGTGTGAGAGTACATCTTCATTTTGTTTATTCGTACTAGAAGTTGCTATTGGCTCCATATTGATCGCATATGGAGCGTTTTGCTTTTTATTTGTAGTATGTGTGGAAAGTGTTTTTGGTTTGCTAATTGATTATTTATTTTGTTTCTGGTTACTTATTCGTTTATCTCTAATTTTTCGCAGCTCAATAGCTACAACACACCCTCTGAAGTTCGCAGGATGGTTTTCACCACAGTTGCAACACTTTGCCTGTTCGTTACCATCTTTTATGCAATTAATAGTAAGGTGATTGCCTGTGCATTTAACACATCTCGATATCCTATTACAATAATTCTTAGTGTGACCAAACCCCTGGCAGCTTTTACACTGTGGTATAAGTTTGGGAGACTTGACAGCTTCTATTTTGACTATTGAGTGCAGAATATGTCTTATTCCGAATATTTTATTGATGTCTTCGTTATGTTCAAACGTTCGAAGAAATATGTCTAATGGTTCTTTTGTTTTTTGTTTAAGTTTGTTTTTAGCACTCAATGCTTTGAAGCCCTGTTGCTGCAAATCGCTAACAATACTTTCTTCTTCACATGAATGGTGCAATTTTTTTGCAATGACTCTGATAGGTCGTATCTGCTTATTTTCGTACGAAAACCAGTTGAAGTTTGTAAGGCCCAAATTTTGCGCTAAAATATAGGCCCACAAACTAAACGAATGACCCTGTAAATTACATAGTTAAATAAATATTTTCTTAAACGAACGAGTTTTGATTAGTTTTTTTTTTTTGATTAGTGAATTTTGATTTTGTTTTCGAATTTGTTTACTTTTTTCCAAATTCACACACACTTGAAAACAGCTGATAGAGACAGTAAACAAAGCTTAAAAGCTCAAAAACAAATTTACAAAAAAGTGTTGCAAATTGTGAAAAATTGTGTAATTGTGTAATTTAATAACAAACTTATTCTAAATAAATAAAATAAATAAATACGCGAAAGGACGCTTCAAAAGAATTTATTGTTTGATAAATTCTTTAGTAAAATTGAAATTTATACTTTATTATATTATAAATTTATATTATACTTATATTAATAATATATATTTATATTTTTTTTTTTTCAATACTTACTATATTTTTCGTGCCATTTAAAACAGAACTTTAAAGGTTTATAATTAAATAATTAAAAAGTAGAAGCTTCTTTTTCACAACAAATTACTCAGAGACAGTTGGCTGCTCAGCTAACTTCCGTGATACCAACCACGATATGCAAATTAATAGATCACCGCCTTCGCATAGCAGAGGCACAAACCACTCTCCCATATGCTACCCAACAGCAGATGGTAGTTCTGAGAAGCCAATCACGAACCAAACAACAATGCTAAACAACCAAACCCAAAGGCAACGCTCATACTCGGTAAGTGAAACTTCTTGCAAACAATCAAGCTACCAACCGCAAAGTCCAGCAACAACTTCGAAAAATAACACAGCATCAGCGCAACAAAATAACGCAGCGTAACATGTTAACATATTGACAAATATATTGCAAAAGAATAGTAACAGCAAAAAATCCTAATTCACCCAAAGTCCGTGGAATGGATAAATATATTCACATCATAAAAAGAAAACGTAGTCCGAAACAAGAAAATGCTAACAATGCAATCTCGACAAAAACTCGAAAAATAGAAAATATTTCGACAGCGAATCGTTTTGCCGTTCTAGCCGAAGATAATAAAAGCTGGGTTTCAGCAAACATAATCCGCTCAATGATCTGAATCATCTTTGCTGAAACGATACGGATCACGTATGAAAGCAATTGGCAACGCGTGAATTATGTCAGATGTGTTTGTTTACAAAATTTTTTTTTGATTTGTGTGAATAATTTTGGCGGTAAAAGAATAAGTGAAATAATTTAAATATAAAAAATTTTGAAAAATACAAAAAAAAAATAATAAAATTTTTGAAATATCTGAACTATTAAATGTAAGTTTTTGTTTAGTATTTACTTTAAAACTTAAATTTAATTCTGTATGAAATAAATTGAAATCACAGATTTTATTAGAATCATCAAGTGAAAGCGAAACCGACTCTTCTATTTCATTTTTAAACACTAGTTCTAGTGTAATTAGCTCAGGGGATGAAGTTCATCAGCATGAATATAGTAAAAATTTTGTTGAATGTATTAATAATTTTTCTGATGAGGACTTCAGAAAAAACTTTAGGCTTAAAAGAAGTACTACAAATTATTTGATTGGTATGTGCGTATAAAAAATACAATTGCTATTAATTAATTATATTTTATTTTTCAATAGATTTGTATATAAATTCCAATCAGCAACAATAAAATGGCCGTGGTGGTCACAATCGGACGAGTGCAGGGAAGGAGATTTACATTTTTTTGTGGTATATGGCGAATACAAATACTTTTCGCGAAATTGGTATTTGTTTTAGCATATCCAAAGCTTCAGCCTGGAGAATAGTTAAAAGAACAAGTGCTTGGCTCATATCAATTGGACATCAATTTATAAAATGGCCAAATACGTCCGAGGCATTTGCTAATATGGCAAAAGTGGAAGCCACGAAGAAATTTCCGTTTGTGATTGGTTGCATAGATAGCACCCATATAAAAATAAATGCACCACATCATAGCAAGGAGGCTTATTTCAATAGGAAACATTATTATAGCTTAATCTTACAGGCCGTTTGCGATGCAAATGGTCTGTTTATAGATGTGTGTGTTGGAGAGCCTGGTTCCTTGCATGACAGCCGAGTATTACGTAGATCACAACTATATAGTACAGCTTCATTGCCAAGCAAATTCCCCAATGGTTCTTTTATATTAGGAGATTCTGCATATCCCAATTTAAATTGGCTTGTAAGTCCATTTAAAGATAATGGTTCTTTGTCTTCTGCCCAAAGACAATTCAATGTAATGCATTCGCAGGCAAGAATTGTTATCGAAGACGCTTTTGGGCGTATGAAAACTAGGTTTCGTCGACTCTTGCACTTCATGGAACAGCAAAGAACTCCTGCGATAACAAATTTAATTATGTGTGCATGCATATTGCATAATATATGTTGTTCGCAAAATGATGAAATTGATAATGAATTTACCCAAAATGTGAGCGAAGAAGATATAATAAATACGCAAAATTTTGAAGTGGATAACAGACGGAGTTCAGTTTTACAATATTTAATTGAAACTGGAATCATAACATCTTAACATCGAATCATTTTATTTTCATTTATTTACAATTGCTTTATTCCACAAGTAAAGTATGTATTGTGTTTAAATAAATAAAAGAATTTAATTAAAGTTTTAAATATTCATTTGAATTTACTTTTTTTTAATAAATTAACAAAAAAACAATAACAATTTTCAATAATAACACAACATGAATAATAAAAACAATAATTATTATTATAGTAATAATTAAAACATTACTTAACATATATAAGGAAATAAATAATAACAATTAAGTAAATAGATAAATAAAATATAAATACTAGCAAATAATAAATAAAATAAATAATAAATAAAATAAATAAATAAAATAAAATTCATTTGAATTTACTTTTTTTTAATAAATTAACAAAAAAACAATAACAATTTTCAATAATAACACAACATGAATAATAAAAACAATAATTATTATTATAGTAATAATTAAAACATTACTTAACATATATAAGGAAATAAATAATAACAATTAAGTAAATAGATAAATAAAATATAAATACTAGCAAATAATAAATAAAATAAATAACAAATAAAATAAATAAATAAATAAAATAAAATAAATACATTCAAATAAACAAGAAATAAATATATAAATACATAATTTTAATAAATTAATATGACGAACAAACATATAACTTAAAATAAACTTAAAATTTATTTGGAGGGCGCGTTATTAGCTATTTTTTCCAATAGCTTCATTTTTTCCTTGTGCTGCTCTGATTTCATTTTAAGTGCCTCTTCTTTTAATTCCAATTTTCTTTGAGTATATTCTTCCAAAATTTTTATTTTTTTGGCAGCATATTCTTGCACTGTTTTTGATTTTTCAGGTGGAGTATTGTTGCATGGCGACAATTGCCTTTTACGAGACGGTCCTGGAACCTCTGAAAAACATACACTTAAAATAATTAATCTATATTTATTAAAAGAGGAATGCATCAGAAAAATATATTACATAATTCATTTGCTAAAGTTTGTATAAATTGAAACACAACACAAGCTTTGTCGTCTGTATTTAGCAATAGATTTTAGCTCACTGAAATTTTGACAAAAAACAAGTCACCATAATTAACAACTATAAGACTAATCAATCTACGCACATTCTTCCATACAATTCAATTGCATTAAAACAATTTTATATCACAAAACACTAAATATATACATGTAGGTGTGCTTTAACTCTGGTACTAACCATCTCCAGGCAATGCGATTATTTGATTACCGCTTAAATTTAAAGTATGCGAGTTTGCAATCATTGGGCTTTTTCCAAATATTTCTTCCATGAGGTCTTCATAGGGCGCTGGGCAAGGTGAAGCACCACTTTGCTTCCTATTATCTTTTGAAGCTTTATATGCTCGCAAAAGATTTTTAATTTTACCTTGCAGCATTTCCACAGTTGTGGGCTGAGCCTTTTAACTACTTATAAAAAAAGTTTTTACACTTAATGCAAATACATACCAATATCCCTTGTGCTTCTAAATCAAGCAGAACGTTCTGCATAGCGTATTTTTTACGCAGATGATCTTCGAATTCATCTTTCCTGCTCTGATAGGAAAGCAGTAACGCCCTTGTTTCCTCTTTTGTCCAATTGCGCCTCTCACTATAATTTAAATGTGAAAATATCATTAATTTTATAAATAAAAATAAAACTCAACTATTTGCCGCCAAACTCCATGTTTTCACTTGTTGTTTTCTTTATATTTTCTAAGTCACCGTATCATATGTTAAAATCGCATTGCCAACCACATTTGCATTAAAATACGTTCCACTTTTATCTTTTATATACATTCCACATTGAACCAGAAATTAAACCAGATCAATTGCTGATTCACCCCATTGTTTTTGTTTTGTATGTAAAATTGAGCGGATCATGTTTGCTGAAACACAGCTATTGTTACTCTTGGCTTTACAGTGCTGTTTAAATCACAGCCTATAGTAATCGAGCTTGTGCATCTTTAGATCTTCTGTCGCAGCAGCAGTGGTCCCATCGGCAAGTATAACAGCAAAATCTTTGAGATCCGCCTGGGTTACAGCAGTAATAGACATCAGCAACACCTTGCGCTTCATCACATCTCTACGATAGGTGTTCCAGACTTTGATTTGACTACAAACAACAAATTTTGTTTTCAATGAAATCTTAAGTTTTCTCTTTTTTTTATTTAATTTCTATTCACATTAATGATATCTACATTGTGACCGAAAAGTTTCCGGAAATTTTAAATAAAACGCAAAATTCTTAATCTTCATCAATATTTATTTTATCTCCTTCAAAATATGCTCCATTAGAAGCGATACACAAATGCCAATGTTTCTTCCAATCATCAAAACATTTTTTATAGGCGCTTGTGTAAATAGCTTGTGTTAGTTTTTTTCCCATAATATCTAAAAAAAATAGCAGAGATATCAGTATAATAACAGAAAAGAGATATATAAAAGAAATTATAAATCAATATATTTGTAAGTGCACAGCTATTGTCTATATTAGTTTTCGTGTTACGTGGATTCTTTCTTTTATGAATATAGCTAGTGTGGTGCCCATGACCTACATCATTGTTTGATATGACAAGTCATTGCATAAAGTAACAAAACAATTGTGACATAATTTATTGAATGCACATTTGTCACTTTGTCGTTTTGACTTTAATCATATTACACTTTTAAATTTTGTTTGACTCACGCCGTTATGATTGTGCACTCGTAACACGATGCGCGAGCCAAACGTTTTATCATATGTGGTCATTGTACGGTAGTAACACAAATTCCTTTAGAGAAATGTAAAACCTTATGGATAACACTGATAATAATATATACAAGTAAAAATGCATAATAAATAGATAACATATGTTAGAATAGTATAATAGATACTATGAATATCTTACATGTAAAAATTATATACTTTATCAAAAATTGGGAGTAACCAATGCATTGATTGGTTACTCAAGAATATATAGGAATTAAATAATAAGTTTAGTACATAAGAATGTTTTGTATAAATAGAGTAAGATTTTACAAATAAATCAGATTCTTTTAGATTCTTTTGCAAAGGCAACAAGAATAAACTATATGTTATTTTGAATCTCTGGTTATATGCGGCATATCTGCTGGTAATACCATTTAGGCGGCTGAAGAGCTTAGAAAGTACTTAAAGGCGGCTGAAGAGCTCAGATTAATACTTATCCTTGCTAGGTCGAAACCTTCTGGGGCTCTTAATTACAATCCCTTAGCAATTCTGTCAAGTTAATACATATCAATGTATTGGATGAAGAACCTTGCATGGCAATCCTGAAGCTACACATCTTTACATGGCATATTCAAAGCAAGACATCTTTACAATTATATTATGAACATCCTTAATAATAACATTACATGGCGATCCTGCCATCATTGATAATAACATTACATGGCATTGATAAACATTGATGAACTTTTAGCATTACCATTGAATTCTGGTATTACTTTTGAAGCTGCAATTAAATCAAAATTAGCCATTTTTGCTTTAATATTATCTATGGGTCTATTTAATTGTTCTGTGATTGACTTAGGTTGCAAATATTTTTCTATCTGCTCTACTAAACTATCAAATTCCAACCTTAAATTCTTGATATCTTTGATATCTGTATTTTCTTCTATATCTAACCAGATTTGATGTATTATTAGTTTTGTCTTCACTATGTACTGTTTCGTGTAAACTCTATTTGGAGTTTTCTTTAAATTTTTTAATATTTTTCTTAAGTCAATTAAATCCATATGACATTGAATTTATTGCTATGCAAAGTATTTGCTAATAATATAATGAAACAAAAATATTACAATAATTATTATTGAGATTATAAATGAAATTATCAGTATTATATAAATGTGTTCATTAATTTTGTCATGATCTGATCTGGAGTACATTAGTGGAAAATTTTTATATTATTTAACAAAGTTTGAAAAAAAATATATATTTTTTTTTATATATGATTTTTATTTAATTTTTATACCTAAACATTAGCATTTCTAACTGCTTGTCTTTTAATATACTTTTTAAAATGTGAATTAATTTTTATTATTATTAATATAAATAAAAGTATAAAGTTTAAATATGATATATAATTATTAGTATTAAAATTATTTGTTGATGCTGTTGCTGCTATTGCTGCGACATTGTTGTTTACTATTTCTTCTGTTGATTGGGTTCCACCCATTTTTCTTTAACTCCTTAAGCTGTTGCCGTAAAATATTTTTATTTTCTCCTTGAGATATCTTCAAGAGATACTTGAGATTGCCAATTTCTTTGGATACCTTTCGTTTTTTGCCACCGCGCACCTTCTTTTTTGTTTGTTCGATTGTTATTGGCTGCTGTCTTCCACCTGGATGACGTTGCTTATATTGCTCAATTGATATTGGTCTTGGGCCTGCCTTTGGATTTTTTAACGCTTCTTCTAAAGTTTTCACCGCTGCCGCAAAATGTCTGTCAAAATCTTCGGGATTCCAATGGTCCGTCAATCGCAGGATCTTTAATAGTTTTCGATTTAATAATTTCGAGATTCCAATGGTCCGTCAATCGCAGGATATTTAATAGTTTTCGATTTAATAATTTCGAGATTCCAATGGTCCGTCAATCGCAGGATCGCCATGTGGTGCCCATGACCTACATCATTGTTTGATATGACAAGTCATTGCATAAAGTAACAAAACAATTGTGACATAATTTATTGAATGCACATTTGTCACTTTGTCGTTTTGACTTTAATCATATTACACTTTTAAATTTTGTTTGACTCACGCCGTTATGATTGTGCACTCGTAACACGATGCGCGAGCCAAACGTTTTATCATATGTGGTCATTGTACGGTAGTAACACAAATTCCTTTAGAGAAATGTAAAACCTTATGGATAACACTGATAATAATATATACAAGTAAAAATGCATAATAAATAGATAACATATGTTAGAATAGTATAATAGATACTATGAATATCTTACATGTAAAAATTATATACTTTATCAAAAATTGGGAGTAACCAATGCATTGATTGGTTACTCAAGAATATATAGGAATTAAATAATAAGTTTAGTACATAAGAATGTTTTGTATAAATAGAGTAAGATTTTACAAATAAATCAGATTCTTTTAGATTCTTTTGCAAAGGCAACAAGAATAAACTATATGTTATTTTGAATCTCTGGTTATATGCGGCATATCTGCTGGTAATACCATTAAGGCGGCTGAAGAGCTTAGAAAGTACTTAAAGGCAGCTGAAGAGCTCAGATTAATACTTATCCTTGCTAGGTCGAAACCTTTTGGGGCTCTTAATTACAATCCCTTAGCAATCCTGTCAAGTTAATACATATCAATGTATTGGATGAAGAACCTTGCATGGCAATCCTGAAGCTACACATCTTTACATGGCATATTCAAAGCAAGACATCTTTACAATTATATTATGAACATCCTTAATAATAACATTACACTAGGTACAGCAGTGAAGGGTGACGTCAACATAGCAGCTGTGGTAAGTACCTATTCTAGTTAATTTATTAAATTATAAAACAAGAAAATAGAGGTGCACGACGAGATATATATATCGAGTCGTTTGTCTTTCGAGCATTGTTCTACTGAATTGAATTGATTTTTTCTTTTTTAGACTATTTATATATCTAGTAGTAGTTTAAATTTATCATTCAATTATAATAAAATTAACGAACGGATTCTCATTATTCGTATATCTAGTTGTAGTTTAAATTCATCATTTAATTATAATAAAACTAATGAACTAATTTTTTTATTAGTTGCATATCTAGTTGTAAAAAAAATTTACCATACAATTATAATAAATCAATGAACTGAAGATTTTTTTAATTTACTTTATTTGATCTTTGAAGATTAATTTTTTAATTTGTTTATTGGAACCCAGTCACTCTCGATTTTTCACACACACCTGTGTTGAAGACAAACAACCTAAGCAATCTAAACCATACAATAATGGACGCGGTATAACACAGACACACGTGACTGTTAAAGCTACGTGTGTTGAATTATAAGCCCCAGTTGTCACGCCCTTCCCCGTTCTCTATTAAAGCGTTTAGGGGTCGGAAACTTTAGGTTACTATTAAAGCTACCTATCACTTCCGGCACTATAGTATAGACACACGTGACTGTTAAAGCTAAGTGTATTATACCCCATGCAACTTGGATTCAGTACTGTTGAAGCCCTGAATCTTGCTCACTTTCAACTCTCAACCTTTCCGCTATAAGTGGATATAGCACAGCTCACTATTTGTCTCCACCACGAACTTCACCTATATTTATTTCAAGCTCCTGTTTATCACTTTTACCAAATAAAATACATTATTAGAGTTTGTCTATTACTAATTTTAAAATATTTTGTTAACTTTGGAATAAGTTCTTTGGAATAAAATTAATTAATTTTTAGAAATTTTTAAACAAAATTAAAAGAAGTACTTTAGTTTAAAATAAATTTCGATAAAATTTAAAATCTTTAACTTAATTTAAATAAAAGAATCAAATCACTTGCAGTTCGTTAAAATAATCCACATCCGTTGTCACACAAATATATCTCGTTCATTTTGCAATACTCGCGTTGAGGGACACAAGAGTTTCTACTCAGCCACGTTGTTGTCACAAAAAAATAACACAAGGATTTAGTTCACCGCTTTGATTAAATTTACCGCGTCGCTTAGCGCTGGAGAAACCAGAAAAAAACAAGAGACCCACTGCCTGTTGAACGTCTTTTTTATATTCTTGTTAATCAACGGTGCCTTCCGTTAACGCATAGAAATTTGTAAACCCAATGTTAAATCTCCTCTTCTGCACCGCACTGAGCGAAAGTCTAGCTGCGCGGTGAGCTTGCTTTTCTTTGAGTAATTGTTGAAATATAGAAGTGGTTTTTGTCTGAGTTGCGATCCACAACATTCTGCAAAAAGCTTTCTTCGTTTAACAAGTCTTCTTTCTTATTATTTTGTTTTTATTTTAAAGTCAATTTTATTTTAAATTAACTTGTTCATAGTTTCCATTTGCTTCGGATGCTGAAACTTTGATGTTGCGGGGCTGCGGTGAGTTAGTTTGTTAAACATTTTAATTATTAATTTTCAACTTTTTTTTGTTACAGATGTCTTCAATTGTATTATGTAAGTGTTATTTGTTGGGTGTTAGGAAGTCGTGTTATGTTTTGTAGGCAGCTATAAACACGGCGTTGTGACGATCAAATTTCTTTTAATAAAATTTTCGTCATTACACCCTGAACATGCCTTGGAATGGTCCGGAAAAGGTCATTACAGATTTACTATTTTTAATTACTATTAAAACAAAATGAAGTTAAATTAAATGTAAATACAAGTAAAAATTAAATTAAATTATAATAAGAAAATAAATAAATATGTTATATTTAATATTGTAATAAATAAATAAATAAATAAATAAAAGCATAATTAATAAATTAAATAAATTAAATAAAATTACAATGTTAACAAATGTGGTAATTGTGGCGAGTTGAATTGTGTTATGCAATGTTGTGTTGTGTTGTCTTGTGTTGTATTGAAGGCTTATCTTTGTGTTAGCCACTGTTAGCACTTTTTGTTTTCTTTATGTATACACAAAAACGGAATGATCTTTTTGTTTCTCACTTTTTATATTTCAGCTATTTGGATTAAAAAGTTCACCCTACTAATCCAGACAGCGACTCATTAGAAGAGATCGTTTTGTCCTAAATAAATAAATCTATCCTAATGTAACACACTAGTGTAAACGAAGACTTATATTTTAAAAATAACAGAACTCGGTTTAGTTATCTCAAATAATAAATATAATAATTAGATAATCCTCAATAAATAATTATAATTTATGTGAGTCTATTATAGCGATTTGCTGTGCCAAATCGTTGCTATAAAAGGACGAACAAAACTAGATTTAGGTTAGTCTTAAGATTCAAGTAAAGAATAAAGGTTCACAACTTAAGTTGTGTAATTTTCAAACAATTAAATTTTGTGTTAAACTTTTATTAAATACAAAATATAACTGGCGCAGTCGGTCCCAATTTTACTCGTGAAGGAATAAAATTTTAAGAACTTTTTCGTTGTATCTGTTAACTCGGTTTTAATAAAAAAAAAACATACATTGATTTAATTTAATTGCAAAGAAACTAAATACTCAAAAAGTTACTAAGATAAATTTTTTTTTTATATACAAACGTGAATGAAAAAATCGCGAAAAAAATTTGATATGAATAGAATATACTTGTTCAGAAATAAAAGTAATGATCGCTTTGAGCATTTGTAAGATACTGATTTTATACTGATGTTTTTACGAATATATTTTATTGTGGTAATTAGAAACGGATGCTCAAAAATGTTACTATTTACCTATATTTTTCCATAGTACATTATTCTAAGAATATAGGTGATAATGGATTTATAATAATAAACTATAATAACATAATATTGATGAATTAATATTAATTAAATATTAATGAATTTATGTTCATGATTGAACATTCTGCCGGGGCCTAAAATTAAGATTAAATATTTTGGTTTCTGAATGTAACTGTTACCGACTTCTTCTTCTTCCTGTATGAAGTTATCACGTGTAATATTATTCCAATAACGACAATTATTATCAGTCCTAATGATATGTGCTGAGGTGTGATGAAAATATAGATTTTTTAATTCAGTTTTACTTGTTTTTAGCTTAAGTATTTCATCTCTAATTTCCGTTAAATCTTTGGTGTTTTTTATTTTCCATGATTTCAGTGGCTTTATATATTTATTTTCTATGTTTTCTGTTAATTTTGTCATTGGTCTGTATATCTCTTCGTCATCTGTTGACCAACGATCATTTGAGGCTATTAGCGTTGTTCCTTTTATTTTCGCTTTACAGCCTGTTTGCAGATTTAATATCCCTTGTTTGGGTAAGTGGAGAATTTCATTTTTATTTGATGGGCATTGAAAATGGGCTAAACTATTTTCGATTGTTTTGAATAACCATCTGTTGTTGTCATTTAATGTTATCCATATTGATGTGGAGAATACTTCGTCGTATTCGCATTTGTCCTCTTTTGTTGGTTTGATCGGCGCTATTTCACACGCTGAGTCATTAGCGTCCTGCCACGACCAATTACCTTTGCAAATGCATTTGTTTGTATTTATTCTAATGCATTTGTTAAAGGTTGTTTGAGTCATTAGGTGATAAGAGTCTATGTCGAAATTATGTGACAATACCGTTTTTGTTATCTTTGGTATTATCATTGCATTATCCTTCTTAATTGATAGAGATATTACCTCATACACTGATGATGAGTGTATTGATAATAGCGGAATTTTTGCACTTATTATTAATTTGGTACCAACGAATATCCCATTGGCTTCTAGTAATTTGTATATGCTTTGTAAATCAATTCCGCCTTTTTTTCCTGGTAGTTGCACGTTATTTGTTAGCCTGTCTTTTATTAGTATAATCGTGTTTTGTAACTGATGTGGTTTCAGTAAGGTAGGATTTATTCTGTTGTGGTTTATGTCTATCAATAGATTAATTATTTCTCGTTGTGTACGTGAGGTTTCGTCGATCATTGATGAAAGTTGCTTTGTTACCATAAAGTAGTTTATTGATTCTCTATATATTAAGAATGTTTCATTTAGTGCTTCATTTATAACTTCAACTTTGTTTCTCATGTCAGTGAATTGTGCATTTATGTCGTTAGTAGTTAGTTTTAATATGTTTATTGTGGCATCTACTACGGATGTTTGCTCTCGTGTTAATTTTACTAAATTATGTTGATTATCTAGCACGTTTTGCATATTGTCTTCGAGATCTCTCCTGTCTCTTTCATCCATTGTTCCGAATAAGATATGGAATAGTGATCCCATGAACTTTAGGGGAGATCTTTTCCTTCTGATAGAGTTTATGTCCATGAATAGTTTGTTATTTTCTTCTAATTCTTCTTTTTGTTTGATCATTGTATTGTTGTGGATGCACCTTCAATAGGGTGATCGAAGTCAGGTCGACCGGCATTAAATAGAGAGTGCCCGTATAAGAGAGATGCAGAAAATAAACTGGTCGATTCTGATGAGCGGGAGCTTTTTAGAGACGATGGAAAGAGAAGCGGTTGATACGAAGAGAAGCATGTGTGTGGTTTTTTAAAACAGAACTTGTGGAACACTCGAGGCGATAAGTTGTACATTATAAAGGTTTTTGGTGAATTGAAATAAGAAAGTGATTGTCAACTTAAATATTTGATTACAATAGTGTTTTTAAATAAAAGAATAATTTAATGAGTATAAATCTTAAGACAATAGCGTTTTAATAAAAGAATAATTTAGACGAATATAGATGATAGTGAATGCAACAGCAGTCATAACCACTAATCAAATGAATATAAACTTTAAAGACAATAGCGGTTTGATAAAAGAACAACTTAAAAGAATATGGATAGTAAATGCAATAGCAGTAACAACTAGAACACCGTTGTGGGTACTCAAAAATAATTTGGAGAAACAGAACAAAATTGGCGCAGCCGGTAGGATCGCATGTTGCTGGCTTTATAGCAACAAAAATACTAAACTGTAACCTATATATCTATACAGTGTATATCGTATTTATAAAAAACTATAATACAATTTATTTAAGTGATTTCGAGTTTGTTTAGTTCGTGATTTGCGTTAAGTTCTCTTTAATAATTCGCAAATCTCGACAAGTAAAAAAAAAACGTATTATGAATTGTTTTTTTTTCGAACTAAAGATTTGTTATAAATAAAAAGTAGTTGGTCTTTGGCGATTTTCATTTCTTTCAGCATTTTCGCAGTAATTAGGTCATAGCCTGGGGCTTTTTTGGTATTTAAATTTTTGATTTCGCTTTTTAGTAGTTTTTTACTGAAGCAAATTGTCATATTGTCGTTTCGTGTGGAGTAAGGCAGAGAGTCAAGTTTTGTTAAAGTAGAGATTGGGGTAAATACATATTTAAGGTGATTTGCAAAAGCAGCACCCTTTTCCTCATCGCTTTTGGCCCAGTTTCCATCTGTAAGTCGGAGGGGTGCTCTGTGTATAACGGGCTTTTTCTTGAGTTTAGTGGCTTTCCAAAGAGAGTAGTTTGTTGTTTGCGTTGAAGACAACTGTGAAATAAAATGTTCGTATTCTATGCGATTTTTTTCTTTGAGTAATCTCTGAAATGCTTTCGTCAGATTTTTGAGTTGTTTTTTAATTCGGGGGGATCGTTGTTGTTGCCATTGGCGTCATACTTGTCATTTCTCCTGTATAAGGGTTGCAATTTCGTTCGATGTATTGTAGTTTATAGGTTTGTGGGGTATTGGAAGTGGGGTTGATATTCGAGCGGCTTGTTGAAGTAAAGCTGTGAAATCCTGGACTACCTTGTCAATTTCAATATTTGATTTTAGGGAAGTGTCGGTGTTTATATGTGAGCTAACATATTTTTTAAATTTTAGCCAATTTGTGTGCTGGTTTGTGAGCTTTTCTTCGGATTTTGAATTGACTATTGTTGTGTTTCTAATCAGAATAAAAGTCAGCATGTGATCAGAGGAGAGTTCTAAGGATGCCTCGGTAGCAATTTGATCTCTTTTTAAATTCTTTGTTACCGCAAAATCAATAACGTCTGGAGTTTTTTTCCGATCTGAGGGCCAGTATGTTGTTGTGCCAGTGGAGGATATGTTAAGGTCGAGTTTTGATATCACGTTCATCAGGGATTTTGCTTTTGGTGATATAAGTCTTGAGCCCCAGAATGTATGTTTGGCATTGAAGTCGCCGGCCGCTATGAACATGGGTCCAAGCTTTGTAAAATATTCTTCGAATTGAAGTTCCGTTATTTTATACCTTGGTGGACAACAGATTGAGGTTATAGTCAGACCTTTTGTGTATTCTTCTAGACATATGCTTGTCGCCTGCATATATGCTGCTTCAAGGTTGTGAGATGGGAAGTGTTTAATGTTTTTTTTTATGAGGATAGCAGATCCGTCTCTTGCTCGTACACTGGGGTGTTTCGAATCGTAGAGTATGTAACCAGGTATCTTAAAGTGGCTTTTCTCGTTAAAATGGGTTTCTGAGATAAGCATAACGTCAATTTGATGTGATTGTAAAAACAAAACAAGTTCGTTTTTATGTTGGCTTATCAGAAGCAAATTTTGATTGCATTCATGGTTTGGATAGGATTGAATGTAGGATATTTTGATTTTGAATCATTCCCTGCATCATATTTTGCATGGTGTTCATAAATTGTGTCATATTTTCCATAAACAGTTGGATCATGTTTTCAATATTTGAAGTTGGTTTAGTAGAGTTTTCATTTTGGACGTTGCTTGGGCCATTGAATCCTCTAACAGCGTTTGCATATGATATTTGTGTACACGTATTGTTGGAGTCAGATGGAGCATTTGGCTGAGATCGCGTTTAAATAGGTTGTGGTTGGATTACAGACTGAGAGCGGGGACGCAATGCTGGAAACATTCTTTATTTTTCGGTAGTGTATACTACACATCCTTTATAATTAGCGGTGTGGTTGCCTCCACAATTTCCACATTTTTTTGTTGTTGGGTCCTTCTTATTTGATGTGCAATCCTTAGTGCGGTGAAAGTCGCCACATGCAACACAAACACTGCGGAGTGTGCAATAGGACTTCTAAATGTCCATATTCCTGACAATTGGTACACTGCACCGGGTTTTTACGCTTGTACGGTTCTTCTACTGATATTTTTCTGTGGAGTAGGAATTGTAGGGAATAAATTGGATGAGCTTCGTTCAATTTGAGTTTCTTTCCTTCAGGTTCAAGCTCTATTCTATATAGTGATGTCGAAACTTTATCGCGGTTTTTAATGTTGTATACAGATTTTGTTTTAAATCCTTTTTCTGAAAGTGCTTTTTTAATTTCTGCTGTGTTCAAATCTGGTTCTATTCCTCTTATAACCACTGTTAATCCTTTGGCACTTTTTAATTGATATGTGTAAAAATTTTTACCATTTTTTCGAAGTTGTTTACAACTGTTCTGTAATGTTTTTCTTCGTTGATCGAAATTTTTGTTTTATCGACATTTCCTTTACGAAGAGGCACAACATGGAATGAATCTTTGCCAATACTTTGTGTTAGGGAGTATATTAGAGCGTTTGAGTTTTTTTCACGCAGAAATATGGGTGGCGGTTTCTGGGTAGGGGCGGGTCTGGTATTTTTATCATCTTCGGCTAGAACGGCAAAACGATTCGCTGTCGAAATATTTTCTATTTTTCGAGTTTTTGTCGAGATTGCATTGTTAGCATTTTCTTGTTTCGGGCTACGTTTTCTTTTTATGATTTGAATATATTTATCCATTCCACGGACTTTGGGTGAATTAGGATTTTTTGCTGTTACTATTCTTTTGCAATATATTTGGCAATATGTTAACATGTTACGCTGCGTTATTTTGTTGCGCTGATGCTGTGTTATTTTTCGAAGTTGTTGCTAGACTTTGCGGTTGGTAGCTTGATTGTTTGCAAGAAGTTTCACTTACCGAGTATGAGCGTTGCCTTTGGGTTTGGTTGTTTAGCATTGTTGTTTGGTTCGTGATTGACTTCTCAGAACTACCATCTGCTGTTGGGTAGCATATGGGAGAGTGGTTTGTGCCTCTGCTATGCGAAGGCGGTGATCTATTAATTTGCATATCGTGGTTGGTATCACGGAAGTTAGCTGAGCAGCCAACTGTCTCTGAGTAATTTGTTGTGAAAAAGAAGCTTCTACTTTTTAATTATTTAATTATAAACCTTTAAAGTTCTGTTTTAAATGGCACGAAAAATATAGTAAGTATTGAAAAAAAAAAAATATAAATATATATTATTAATATAAGTATAATATAAATTTATAATATAATAAAGTATAAATTTCAATTTTACTAAAGAATTTATCAAACAATAAATTCTTTTGAAGCGTCCTTTCGCGTATTTATTTATTTTATTTATTTAGAATAAGTTTGTTATTAAATTACACAATTACACAATTTTTCACAATTTGCAACACCTTTTTGTAAATTTGTTTTTGAGCTTTTAAGCTTTGTTTACTGTCTCTATCAGCTGTTTTCAAGTGTGTGTGAATTTGGAAAAAAGTAAACAAATTCGAAAACAAAATCAAAATTCACTAATCAAAAAAAAAACTAATCAAAACTCGTTCGTTTAAGAAAATATTTATTTAACTATGTAATTTACAGGGTCATTCGTTTAGTTTGTGGGCCTATATTTTAGCGCAAAATTTGGGCCTTACAAACTTCAACTGGTTTTCGTACGAAAATAAGCAGATACGACCTATCAGAGTCATTGCAAAAAAATTGCACCATTCATGTGAAGAAGAAAGTATTGTTAGCGATTTGCAGCAACAGGGCTTCAAAGCATTGAGTGCTAAAAACAAACTTAAACAAAAACAAAAGAACCATTAGACATATTTCTTCGAACGTTTGAACATAACGAAGACATCAATAAAATATTCGGAATAAGACATATTCTGCACTCAATAGTCAAAATAGAAGCTGTCAAGTCTCCCAAACTTATACCACAGTGTAAAAGCTGCCAGGGGTTTGGTCACACTAAGAATTATTGTAATAGGATATCGAGATGTGTTAAATGTACAGGCAATCACCTTACTATTAATTGCATAAAAGATGCTAACGAACAGGCAAAGTGTTGCAACTGTGGTGAAAACCATCCTGCGAACTTCAGAGGGTGTGTTGTAGCTATTGAGCTGCGAAAAATTAGAGATAAACGAATAAGTAACCAGAAACAAAATAAATAATCAATTAGCAAACCAAAAACACTTTCCACACATACTACAAATAAAAAGCAAAACGCTCCATATGCGATCAATATGGAGCCAATAGCAACTTCTAGTACGAATAAACAAAATGAAGATGTACTCTCACACATCCTCCATAAACTTCCAAAGCAGGAGGTAGTAGCCAACGCAATACAATTCCGACTAACAAAGCTAGAACAAAAACTTAACGAAAATTCAAAAAATAAAAAATGAAAAATTGCTTAAGAATTATAACATGGAATGCGAACGGGCTGTTAAAACACCAAGAAGTTCTAGGAATATTACTTAACACGGAACAAATCGATGTTTGCCTTGTGTCCGATATACATTTTACCACACACTCTTTTATAGCATTCAAGAATTATTTCATATATTCCACTATACATCTAGATAACTGTGCGAGAGGAGGAAGTGCTGTAATTATTCGGAAAAGCATATATCATTATGAAGAAAACAAATGTAGTACTGAAATGTTTCAAACAACAACTATCTCAGTAAAAACAAATAATCAGCCTTTGTCATTAACTGCTATTTACAGTCCCACAAGGTACACCATTACAGCAAAGGAATATAAACAGCTAATAGGAAGACACAAACTTAAGTTTATTATAGGTGGAGATTTCAATGCGAAACACATTCATTGGGGCACACGCATCACAACAACAAAGGGAAGGGAAATGTATAAGGCTGCAATAGAAATGGGATGCGAATTCATTTCAGCAGGAAAGTCAATTTACTGGCCGACCGATCCAAATAAATTGCCTTACCTTATAGATTTCTTTCTCACTAAAAAAATATCACCAAACTACATGGATATCAAACAAGATTTAGATCTGCACTCCGACCATTCGCCAATATATTTAACTTTAAGTGATACGATCATAACGATTGGAACTTTCTTAAAGCATTGCTTGAAGACAGTGTAAACCTCTCAACTCCACTGAGCAGTTGTGATGAACTTGATTCTAAAAGCTGGTAAGCCGCTGGAATGCATATCGTCATATAGACCAATTTTAATTTCAACCATCTCGAAGCTCTTTGAAAAGTTATTCTACAGGAAACTAATGCCTATAATAGAATCCAAAAAGCTAATACCAAACCATCAATTTAGTTTTCGTAGTAAGCATTCGACTATTGATCAAGTACACCGCATTGTCAATGAAATTTAAAGGCTTATTGAAGGTAAAAAAGTGTGATCTGTTGTATTCTTCGATGTCGCACAGGCTTTCGACAAAGTCTGACACAAAGGTCTTTTGAATAAACTAGAAACATGTTTGCCGTCGTCATATTTTGCGACTTTAAAATCTTACATTACCTCTAGGTTTTTTTAAAACGATAAAAAGCTGGTGTACTTCAGGGGAGTGTATTTGGTCCACTACTATACCTGCTTTGCACAATGGACTTGCCAATAACACCTGAAACTAAAATTGCAACATTTGCTGATGATACTGCTATTTTGTGCGATTGCTGACTCTGTTAAAGAATCAATAGCCAAATTACAAACAGCTACATATTCGTTAGACTGTAATGTATATGCGTTAGTTATTTTGGCAATGCATACAATTAATATAATAATAAGTGGTTCTATTTAAATGCGCAGTGTATATAAAATACACTAATTGTTTCCAAGCGCATTGCATTGTTTACAAACAAATGCATAATTTCACACAAGGAATTTGACACCACACATATCGGCGGCACTTTGCCTTCGATTTAACAATATGCTTGCCAGGCATTGACCGCATATACAACAACATCAACAGTAAGTATACCCGATACAAGTGGAATCGAAGACGCTTACTTAGCAATAAATTATTAAATAGAAAAGTACTTACGCTGCGCCGTTTTGTACTTAAATAAAAACGCATATAAAATATTAAAATAAATAATACCAAAATATATATATAATTATAAAATATTTAGTAAATAAGAAAGTACATACGCTGCGTCGTTATGTACCTAGGTCAAGTCGAAAGTAAAGATTCAAATAAGAATTCTGCTAAATCTGTTAATGTGGATTTTACAAATAACAAAATACAGTACTTTCCTATTTCGATCCAAGGTATTCAGATACCATATACCAACACTGCAAAATATCTTGGTATAACGTTGTACGCAAAACTTCGATGGAAGGAACACATAAAAAATAAACGAGATGAGCTTGATATGAAGTTGCGAAAAATGGAATGGCTGATTGGCCGCAAATCCACACTATCTATGCAAAACAAGATTCTGCTATACAATCAAATTTTAAAACCTGTATGGTCGTATGGCGCTGAATTAAGTAACGTCGAAATAATCCAACATTTCCAGAACAAGATTCTATGGAACAATTTAAAAGCGCCATGTTACATTAGGAACAGCGATATACACCGCGATCTAAAATTGTCCACAGTCGCTGAAGATATAACAAAGAAAGCAACAAGTCACAAATTGAGGTTGCAGTAACATGTTAACACAGAAGCTGTTAACATCATAATCTCATATGGACAACAAAGAAGACTAAAACGACGAAATGTCGCTGACATGGCATTGAATTAGAATGTAAAGTAATTTGTGTAGAAAATTGCTTATTTATGTTTGTATATTATTTATCAGATATAAGCTACTCGTTATTTATAATGTAAATAGTTGAAGCAATAAAAAAAAACAAAAAAAAAAAAACTTGATGTCTCCAGCCTCCACCTCATTAAACTGAGGAAATCGCTTCGCTCTAGAACTTATCGTCTTAGACAGGTAGTCTAAACGTATGCTCATGCGTCCCAAGCCATTTTTAAGAATCTGCACACCATAAGTGGCTAGAGGGTCATCTAAGCCAAGTTCAATTCCCTTAGTGCAAAACTTCGTGCCACCCAGTGCCGGTCTGACGTCTTAAGCACGATCAGACCGATCTGTGGTTCTAGTAGGTCCATTTCAGACATTAACCATGGCAAATCCATAGCATATAAGGACATCGATAAGGCCAACGTATTTGGTGAAGTCATTGTGACAAATCACAATCTAACAGCTGGTGTAGGTGATCGCAATTGTGAATTCCGTTGTCTATGGGCTTTTCGATTCTTTCAATGAAAGCGTTATTACCTTCTTCCCGTAGTTCTCCGCTCACTACATTAATGTTGAAGACACCCAAGGATTCCCCACCTCTTCTAACCTCTCTGACATGCTTCTGTTCAAAGCACCTAAAAAGGCATCTGGCACTAACTGCGTGTCTTTCTGTGCTGTACGACGTTTCTCACCTCTCTTCTTTAGAAAGTGTGTCATGATCTTCAGCCATACGTACATCATAGGTTGCTTCCCCAACCATGGAGGAAGGCCATAGTATGTCACATTGTTACGTCACATACATAAAAAATTGTAAGACTTTCCACTTCTTTCAACTTTATGATGTTATTTTTTATTGATAAATTCAATTTTAAATTAACAATACAATTTTTGTTCTATTAAATATTATATAAATTATTTTTATAGACATTTATCCATTTGATGTATATGTATAAAAGACATTTTTCTTATAGTTTAACAATCTTTACTTTCCACTTCTTTTCAACTTAATGATGTTATTTTTTATTGATAAATTCAATTTTAAATTAACAATACAATTTTTTGTTCTATTAAATATTATATAAATTATTTTTATAGACATTTATCCATTTGATGTATATGTATAAAAGACATTTTTCTTATAGTTTAACAATCTTTACTTTCCACTTCGCTTGCTTAATTTCAACAGAACCGTCACCACGAGGTTCTGCCAGATCTCCCCCAACTGCACACGTTGTTCGAAAAAGCTCAGAATCGACCGGTTTATCTCCTGCGCCTCTCTCACAAGCGCGCTCACCATTTTCTGCCGGTCGACCTGACTCTGATGGCACCCTATCGAAGGTGCATTCACAACACCCCTTCCCCCTTGCGGATGAGCCTTAATGCTCCTGAACGAAAAGGCAACCCCGGGTTGTTGATCGGTATTGTGCGGCTCCGTGTGGCGGTGTTATTCTGGGTATGTTGACAGTGACAGTGAATGCTCAAGCGGTATAATTTATTTCTAATAAAATTTTTTTTTTTGTTTTTTTTTTTTAACTACATATAGATTATATAACTAATTAACTAACCTATAAAAATTAACTTACACCTTAATCTTAAGTAATAACAAAATATATATGCGAATCTTATTTTATGTAACTACCTTAATATTTAAATGCAATTTTAAATTACAAAACGTTAAGTCAAAATTTTAAATTACAACTTCGTCCTTTTGGTTTTTATGTTTTACACTTTAATCTTACGTATTAATAAAGTATATATGTGAATCCTATTTCATATAAATACCTTAATATCTTAAATACAATTTAAAATTACAACTTCATCTTTTTGGTTTTTATAAATTACACTTTAATCTTAAGTGTTAATAAAATATATATGTGAATCCTATTTCATATAAATACCTTAATATCTTAAATACATTTTAAAGTTACAACTTCATCTTTTCGTTTTTGTAATTAAAAAAAAAGAATTAAATTACATTTTAATCTTAAGTATTAATATAATATATATGTGAATCCTATTTCATATAAATACCTTAATATCTTAAATACAATTTAAAATTACAACTTCATCTTTTTGGTTTTTATAAATTACACTTTAATCTTAAGTGTTAATAAAATATATATGTGAATCCTATTGCATATAAATACCTTAATATCTTAAATACATTTTAAAGTTACAACTTCATCTTTTCGTTTTTGTAATTAAAAAAAAATAGGAATTAAATTACATTTTAATCTTAAGTATTAATAAAATATATATGCGTATGTATACTGGATTACACAGCTAATTCACTATATTAACTACAATTAAAAATGCATAATATAATTAATAATATAACTAAACGTTTCCAAAACTGTTTACCATTGAATGCTCACACAAAACCTTCCCCTTACATCTGATACTCAGATGTTCCTTACTATACACGGTCTGCTACGTTACCTCGAACCCCCTTTACCAGATTCTTATGGAACCATTTGTTTTTTCCTTTGACTAGCAACTGCACATTAACTGGCTCACGAACCCGTATCACTCGGTATGGTCCCTCCCAAACAGGGGAAAACTTATTTTTCTTTTGCTGGTTTCTTAACCAGACCATATCCCCCACTTGGAACAACCTCTCCTTGGTTCCCTGGTCATAATATCCTTTAGATCTCTGTTTCGCTGCCATAGTGTGAGTTCTAACTAGCTCATGGGTCCGCTGTATTTGATATTTTAAAATTTGAGTGTAGTCATCAATATTATACAAAGGAGAGGGTTTCCTTTTTAACGAGACTGGCATCTCAAACTCAAATCCGAAAAGAATTCTTGTGGGCGTTTGTCTGGTAGCTGAGTGTATGTGATTGTTGTGGACATGCATGGCATGATGGAGCCATTCATCCCAATTCGTTCCATCCTCTGCTACGAAGCTCCTCAGAAATTCTGCGAGGGGTCTGTGACTTCTCTCCAAAGATCCATTGGCCTGCGGGTGGTATGGCGTCGTAAACAATTTCTTAGTGCCCAATAATTTGCATGTTGCTCTAAACATTTTGGAGGTAAAATTGGCACCGTTGTCCGTCACTAATGTACGGGGATTTTGGAACCGTGAGACGATTTCATTGAAATACGCCCTGGCCACTGTCTCTGCCTCTGCGTTTGGCAGTGCTACACAGCACATATACTTGGAGAAGTCATCTTGGAATGTTGCAATCCACTTATTGCCTCCAGCAGTCTGCGGCAACGGGCCCACTAAATCCATATAAACTTTATCGAATGGTCGATGTGGCGTATCCGTAATTACCATTGGCATACGTTCAACTCTAGCGCTCTTGTTTCGTTGACAAAGTTTACACGCTCCCACGAAATCCTTAATTTTCCGCTGCATTCCCGTCCACTTGAATTGACGGCGAATTCGGAAATACGTTCGCACCGCCCCCTGGTGGCCCCCTACTCCCGTATCATGAAATTGCTTCAACACTCTTTGTATTTCCTCTGGGTCCGTTAAAAAAATGGCCTCATCTCCACCCCCTATAGAGTTCTCTATTGGTGGATTGCTCGACCTTGGGGTATTTTCCTCTGTACTTTTCATCTGTGCCCTTGTTGTTACCGCAAACTCTCCCGGAATCCTGCTTAGCGCATCTGCATTTTGATTCGACTTCCCCGGCTTATAACGAATTTCGAAATCGAATTCAAGCAATTTTAAACTAAATCTCCCTAATCTCGAACCTTGATCCTTTAGATTAGCCATGCCTCTCAAAGGTTTATGATCAGTGTAAACCTTAAAATGCCTACCCAAAAGGTACGAGCGAAAATTTCTAGCCGCCCATACTATCGCTAGGTATTCCTTTTCAATGGTAGAATACCTCCTCTCGGCCGGATTCAATGCACGACTTGCATAGTACACTGGTAAGTCCTTGCCTAATTCCCCTTGTGATAATACCGCACCTAGCGCAGCATTACTTGCGTCTGTTGTCAGATTAAAAGGTAGGGAGAAATCCGGAAACTGAAGTACTGGGGGATTAGTTACCGCAGCCTTAAGTTGTTTCATCGCGGCTTCACATTGTTCGGACCACTGGAATTTGACATTCTTCCGTAATAAATGATTTAACGGGAGAGATATTTCAGATGCTCTTGGTATGAATTTCCTATAATAATTAATTAGACCAAGGAAAGCTTGTAACTCCTTTACGTTTTTTGGTGCGGGTATATCTTGGACACATTTTACCTTTTCTGGGTCAGGTTCAACCCCCCTTTCTGAACACTTATGTCCCAAGTAAACCACTTCCCGTCTCAAAAATTGGCACTTCCCAGTTTGTAGCTTTAACCGATGTTTTCTGAGTACACCGAATACCCTCCGTAGCCGCTCTTCGTGCTCTGCCAAATTCCGTCCATGAATAACGATGTCATCTAGGTACACAAAACAGTCCATACCTTGGAGGCCTGTCAAAATGCTGTTCATTATTCGCTGAAAAGTCGCGGGGGCCCCCGATAGACCAAACGGCATACGAACAAATTCATAATGACCTGTTTGTGTACTAAAAGCCGTTTTCTCCCGGTCCCTGGAGTCCACTAATACTTGATGGTAACCGCTAGCCAGGTCTAAAGTGCTGAAGTACCTGCAACTCCCCAGCTGATCCAATATCTCGTCTATCCTGGGAATAGGGAACACCTGTTTTTGGGTTCTCTCATTTATTCTCCGGAAATCAACGACCAGTCTCCACTTCTGGTTGCCGTCTTGGTCGCCTTTCTTAGGCACCAGTAGGATGGGCGAGTTCCATGGTGAAATACTCGGAGCTACAATTCCCTTCTCCAACATCTCGTCTACTTGCCTCTTTATTTCATTTTTGTGGGCCTCGGGAAGCCTGTATTGCTTAGTATTTACTGGAACTGTTCCAGGACCCATCGGTATTTTGTGGTTCAATACCTTAGTATAAGAGAGGTCCTCGCCTTCCAGGTGAAATACTTCCGGAAATTCCCTGACTATACTCTCTAGCGACTCCCTTTCTTCCGGATTAAAATAGCTACTAAAGCCAATTTCATCAAATATCTGCTGAAGTCGCCCTGATTCACCATGATGGGGCCGCAGGTTAGCCTTGCTAGTACGTATTTCTCCTACCAAGGTAGCTTCATTATCTACCAGGCTCCAATCCTCCAGTCTCCAGGCCCTCGAACCATGTTCCATCCCTAATCGCACCTGGTATTCATTCCCGTTCAGGACATGTACTACACCAACCCCCTCCCTGAAAGTAGTTAACGTACCTCCAATGTAGACTTGAGGAAGAATTTCCGCTTTGTCAACCACCATATCTCCGTCCGGAATATCTGCTTTGACTCGCACTATCCTTGTGGATCTGGGAGGGATTGTCACTGCCTCTGCAATACAAATCCCACTCTCAACTCCATTTTTTATAAGCGGTAAAGTCGTTATTCTGGTCGGATTATGAAAAAAACTTAACGATTTAGCTCGCGCATCAATCATTGACCGATTCCACAATTCATCCCTACCCAGCAACCCGTCTGCCGGTATTCCACTTCCCTCCGGCACGACATGTAGATTTAACTGTAGATCTGGTTCGTAATTATTTGTAGCGATCACCGTCCCCTCTGTCATAATTCTTCCTCCAAATGCTCCTACGAGCTCTTTTCGCTGTGTTCTATCTATTCCTACCTCTATCGCCAAAGCTTCGGATTTAACCAAACTGGTATCCGATCCCGAATCCACCAATAGGAGTAATTTCTTCCCTCTTGCTACATCACATGGAAATTCTATATAAGCCTCGTCGCAGTGCTGCGAAGACCTTGAGTACGCGTTAAGGTTAATTCCCTTATCACTCTCACTTCGTGAATTAGCTTCGTCACCGACTCTTGCATATATGTACGTTTTTGCCCATATATCCTTTACAGCCCGAGCAATTGTAAAAAATGTCATACATAGAAAAATCCCTAACATGTGTTTACCTTCCGTACAAACCTGTTTGAAGACCCTTTTGAAATTTAGAAGTAACGTATATGTCCTTGATCTCCCGTGTAAATTTATTTTATCTAATATAACCGCTGTCTCCCCTTTAGTTTTTTGCTTCCATGCTTTACTTCTTGGTTCCTTGAAAAAATTCTCCTTCCGACAAACAATGTCTGGCCGAATTTTACAGGGGTCGCATCCGGTATCCCAGTCTATCGGCCTAGACTGGGACGGTTTGCGTTTCCCGAACTGGGTGGTTCCCCTCCACAGTCTCTAGCCATATGCCC
>NC_051846.1:123391031-123393228 GCF_002237135.1 Teleopsis dalmanni | reverse complement strand
TCAGCCGTAGCTATAGAATTGTAAACACAAGTTAGAATTTTCAAAGCGATCGTAGTTGCTTAACACAGTCTGTATTTCAGCCGTAGCTATAGAATTGTAAACACAAGTTAGAATTTCAAAGCGATAGTAATTGATTAACACAGCCTGTATTTCAGCCGTAGCTATAGAATTGTAAACACAAGTTAGATTTTGAAAGCGATCGTAGTTGTTTAACACAGTCTGTATTTCAGCCGTAGCTATAGAAGTATAAACACAATTTAGAATTTCAAAGCGATAGTAATTGATTAACACAGCCTGTATTTCAGCCGTAGCTATAGAATTGTACACACAAGTTAGAATTTCAAAGCGATAGTAATTGATTAACACAGTCTGTATCTCAGCCGTAGCTATAGAATTGTAAACACAAGTTAGAATTTCAAAGCGATAGTAATTGATTAACACAGCCTGTATTTCAGCCGTAGCTATAGAATTGTAAACACAAGTTAGAATTTCAAAGCGATTGTATTTGATTAACACAGCCTGTATTTCAGCCGTAGCTATAGAAGTATAAACACAAGTTAGAATTTCAAAGCGATAGTAATTGATTAACACAGCCTGTCGTAGTTCTTTAACACAGTCTGGATCTCAGCCGTAGCTATAGAATTGTAAACACAAGTTAGAATTTTCAAAGCGGTAGTAATTGATTACCACAGCCTGTATTTCAGCCGTAGCTATAGAATTGTAAACACAAGTTAGAATTTCAAAGCGATAGTAATTGATTAACATAGTCTGGATCTCAGCCGTAGCTATAGAAGTATAAACACAAGTTAGAATTTAAAAGCGATAGTAATTGATTAACACAGCCTGTATTTCAGCCGTAGCTATAGAATTGTAAACATAAGTTAGAATTTCAAAGCGATAGTAATTGATTAACACAGCTTGTATTTCAGCCGTAGCTATAGAATTGTAAACACAAGTTAGAATTTCAAAGCGATAGTAATTGATTAACATAGTCTGGATCTCAGCCGTAGCTATAGAAGTATAAACACAAGTTAGAATTTAAAAGCGATAGTAATTGATTAACACAGCCTGTATTTCAGCCGTAGCTATAGAATTGTAAACATAAGTTAGAATTTCAAAGCGATAGTAATTGATTAACACAGCCTGTATTTCAGCCGTAGCTATAGAATTGTAAACACAAGTTAGAATTTTCAAAGCGATAGTAATTGATTAACGCAGCCTGGAGTTCAGCCGTAGCTATAGAATTGTAAACACCAGTTAGAATTTCAAAGCGATAGTAATTGATTAACACAGCCTAGATTTCAGCCGTAGCTATAGAAGTATAAACAAAAGTCAGAATTTCAAAGCGATAGTAATTGATTAACACAGCCTGTATTTCAGCCGTAGCTATAGAAGTATAAACACAAGTTAGAATTTCACAGCGATCGTAGTTGTTTAACACAGTCTGGATCTCAGCCGTAGCTATAGAATTGTAAACACAAGTTAGAATTTCAAAGCGATAGTAATTGATTAACACAGCATGTATTTCAGCCGCAGCTATAGAATTGTAAACACAAGTCAGATTTTCAAAGCGATAGTAATTGATTAACACAGCCTGTATTTCAGCCGTAGCTATAGAAGTATAAACACAAGTTAGAATTTCACAGCGATAGTAATTGATTAACACAGCCTGTATTTCAGCCGTAGCTATAGAATTGTAAACACAAGTTAGAATTTCAAAGCGATAGTAATTGATTAACGCAGCCTGGAGTTTATCCGTAGCTTTAGAATTGTAAACACTAGTTAGAATTTCAAAGCGATAGTAATTGATTAACACAGCCTGTCGTAGTTGTTTAACACAGTCTGGATCTCAGCCGTAGCTATAGAAGTATAAACAAAAGTTAGAATTTCAAAGCGATAGTAATTGATTAACACAGCCTGTATTTCAGCCGTAGCTATAGAATTGTAAACACAAGTTAGAATTTCAAAGCGATAGTAATTGATTAACACAGCCTGTTTTTCAGCCGTAGCTATAGAATTGTAAACACAAGTTAGAATTTCAAAGCGATAGTAATTGATTAACACAGCGTGGATCTCAGCCGTAGCTATGGAAGTATAAACACAAGTTAGAATTTAAAAGCGATAGAAATTGATTAACACAGCCTGTATTTCAGCCGTAGCTATAGAATTGTAAACATAAGTTAGAATTTCAAAGCGA
>NC_051846.1:123387563-123390931 GCF_002237135.1 Teleopsis dalmanni | reverse complement strand
ATTTCAAACCGATAGTAATTGATTAACACAGCCTGTATTTCAGCCGCAGCTATAGAATTGTAAACACAAGTCAGATTTTCAAAGCGATAGTAATTGATTAACACAGCCTGTATTTCAGCCGTAGCTATAGAAGCATAAACACAAGTTAGAATTTCAAAGCGATAGTAATTGATTAACACAGCCTGTATTTCAGCCGTAGCTATAGAATTGTAAACACAAGTTAGAATTTCAAAGCGGTAGTAATATATTAACACAGCCTGTATTTCAGCCATAGCTATAGAATTGTAAACACAAGTTAGAATTTTCAAAGCGATAGTAATTGATTAACACAGCCTGGAGTTCAGCCGTAGCTATAGAAGTATAAACACAAGTTAGAATTTCAAAGCGATAGTAATTGATTAACACAGCCTGGATTTCAGCCGTAGCTATAGAATTGTAAACACAAGTTAGAATTTCAAAGCGATAGTAATTGATTAACACAGCCTGTATTTCAGCCGTAGCAATAGAATTATAAACACAAGTTAGAATTTCAAAGCCAAAGTAATTGATTAACACAGCATGGATTTCAGCCATAGCTATAGAATTGTAAACACAAGTTAGAATTTTCAAAGCGATAGTAATTGATTAACGCAGCCTGGAGTTCATCCGTAGCTTTAGAATTGTAAACACAAGTTAGAATTTCAAAGCGATAGTAATTGATTAACACAGCCTGTCGTAGTTGTTTAACACAGTCTGGATCTCAGCCGTAGCTATAGAAGTATAAACAAAAGTTAGAATTTCAAAGCGATAGTAATTGATTAACACAGCCTGTATTTCAGCCGTAGCTATAGAATTGTAAACACAAGTTAGAATTTCAAAGCGATAGTAATTGATTAACACAGCCTAGATTTCAGCCGTAGCTATAGAATTGTAAACACAAGTTAGAATTTTCAAAGCGATCGTAGTTCTTTAACACAGTCTGGATCTCAGCCGTAGCTATAGAATTGTAAACACAAGTTAGAATTTTCAAAGCGGTAGTAATTGATTAACACAGCCTGTATTTCAGCCGTAGCTATAGATTGTAAACACAAGTTAGAATTTCAAAGCGATAGTAATTGATTAACATAGTCTGGATCTCAGCCGTAGCTATGGAAGTATAAACACAAGTTAGAATTTGAAAGCGATAGTAATTGATTAACACAGCCTGTCGTAGTTCTTTAACACAGTCTGGATCTCAGCCGTAGCTATAGAATTGTAAACACAAGTTAGAATTTTCAAAGCGGTAGTAATTGATTACCACAGCCTGTATTTCAGCCGTAGCTATAGAATTGTAAACACAAGTTAGAATTTCAAAGCGATAGTAATTGATTAACATAGTCTGGATCTCAGCCGTAGCTATAGAAGTATAAACACAAGTTAGAATTTAAAAGCGATAGTAATTGATTAACACAGCCTGTATTTCAGCCGTAGCTATAGAATTGTAAACATAAGTTAGAATTTCAAAGCGATAGTAATTGATTAACACAGCTTGTATTTCAGCCGTAGCTATAGAATTGTAAACACAAGTTAGAATTTCAAAGCGATAGTAATTGATTAACATAGTCTGGATCTCAGCCGTAGCTATAGAAGTATAAACACAAGTTAGAATTTAAAAGCGATAGTAATTGATTAACACAGCCTGTATTTCAGCCGTAGCTATAGAATTGTAAACATAAGTTAGAATTTCAAAGCGATAGTAATTGATTAACACAGCCTGTATTTCAGCCGTAGCTATAGAATTGTAAACACAAGTTAGAATTTTCAAAGCGATAGTAATTGATTAACGCAGCCTGGAGTTCAGCCGTAGCTATAGAATTGTAAACACCAGTTAGAATTTCAAAGCGATAGTAATTGATTAACACAGCCTAGATTTCAGCCGTAGCTATAGAAGTATAAACAAAAGTCAGAATTTCAAAGCGATAGTAATTGATTAACACAGCCTGTATTTCAGCCGTAGCTATAGAAGTATAAACACAAGTTAGAATTTCACAGCGATCGTAGTTGTTTAACACAGTCTGGATCTCAGCCGTAGCTATAGAATTGTAAACACAAGTTAGAATTTCAAAGCGATAGTAATTGATTAACACAGCATGTATTTCAGCCGCAGCTATAGAATTGTAAACACAAGTCAGATTTTCAAAGCGATAGTAATTGATTAACACAGCCTGTATTTCAGCCGTAGCTATAGAAGTATAAACACAAGTTAGAATTTCACAGCGATAGTAATTGATTAACACAGCCTGGATTTCAGCCGTAGCTATAGAATTGTAAACACAAGTTAGAATTTCAAAGCGATAGTAATTGATTAACACAGCCTGTATTTCAACCGTAGCTATAGAATTGTAAACACATGTTAGAATTTTCAAAGCGACCGTAGTTGCTTAACACAGTCTGGATCTCAGCCGTAGCTATAGAAGTATAAACACAAGTTAGAATTTCAAAGCGATAGTAATTGATTAACACAGCCTGTATTTCAACCGTAGCTATAGAAGTATAAACACAAGTTAGAATTTCAAAGCGATCGTAGTTGTTTAACACAGTCTGGATCTCAGCCGTAGCTATAGAATTGTAAACACAAGTTAGAATTTCAAACCGATAGTAATTGATTAACACAGCCTGTATTTCAGCCGCAGCTATAGAATTGTAAACACAAGTCAGATTTTCAAAGCGATAGTAATTGATTAACACAGCCTGTATTTCAGCCGTAGCTATAGAAGTATAAACACAAGTTAGAATTTCAAGGCGAGAGTAATTGATTAACATAGTCTGGATCTCAGCCGTAGCTATAGAAGTATAAACACAAGTTAGAATTTAAAAGCGATAGTAATTGATTAACACAGCCTGTATTTCAGCCGTAGCTATAGAATTGTAAACATAAGTTAGAATTTCAAAGCGATAGTGATTGATTAACACAGCCTGTATTTCAGCCGTTGCTATAGAATTGTAAACACAAGTTAGAATTTTCAAAGCGATAGTAATTGATTAACGCAGCCTGGAGTTCAGCCGTAGCTATAGAATTGTAAACACCAGTTAGAATTTCAAAGCGATAGTAATTGACTAACACAGCCTGGATTTCAGCCATAGCTATAGAATTGTAAACACAAGTTAGAATTTTCAAAGCGATAGTAATTGATTAACGCAGCCTGGAGTTCATCCGTAGCTTTAGAATTGTAAACACAAGTTAGAATTTCAAAGCGATAGTAATTGATTAACACAGCCTGTCGTAGTTGTTTAACACAGTCTGGAACTCAGCCGTAGCTATAGAAGTATAAACAAAAGTTAGAATTTCAAAGCGATAGTAATTGATTAACACAGCCTGTATATCAGCCGTAGCTATAGAATTGTAAACA
>NC_051846.1:123362789-123387463 GCF_002237135.1 Teleopsis dalmanni | reverse complement strand
GCGGTAGCTTTTGTAATGAACATCGAGTTCTTTAATGGAAGACGAAGGTTTCTGGCAATCAAATTCTTGAAGTCTAACTGAGGCATCGGTTTTGTGTTGGTAGAAGCAGCGACAAAGCAATTTAGTTTTCAAGCGTTTACTACAGCACTATCTAAACATTGTACCCATAATGGCCACCACCTTTTTTTGCTCCTATTCCCGATACGATAGTTAACAACTATCGATAGTTAACAACAATTATCCATGTTGCAATGGATAATCACAATGGCTCAATAATTCCTAATGCACGGATTTCCAATTGTTTGTTGTATTTGTCAGTTGCACTGGAGTATGGCAGAAACTGGAAGATATACCCATTATCCAAAAAAGGGTTCATACCTTATAACAGAAACGTATTGGTTTTACAAGTTCCAATGTGAATAGTTGCGACTCAGTTATTTCTACAAGACCACCATAATCTTGTGCATTTGATTCGTATACACCTTCAATAGTACCTAAATACCATCTCACAATTAGACACGCGGAATTCAAAACAGGTTAACGAAATTTTAAAGTTGTATGTAATGTTTGTTGATATTTTATGATCGTCAATAATTTTATTGTCCGATTCCCCAGCAACATTATCAGGTGACAAACATTATTATTCAATAGGTAGCGGAGTGTTACTTGGCACTAATGACTCATGTTTGCTCCAACTGTCAGTAATATGCAAAAGTTCCTGATTTCTTAGACATCTTAAGAATGACATAATAATTCATTTACAGTAAAAAATTAAAGACAGAACTTTTAGAATGAACAACTGTAAGCCCTATATAAAACGATCAAATTCAGACTAACTCAACCAGTAATTAAAAATCAAAATAGATTTAATACTGTAATGAACCTCCTTATGGTGAGGGTGTCTAGAGCTGGGATAGCTCAGCCACAGCCAGGGTCCTTACAAGAAAATTTCTACTTACATGTCGTTGGTTGCCTCTCGACCGTTTCAGTTAAAATTTTACACGATTTCTAATTCAGTTCTTATTATTTCTTTATTAAATCTAAATTCCTAAATGGGCAATAACTTATAAGCTATAATTTACAAGTATTTATATTTATAAATATAATTTCAAAATAATAGTAAGGATTTCAACCGTAGTTATAGAATTGTAAAGAAAACAAAGGCGATAATTTCAAAGCGATCATAGCTGTTTAACACAGTCTGGATCTCAGCCGTAGCTATAGAAGTATAAAAACAAGTTAGAATTTCAAAGCGATAGTAATTGATTAACACAGCCTGTATTTCAGCCGTAGCAATAGAATTATAAACACAAGTTAGAATTTCAAAGCGATAGTAATTGATTAACACAGCCTGGATTTCAGCCATAGCTATAGAATTGTAAACACAAGTTAGAATTTTCAAAGCGATAGTAATTTATTAACGCAGCCTGGAGTTCATCCGTAGCTTTAGAATTGTAAACACAAGTTAGAATTTCAAAGCGATAGTAATTGATTAACACAGCCTGTCGTAGTTGTTTAACACAATCTGGATCTCAGCCGTAGCTATAGAAGTATAAACAAAAGTTAGAATTTCAAAGCGATAGTAATTGATTAACATAGTCTGGATCTCAGCCGTAGCTATGGAAGTATAAACACAAGTTAGAATTTGAAAGCGATAGTAATTGATTAACACAGCCTGTCGTAGTTCTTTAACACAGTCTGGATCTCAGCCGTAGCTATAGAATTGTAAACACAAGTTAGAATTTTCAAAGCGGTAGTAATTGATTACCACAGCCTGTATTTCAGCCGTAGCTATAGAATTGTAAACACAAGTTAGAATTTCAAAGCGATAGTAATTGATTAACATAGTCTGGATCTCAGCCGTAGCTATAGAAGTATAAACACAAGTTAGAATTTAAAAGCGATAGTAATTGATTAACACAGCCTGTATTTCAGCCGTAGCTATAGAATTGTAAACATAAGTTAGAATTTCAAAGCGATAGTAATTGATTAACACAGCTTGTATTTCAGCCGTAGCTATAGAATTGTAAACACAAGTTAGAATTTCAAAGCGATAGTAATTGATTAACATAGTCTGGATCTCAGCCGTAGCTATAGAAGTATAAACACAAGTTAGAATTTAAAAGCGATAGTAATTGATTAACACAGCCTGTATTTCAGCCGTAGCTATAGAATTGTAAACATAAGTTAGAATTTCAAAGCGATAGTAATTGATTAACACAGCCTGTATTTCAGCCGTAGCTATAGAATTGTAAACACAAGTTAGAATTTTCAAAGCGATAGTAATTGATTAACGCAGCCTGGAGTTCAGCCGTAGCTATAGAATTGTAAACACCAGTTAGAATTTCAAAGCGATAGTAATTGATTAACACAGCCTAGATTTCAGCCGTAGCTATAGAAGTATAAACAAAAGTCAGAATTTCAAAGCGATAGTAATTGATTAACACAGCCTGTATTTCAGCCGTAGCTATAGAAGTATAAACACAAGTTAGAATTTCACAGCGATCGTAGTTGTTTAACACAGTCTGGATCTCAGCCGTAGCTATAGAATTGTAAACACAAGTTAGAATTTCAAAGCGATAGTAATTGATTAACACAGCATGTATTTCAGCCGCAGCTATAGAATTGTAAACACAAGTCAGATTTTCAAAGCGATAGTAATTGATTAACACAGCCTGTATTTCAGCCGTAGCTATAGAAGTATAAACACAAGTTAGAATTTCACAGCGATAGTAATTGATTAACACAGCCTGTATTTCAGCCGTAGCTATAGAATTGTAAACACAAGTTAGAATTTCAAAGCGGTAGTAATTGATAACACAGCCTGTATTTCAGCCGTAGCTATAGAAGTATAAACACAAGTTAGAATTTCAAAGCGATCGTAGTTATTTAACACAGCCTGTATTTCAGCCGTAGCTATGGAAGTATAAACACAAGTTAGAATTTCAAAGCGATAGTAATTGATTTACACAGCCTGTATTTCAGCCGTAGCTATAGAATTGTAAACACAAGTTAGAATTTTCAAAGCGATCGTAGTTGTTTAACACAGTCTGGATCTCAGCCGTAGCTATAGAAGTATAAACACAAGTTAGAATTTCTAAGCGATAGTAATTGATTAACTAATAACAATTCTTTTACTAACTTATTCGATACTATGTTATAATACATATCCTATATTAATATTGATATTATAAAGTATTTATGACAATTCTTTTTACTAACGTATTCGATACTATATTATAATGCATCTATCCAATATTCATATGGATATTATAATGTATTCATAACAACTCTCTCTTTACTATATTATTATATTATATTAATATTAGATTATAATGTATTTATAACAATTGTTTTTACTATAATTTTTCCTTTTAACATAGGAATTTTAAAAATTTATATTTACGTGTAATTATTGTGTGAACAACTATTTTTTTTTTTTTTTTTAAACTTAAAATTTACAAACGCAATTTAAAGTTATTCAATAACAACACTAATAAAAGAGTTAGTCTAATTATTTTAAAGGCATCATGCCGCTTTAGGTAAACTTTTTTTTTTTTTTTTTTAACTAATAGTATCCATGAAATTATATGCCAATCGTCCACCCTGATTTATTTTCAGTTGTAAGTTTAATATATTCACCAAAATTTTAAAATTTGGCCGTCCAATCACTATTCAATCCACAATATCTTATTGACATTCATACGTAGACTGTAAACCAAAGAATTATAGAACCATAGAATCATATGTGCTCATAGAGCACATCAGAAAGTTGATTTTGGTTGGTTTTCAGTGCTGCCTGTGTCATCTGTTTCGAGACAATGTTCCTTAATTTGGTATGGCAATTCTTCCTGTCGGCCTTGTTGTGTTTCAATAAATTTTATTTGCTGTTGTACTATTTGCCCCTGTGTACCTTGTAGTTGTTGTAACTTTTGTACTTCGATAGGTCTCGGATCTTGTTGTTGTACGACGTGTTCTAGCGTGTCTTGTGGTTGCTGTGCATCTCGACTAGGTGTTGTATTGATAGGACTTGGATCTCGGTATTGTTGTAACTTCGGTACTTTAGTAGATTTCGGATCTTGTTGTATTTTCACTTTGATAGGTCTCGGATCTTGCTGTATTTTCTCTCTGATAGGCCTTGGATCTCGCTGTATTTTCACTTTGATAGGTCTCGGATCTTGTTGTTGTACAACGTGTTCTAGTGTATCTTGTAGTTGCTGTGCGTCTTGACTAGGCGTTGTATTGACAGAACTTGAGTATTGGTATTGTTGTAACATCGGTACTTTGGTAGGTCTTGGATCTTGTTGTTGTACGCCGTGTTCTAGCATATCTTGTAGTTGCTGCTGCTGCCGTTGTCGATTAACTTGCTGCTGTTGCTGTTGATTAGTCTGCTGTTGTTGCTGTCGTTGTTGCTTAACTTGCTGCTATTGCTGTTGATCTTCAGCGGCTATGGATTTCAGTGGCTCTTGTTGTTCGTCAAAGAAAAAGTTTAGAAAATCAACCTTGAAATTTGTCCAGTACTGCCAACGACGATTGTTGTAGCGATACCAGCTCAGTGCATTATTTTCAAAAAGTAAGACCATTGTGCGTGGAATGAAGTTTACATCGATGCTATACTTGTCTGCCAGTTCTTCTATGTGTTGCATGAAACGCAATGCACCCTTACCACCGTCATATCTGACAGACCATTTTTCCACCTGTTCTACTGTTTGCATGTATCAGCGCATTGTAGGACTCATATCCGCCTCTTGGTATTCCACGTGTGATATACGTTGATATATTTTTTTTTCCTCCCAGAGTTCTTAAATTCGTTTTACTCTAGTCTAGACTTCTGTGATGCGACCAACCCGGTCGTGCTCTAAAATCGGATCCTCTAATCTAGAATCTAGAGTCACTGCTCGGTCAGGTGAAATCGGTGCTATACCGTAGATCAGCTCTCGAATCGTGTTCTTAAGTCAAGGGTCCCTGTTTGGGCGCCACTTGTAATGAACCTCCTTATGGTGAGGGTGTCTAGAGCTGGGATAGCTCAGCCACAGCCAGGGTCCTTACAAGAAAATTTCTACTTACTAATCGTTGGTTGCCTCTCGACCGTTTCGGTTAAAATTTTACACGATTTTTAATTCAGTTCTTATTATTTCTTTATTAAATCAAAATTCCTAAATGGGCAATAACTTATAAGCTATAATTTACAAGTATTTATATTTATAAATATAATTTCAAAATAATAGTAAGGATTTCAACCGTAGTTATAGAATTGTAAAGAAAACAAAGGCGATAATTTCAAAGCGATCGTAGTTGTTTAACACAGTCTGGATCTCAGCCGTAGCTATAGAAGTATAACCACAATTTAGAATTTAAAAGCGATAGTAATTGATTAACACAGCCTGTATTTCAGCCGTAGCTATAGAATTGTAAACACAAGTTAGAATTTCAAAGCGATAGTAATAGATTAACACAGCCTGGATCTCAGCCATAGCTATAGAATTGTAAACACAAGTTAGAATTTCAAAGCGATAGTAATTGATTAACACAGCCTGGAGTTCAGCCGTAGCTATAGAATTGTAAACACAAATTAGAATTTCAAAGCGATAGTAATTGATTAACACAGCCTGGATTTCAGCCGTAGCTATAGAAGTATAAACACAAGTTAGAAGTTCAAAGCGATCGTAGTTGCTTAACACAGTCTGGATCTCAGCCGTACCTATAGAATTGTAAACACAAGTTAGAATTTCAAAGCGATAGTAATTGATTAACACAGCCTGGATTTCAGCCATAGCTATAGAAGTATAAACACAAGTTAGAATTTCAAAGCGATAGTAATTGATTAACACAGCCTGGAGTTCAGCCGTAGCTATAGAATTGTAAACACAAGTTAGAATTTCAAAGCGATAGTAATTAATTAACACAGCCTGTCGTAGTTCTTTAACACAGTCTGGATCTCAGCCGTAGCTATAGAAGTATAAACACAAGTTAGAATTTCAAAGCGATAGTAATTGATTAACACAGCCTGTATTTCAGCCGTAGCTATAGAAGTATAAACACAAGTTAGAATTTCAAAGCGATCATAGTTGTTTAACATAGTCTGGATCTCAGCCGTAGCTATAGAAGTATAAACACAAGTCAGAATTTCAAAGCGATAGTAATTGATTAACACAGCCTGTATTTCAGCCGTAGCTATAGAAGTATAAACACAAGTTAGAATTTCACAGCGATCGTAGTTGTTTAACACAGTCTGGATCTCAGCCGTAGCTATAGAATTGTAAACACAAGTTAGAATTTCAAAGCGATAGTAATTGATTAACACAGCATGTATTTCAGCCGCAGCTATAGAATTGTAAACACAAGTCAGATTTTCAAAGCGATAGTAATTGATTAACACAGCCTGAATTTCAGCCGTAGCTATAGAAGTATAAACACAAGTTAGAATTTCAAAGCGATAGTAATTGATTAACATAGCCTGTCGTAGTTGTTTAACACAGTCTGGATTTCAGCCGTAGCTATAGAATTATAATAACACAAGTTAGAATTTCAAAGCGATAGTAATTGATTAACACAGCCTGTATTTCAGCCGTAGCAATAGAAGTATAAACACAAGTTAGAATTTCAAAGCGATAGTAATTGCTTAACACAGCCTGGATTTCAGCCATAGCTATAGAATTGTAAACACAAGTTAGAATTTTCAAAGCGATAGTAATTGATTAACGCAGCCTGGATTTCAGCCGTAGCTATAGAATTGTAAACACAAGTTAGAATTTCAAAGCGATAGTAATTGATTAACATAGTCTGGATCTCAGCCGTAGCTATAGAAGTATAAACACAAGTTAGAATTTCAAAGCGATAGTAATTGATTAACACAGCCTGTATTTCAGCCGTAGCTATAGAATTGTAAACACAAGTTAGAATTTCAAAGCGATAGTAATTGATTAACACAGCCTGTATTTCAGCCGTAGCTATAGAATTGTAAGCACAAGTTAGAATTTTCAAAGCGATCGTAGTTGTTTAACACAGCCTTTGTTTCAGCCGTAGCTATAGAATTATAAACACAAGTTAGAATTTCAAAGCGATAGTAATTGATTAACACAGCCTGTATTTCAGCAGTAGCTATAGAATTGTAAACACAAGTTAGAATTTTCAAAGCGATCGTAGTTGTTTAACACAGTCGGGATCTCAGCCATAGCTATAGAAGTATAAACACAAGTCAGAATTTCAAAGCGATAGTAATTGATTAACACAGCCTGGAGTTCAGCCGTAGCTATAGAATTGTAAACACAAGTAAGAATTTCAAAGCGATAGTAATTGATTAACACAGCCTGTATTTCAGCCGTAGCTATAGAATTGTAAACACAAGTTAGAATTTCAAAGCGATAGTAATTGATTAACACAGCCTGTATTTCAGCCGTAGCTATAGAATTGTAAACACAAGTTAGAATTTCAAAGCGATAGTAATTGATTAACACAGCCTGGATTTCAGCCGTAGCTATAGAATTGTAAACACAAGTTAGAATTTCAAAGCGATAGTAATTGATTAACACAGCCTGTATTTCAGCCGTAGCTATAGAAGTATAAACACAAGTTAGAATTTCAAAGCGATAGTAATTGATTAACACAGCCTGTATTTCAGCCGTAGCTATAGAATTGTAAACACAAGTTAGAATTTCAAAGCGATCGTAGTTGTTTAACACAGTCTGTATTTCAGCCGTAGCTATAGAATTGTAAACACAAGTTAGAATTTCAAAGCGATAGTAATTGATTAACACAGTCTGGATCTCAGCCGTAGCTATAGAAGTATAAACACAAGTTAGAATTTCAAAGCGATAGTAATTGATTAACACAGCCTGTATTTCAGCCGTAGCTATAGAAGTGTAAACACAAGTTAGAATTTCAAAGCGATAGTAATTGATTAACACAGCCTGTATTTCAGCCGCAGCTATAGAATTGTAAACACAAGTCAGATTTTCAAAGCGATAGTAATTGATTAACACAGCCTGTATTTCAGCCGTAGCTATAGAAGCATAAACACAAGTTAGAATTTCAAAGCGATAGTAATTGATTAACACAGCCTGTATTTCAGCCGTAGCTATAGAATTGTAAACACAAGTTAGAATTTCAAAGCGGTCGTAGTTTTTTAACACAGTCTGTATTTCAGCCGTAGCTGTAGAATTGTAAACATAAGTTAGAATTTCAAAGCGATAGTAATTGATTAACGCAGCCTGTATTTCATCCGTAGCTTTAGAATTGTAAACACAAGTTAGAATTTCAAAGCGATAGTAATTGATTAACACAGCCTGTATTTCAGCCGTAGCTATAGAATTGTAAACACCAGTTAGAATTTTAAAGCGATCGTTAACACAGTCTGGATCTCAGCCGTAGCTATAGAAGTATAAACACAAGTTAGAATTTTCAAAGCGATAGTAATTGATTAACGCAGCCTGGAGTTCATCCGTAGCTATAGAATTGTAAACACCAGTTAGAATTTTCAAAGCGAAAGTAATTGATTAACGCAGCCTGGAGTTCATCCGTAGCTATAGAATCGTAAACACAAGTTAGAATTTCAAAGCGATAGTAATTGATTAACATATGTAGCCTGTCGTAGTTGTTTAACACAGTTTGGATCTCAGCCGTAGCTATAAAAGTATAAACACAAGTTAGAATTTCAAAGCGATAGTAATTGATTAACACAGCCTATATTTCAGCCGTAGCAATAGAAGTATAAATACAAGTTAGAATTTCAAAGCGATCGTAGTTGTTTAACACAGTCTGGATCTCAGCCGTAGCTATAGATTTGTAAACACAAGTTAGAATTTCAAAGCGGTAGTAATTGATTAACACAGCCTGTATTTCAGCCATAGCTATAGAAGTATAAACACAAGTTAGAATTTTCAGGTTGTGTTAATCAATTACTATCGCTTTGAAACTCTAACTTGTGTTTATACTTCTATGGCTACGGCTGAGATCCAGACTGTGTTAAACAACTACGACAGGCTATGTTAATCAATTACTATCGCTTTGAAATTCTAACTGGTGTTTACAATTCTATAGCTACGGATGAACTCCAGGCTGCGTTAATCAATTACTATCGCTTTGAAAATTTTAACTTGTGTTTACATTTCTATAGCTACGGCTGAAATACAGGCTGTGTTAATCAAATACTATCGCTTTGAAATTCTAACTTGTGTTTACAATTCTATAGCTACGGCTGAAATACAGGCTGTGTTAATCAATTACTATCGCTTTTAAATTCTAACTTGTGTTTATACTTCTATAGCTACGGCTGAGATCCAGACTGTGTTAAACAACTACGATCGCTTTAAAATTATCGCCTTTGTTTTCCTTACAATTCTATAACTACGGTTGAAATCCTTACTATTATTTTAAAATTATATTTATAAATATAAATACTTGTAAATTATAGCTTATAAGTTATTGCCCATTTAGGAATTTTGATTTAATAAAGAAATAATAAGAACTGAATTAAAAATCGTGTAAAATTTAAACTGAAACGGTCGAGAGGCAACCAACGACATGTATGTAGAAATTTTCTTGTAAGGACCCTGGCTGTGGCTGAGCTATCCCAGCTCTAGACACCCTCACCATAAGGAGGTTCATTACAGTATTAAATCTATTTTGATTTTTAATTACTGGTTGAGTTAGTCTGAATTTGATCGTTTTATATAGGGCTTACAGTTGTTCATTCTAAAAGTTCTGTCTTTAATTTTTTACTGTAAATGAATTATTATGTCATTCTTAAGATGTCTAAGAAATCAGGAACTTTTGCATATTACTGACAGTTGGAGCAAACATGAGTCATTAGTGCCAAGTAACACTCCGCTACCTATTGAATAATAATGTTTGTCACCTGATAATGTTGCTGGGGAATCGGACAATAAAATTATTGACGATCATAAAATATCAACAAACATTACATACAACTTTAAAATTTCGTTAACCTGTTTTGAATTCCGCGTGTCTAATTGTGAGATGGTATTTAGGTACTATTGAAGGTGTATACGAATCAAATGCACAAGATTATGGTGGTCTTGTAGAAATAACTGAGTCGCAACTATTCACATTGGAACTTGTAAAACCAATACGTTTCTGTTATAAGGTATGAACCCTTTTTTGGATAATGGGTATATCTTCCAGTTTCTGCCATACTCCAGTGCAACTGACAAATACAACAAACAATTGGATATCCGTGCATTAGGAATTATTGAGCCATTGTGATTATCCATTGCAACATGGATAATTGTTGTTAACTATCGATAGTTGTTAACTATCGTATCGGGAATAGGAGCAAAAAAAGGTGGTGGCCATTATGGGTACAATGTTTAGATAGTGCTGTAGTAAACGCTTGAAAACTAAATTGCTTTGTCGCTGCTTCTACCAACACAAAACCGATGCCTCAGTTAGACTTCAAGAATTTGATTGCCAGAAACCTTCGTCTTCCATTAAAGAACTCGATGTTCATTACAAAAGCTACCGCATACGATGATTTGAAAAAGGAAAGTCACAGTGCTGTAGAAGATGTTTATCTTCCGGGAAATTTACCAAAGCCACAGTTTTTATATATGAAAAGTGCCATTTAAATGGTCATGTAGAAAATTGCTTTAAAATTTTCTATGAAAATAAACAATATTACATTGATCGTAGACAATGACGCAAGTAACCTAATTTATTTCATATAATATAATTTATATGTAATTATTCAAATATATTTTTTGATTAATAAATATTTGAAAAGCATAAAACATTGAACTTTATAATTACTTGTACTTTATACAACTTACAATGATAGTTACTTAATCATAAAAGTAACTAAATACGATATTTGCGTACAAAACACATATAAAAGTTTGTACTATCGAAGAGAGAAAAATATGCTATGGGGCCCAGCGTGTGATTGACCACACGGCATTTTTCCGGAAAATTACTTTCCAAAAAAAAAATTTAATTTTGTAGGGATTATTTTTAACGTAAAATAAGACCTTACTGAAAATTTCACCATAAAATTCCAAGTTTGAACTTGCCTGATACTTAATGGGTTAATAGAACAAAAACTCCAGTAGACAAGTTAGACCAACATAACTTGGTTTACAAAATTCCCTGTGGAGGTGACGGAGCCAACGTATGCCAACAGGTATATGTTGGCACAACAAAAAATAAATTAAGAACGAGAATCGCTGGACACAAACATGATCTAAAGAGTCGCACTACACCTGTGGACCAAAAAACAGCTCTAGCAACACATTGCATTAAAATGAACCATTCTCCCAACTTCGATGAGATTACAATTCTACACCAGGAGAAAAATTACAAACGTAGGATGTTGCTAGAAATGTTACATATAATTGACGTTCCAGATGGTCAATAACTGAACTACAAGAGGGATACTGAAGGCTTAGCGCAAATATATAGATCACTAATCAAAAATTAATTGCTAAGTTTATATTTACTTTTATTTGTTTTTTATAAAAATAAAAATTTTCTTTAAAAAATATATTTTTCGTCTGGTTGTTATACTTTTTTAAAAATTAATTTCCCCTTTTCATATCTTTTTGTTTAATTATTATTTGACTTTTGACATTTAAAAATTTTTTTATATGTAATTGTATTTGTAAAATTTCAATAACAATAATATTACATAAATTAAATTTGTGATATTTTATTTAATTCAAAGTTTGTTTTTATTTATTTTATATAAAATACAAGTTATTATATAAAAATTTAAAATTAAAAACCACGACCTAAAGCCCGGCAAAAAATTTCAAATATAAATATTGAGGTCGACACCAATACGAACATAATAAAAAAACAAATGTTTTTAAAAAATTCTTGTTTGTTTTGAATTTTTATTGTTTGTTTATGTTTACTTTTGTGTCATGTGTCAAATATGTCAAATTTCGATAATTCTCAATGTTGCATTCGTCATATTTTGTATAATTTTAGTTTAATTTTGTTTACTATATTTTATAGTAAATGAAAAAGCAAGGAAGCTCTTTGTATGGCAAATGCAACGTAGTGGAAATAAATAACAAAAATTAAACAAAATAAGTGGAAAGTACAATCATAGGAAAACTCTTGTGTAATCGGCATTTGTTCGATTTAGAAAAATAACATGGCGCTTTTGTTAGAATTCACCTTGTTGTGGAACTTAAATCAATGCATTTGAAAGTGAAACAATAAACATAACTGATAGAGACAGTTCAATGAACTTTCAAATATACATAATATATCTGCTCTTATAGCATATAGTGTGACCACTTGTCAGCTAAAATAAAATCTAAAATATTCAGCTAAAGTGGCCTTTAGACATCAACGCGCGTTGACAAACACACGAAGTCTTCTCTCTCCATTACACATTAAATTTACCAACAATTTTTTAAACACGCCTCCAGCAAAGAATGCAAAATTTGTTCACTCATCAGTATTAAAGCAATCGCTGAAGTGTCGACAGCGGCTGCTATGCGTAATTTCCTTGCGAAAAATGATGTTTTACATTTAATTTATAATTTTAATTTATATATTTATATTTATTTTTATGATTTCAATTTATATATTTATTTTTATTTATATTATATTTTATATAATTTAATTTTTTTTTTTGGTATTTTTTAGTATTTTTTGTATTTTTATTTTATTTTAAATTTTCCGTAGGTGTACAATGCAATTAATATTTAAAACAAAATTTTTATTGTAATTTAATGTTTGGTTATTTTTTTTAGCCCAAGGTTATTAATATTTTAATTCTTCTTAATAAAATGTTTTGGAAATTAAAAATTTTTACCTAGGTAGAAAATACAAATATTTAAAATTAAATTCATTCATATTTGCAAAGCATCGCATGCTAACGACAAATCATGCGTGCATTTAAACGATGTTTACGCTTCCATTTCTCAAAATAAATAAAATTTTGCATGCCGACCAAATCCGACTGTATATGCAAAAACACGAGCATGTTTGAAGAAATATCAAAATTTTTTGATTTTCGTCAACACATTTCTATAAAATTTCAAATGTTACTATTACACCAACAAATTTCGCATTTCACAAAGTAGGAGAAAAGTAGGAGAAAAAAATTCTCATGTGAGAGCGATTTTTTAGTATATTTGTTGTTTTATCTGGGGCGTGTTTAAAAAATTTTTTAAAAATTGTTTGTGTAATGGCAAGCGCGCGTTGACAACGAACGTTGCTGTCTAATGGGCCCTTAATAGAGACAGCTAACATAACTATACAATCAAAAAATTTTTTAGCTTGTTCACAAACCATAAAAATTTTCTATTGCTTGTACACAAACCACAAATGGAGTAGTAAATTCTATTAATAACTAATAAAATAAAAGCTTTTAATATTATAAACAAAAAACGAAAAAACATTTATCAAAAGTCTTCACAGAAATATGTGAAAAAACAAATAAATCATGGCAAACTTATAAGTTTTCAAACTTTTAAGTAAGCAAATTAATAATTTAAAAATGTGTCAAAAAAAAAGAAAAACTAATTGCGAATTTGAGCAATGAAAATGCTATTTTAAAACGACAAGCAGCAACCACTGATAAAGTTGATACTGAATCTGAAGCGGAAGAAGAATATTTCACCGATGAAAGTAAACTGGAAAAAGAGTTCACAAAAGTTACAAATAAAAGAACAGTCAGAAAATAAAAGCGTAGGAGAAGTGATGTTACACTATCCCCCTTAACCAAACCAGAGGTAAAAAAAGATCAGCAACTTAAAAAAGAAACCAAGATCGCCATGCCACCTCCTACTAACGGAGTAATGTAAAAGATTTTAATAGCTTTAGAAATTTAGTCTTAAAAAATAAATGGAATGGTTCAGTTTAAGGCTTTTTCCAACAGTGATATCAAGATCACGTGTCAAAATGAGGATGATTATCGCCAACTCAAAAATGTGATTCATATAGAATCCGAAAATCATAATGGAAATTTCCATGACATAGAATAGCACACCTATCAACTCAAAAATGAAAAGGCGTACAGATTTGTAATAAAAGGCTACAATGGACACTCAGGAAATGGTTGCCGACATTAATAATCTTGGCCATGATGTGATAAGAGTTCAAAACGTTAAAAAAACAAAATAACAATCAACGGAATAAAAAATTACAAATCATTTCCATTACACTTCGTAGATATCAAACCAAATGAAAACAGCAAAACTGTGTTCGAATTTCGTGATCTACTGAACTGCAAAGTGAAAATAGAACCACCCAAAAAAGTAACAAATATTCCATAATGTGCTAACTGTCAGCAATTGGGGCATACTAAAAGCTATTGCAAACGACAGAATAATGACATGAAATGCAAACGGGCTAAATCAAAGAGCTCATGAACTTGAATTATTCTTGAAAATAAATAATATAGATATTACTTTGATATCCGAAACCCATTTGTCGCAATTAAATCATACTATTATTAGGAGTTATTGCGACTACTGGACTACACATTCATCAAAAAGATGAAATAAAAGAGCATTGTGGTATATACAAGTCACAGTTATCGCAATTCAACACTATGGAGTATACTGTCCGCCACGTCATACTATTAGCAATACTTAACCATATTCAAAAACCTTGGGCCAAGATTCATTATTGGAGGTGACTTCAATGTCAAACATACTGCCTGGGGGTCTCGGCTGATTACTCATGTAAAAGCAATGATCTACTCGATACCATAAATGAAGTAAAATGAAATTATCACTCATCACGTTCCCCTACATACTGGCCTACAGATATCAACAAAATTCCTGATCTGATAGACTTTTTCATTTCGAAAGAGATATCATCTAATTTTGTAGCAAGAGAAGGGTTGGAAGATCTAACATCCGACCATACTCCTGTTTTACTAACCCTAAGTGCAAATGTTATCAAAAAGAAGAGACAATCAAACCTTTCCAATAAACACACAAATTGGGACCGATTTAGAGAAAACTTAGATAACTATATTGACTTATAGGTGACCTTAAAGCAGACCTTGAGAAGCAAACACAGCACTTTGTTGATGAAATACGTGTAGCAGCCGCAGATGCTACCCCGATTCCAAAGGAACAATTTGAACAAGAAGCTGTATATCCAGTTGAGATCAGGGATTTAATCAAGGAAAGAAGGAAAGCAAGACGTACATGGCATAGAACCAGAAATCCAATTGATAAAACAATATTTAATCGACTAAGCAATTCTGTTAATCAGCTAAATAAAAATTATAAACAAATAAGTTTCGAGCAATACCCAAGTGGACTGGGAACCGAAGCAGATAAAGATTATTCATTGTGAAAGGCAACCCGTCGTCTCAAGCGCCCACTCCTTCAAGTGGCACCAATCAAAAATGCAGTAGAACAATGAGTCAGAAAAAATGATGAGAAAGCAGAAATGTTTGCCCAACATCTTGTCGCAGTATTCCAACCGCATGAAATTCCATCTGATGTCAATATTACACCTGTATATCAACCATCGTCAACTATCAAATCCATAAATCCTATAGAAATAGCATAAGAAATTTATAATAACTTTAATTCAAAAAAAAAGCACCGGGAATAGATGAAATATCTCAGGGCTTATTTAAAGAGTTATCACGCAAATCAATTATCATGATGACATATTTATTCAACGCCTGTCTTCGGTTACAATACGTACCAAAATGTTTAAAAACAGCAAAAATTATTATGATTAAAAAAACCAAATAAGTCACCAGAACAAGTTAACTCTTATCGACCAATATCTCTGTTACCAGCACTTTTAAAGCTATTCGAGAAGCTATTAATTAGACACCTTAAGCCTATGATCAACATACCTAAATTTCAGTTTGGAGTTAGGAATAAGCACTCGACTATTGATCAAGTTCATCGAGTAACTAAGACAATTAAAAAAGCATTTGAAGAAAAGAAATACTGTCCTGCAGTGTTTATTAACGTATCCCACGCATTTGATCGTGTATGGCACCACGGATTTATATATAATATAAATCTTATATATAAATAAATTTATATGTAATATGAGCAAAATACTGCCAGCTAATTATTGCCAACTTCTTGAGTCATACTTATCAGAAAGAACATTCAGGCTAAAATATGAAGAAGAACATTCGGACATATATCCTGAGAAGAATAAGGCGAACAAAACCTCATGAGTTAACATATTTAATATTGTATTATAAATTATTTGTATTATAAATTATTGTATTATTATTGTATTATTATTTGTATTATAAATTATAAAACATTGAATTATAAATTATAAAACATGGTATTACAAATTTTTTGTATGGGAACTGAACAATGTATGGGAACTATTAAGTACAATACACCAATAGTTATAAATTAACTAATAGTTAAGACTGTACTACTCATATTCAATAAAAAGATATTTAAAAAAAAAAAAATATGTTAGTGAGGATGTCTTAGTATTTCTTAGTACGTGTTTTACTGATTTGGCTGCTGCTTCCCACAGTCCACTGAAATGTGATGCACAAGGAAGTATTGCAACTTCACGAAATTCTCGGTTCGTTATTAATCATTTGCTGGGGTATCCTCAGCCACTTTTCGGAATCGTTGCAATAAATTTGTACTCGCAAGGACAAGACTTCTCAAAGTAAATACGCGTTTATATATATTTTTAAGAATGTTTACTTAATATTATTTGAAAATAATTACTTTTCAACATAGTGTGTTTGAGTAAAAAAAAAATGAAAGTTAAAAAAGCCGGATTGTACTTTAGTAACGCTTGTGACCGCTTGAGGGAATGAAATGAAAAAAAAAACCGGTGATCGAGGGGATTACTTTGTTTGTCGTTGTATGATTGACTCCGTGATTCCATTGTGGAGACTCTTTTCCAAAATCTGGAATTGCCTGGTGTTCACGTTTGTGCATTTTTGAGACACTAAAAAATGCCGGTTATTTGTCTAAATAATTTGTTTTGAACTCTTTGTATTTTTTCGATATTAGAAGCACATGCTGTTCTCAAGAGTTCTATACCATAGGTCCAGATAGGTTTCAAGATTGAATATTATACCTGGACTTTATTTTCCAGACTTAGCTTAGAGTTTTTATTAATAAGCCAATAAAGCTTCTATGATTTCTATTTAATTTGAGTTTTCTTGCTTTGAATGTGTTTAGTCCAATTCAGCCTTTTGTGAAGATGAATGCCAAAATATTTTGCATTATTTGACTAGGGTATATAATAATATTATTCAACTTAACAACTTTACTATAATGCGCCATTTTGATAGCTACATCTCCAATAGAGAGTTAAATGAGTCGAGAGACTTTGGGATGCCATCAAGTGGTCATTGTTAGAAGTGATCTCTCACTACTAAAAGTAGTACTACTAAAAGTAGTAAGAGGTCAGGTGAATAGATTATATGCAAGAACGGCCTCACTTGAGGAGCTTCTTTGAGGAACACCAGCCATTATGTCGATTTCTCTTGAAATAAAGGTATTGTATTTCAATCTAAATCTTTTAGAGGATATATCTGAATACAATGGCTTATGCATATTATGAGGAAGGTAATGTTTTATTTTATGCATAAGACCTTCGTACCAAACCTTATCAAAAATTTGGGCTACGTCCAATAAAACGGCGGAACAGTATTTTTTATGCTGAAAGGCAGTATGTATTTCTTTAGCAATTCTGTGAACTTACTCAATAGTGTAATGTCCTGTTCGAAATCCAAAATGATGGTTTAGGATCACATTGTTTTGAGTTATTATTGGCATTATATATGACTGCAGCTTTTTCTCCAAGATTTTGGATAACTGGGACAAAACACTTATTGGTCTATATAATTTTTATATCTGAAACTTTGCATTGCTTCGGTTAGTAGCCAAACGCAAGGATGCTGTAAAATATCACAGTTAGAAACAATATTTCTGAATCAAGCAATTGTTCAATTGAAGATATTCTTGTGAACCGCGATTTTTGTCATTAGATAGGGCTTTTTTAAGATCTTTTGAAGCTTTATTTAATCTTTGTTTTGAGGTGGGTGATTGAAGTCTTGCCATTATCGCCTGGATTTTTGTTTTCGGGAGATAAGAAAATCAATATGTGATTGAAATACTATATTTGACTGGACTAACCTTTTTGGCTGAGAGAGTTTAATTACAGCATTATTTATTGTCTTGTTGTAGTGATCGACTGCTTTATCAAATTCTTTGGGTGATCTTTGGGTGATTATTACTTATTTCTTCATTAATGACACTTCCATAATTCCTTCATTTTTCTTCATTAATGACACTTCTATAATTCCTCCATTTTATAAGAGTTTTCTTATTCTGTTCTTTCAAGCTAATATTAAATTTTGTCAGAGTGAAAATAACAAAAAATGGTCAGAAGACAAGTCATAACATGGCTTAGCATGGTTTTGGGTTTCAACAACTCAGCAATTAAACTTTGGTTGGTATAATGTTTAGCATCAAACTATTCATCATATTTTGCATGAAGTCCAAGAAGGGATCAATTTTTTAAGTAAAATTTGCGTGCATTGCTTCAAACCACGGAACAAAAGAAGTGAGATTTGTTTAGTGGCATTTGTGTACTTCATCTTCTGCATTGGTGGAGCAGGTGGCTGCAATCAGCATTTTTTAAAAGGGTCGGGAAATGAGATATTTCTTTTAAGTTGTCTCTTTCATCACTTAATGCTTTAAATCATTTGTTTTAGTTATTGTTGTTTACTTTTTGAATTTTGTCACGATTGTTTGCGTTTTTTTGTGGACTAAGAATTCGCTTAACTATTTGAATATATAGTTCGATTCCTGTTTGCACTTTGACTGGTTAATTTGGAATTTTTCCCGAAATTAGGAGTATTACATTAAGCACTCCACAGCTGAAGACATAGAAATGGTACTTCTTTTACAGAAACCGATTAATTTGGACATAATTTTAATTCTTGTTCCTGTTGCTGCTGTATTAGATGCTAATCTTGTAGAGTTTGCTTTTGTGTTTTATATTGCTATCGTTGTATTTTTTGCTACTGATTAAGTTGTTGTTGAGCTTCACCTTTCGGTTGAGTACGGTATTATAATAAGTCAAAACGTTAACAAATAAATAATCGGTATATGTAATTGAAAAGTATTATTTTATTCTTAAAATATTTACACAATCACACTATGCAGTTATATTTTTGAGTAATTGATTTGAACGTTTTACAACACTTATTTATGCTTTTTGTTTTTGTCTTTTTCAGTTGTTTTATATATTTATGTAAATACAAACAAACTTTTGTCTTTTTCAATTGTTTTATATATTTATGTAAATATAAACAAACTTACTAAAACATACAAATCATTTTTCGAGACGTTAAAAATAATTTAAATCCGAGTAATTTTTTTTTTTTTCCTTCTTTTTTTATTTAATGAATCACTTAAAAAGTCTGACAATAATTATTTAAATCTTACATACTAAAATATTTATTCAACATTTTTTTCACTACCTAAACTTTTTTTGTTTATGTAAAACGTAAAGATTCTTCATTTTTGATTTTTAAAGTTTTTAACTTAATGTGGTAATACATTTCAGATGCATTAAAAGTATGTCCATAAATCTGGTCTTTTGAGACGGGATGTGTTTCTTATTCTGGTAAAATGTTGAGCAAGTGGGTTTGAATGTACCATTATTTTAGTGTCATATTTCTGCCGTAGGAGGAAATCCATATGTGGTGTAGATCGAAAAACTGGATGCATCTAACCTGGTCTGGATGATTCCTGGGCAATACAGATGCGCAGTGTACTAGTACAAGGTGTTTTTTGGAAAATAACAAATGGTGTTAGCAAAAAAGAAAATTTTCTGCTAATGCAGAAATTGAAAAGTAGGAAGCTGATAATGAGAAGGCACTCGCATCAATTTGCCTATCAGTGAAACCATCGCAATTAACATATATAAGAAATTGCTCTACTGCAAGTGTAGCATGGTCAAATCTTAAAGAGATTTACCAACCCAAAGGGCCACTGTAGAAAGTATTATTATATAAAAAGCTATTAAATTTGTCAATGACGCAGGACGCAGTTGACCACATAAATGAATTCACCGAAACAGTTGAAAAATTGACTGAAACTGGGATATAGATTCAGGCGGATTTGTTGGTAATAATGCTTTTATCCAGTCTCCCTAAAACATTTAAAAATTTTGTAATTGCAATGGAAACACGTGATTTATTAACTAGCCTCACATTGCTAATACAGAAAATTCTAGAAGAAGCAAAAAGACGAAAATAACGAAAAGAAGCAAAAGAGCAACAGGCGATTGTGGTGAAAAACATACAATATAAGAAAACAAGAGACATAGCAAAAAAAAAGGAAATGTTTTGTTTGTGGTAAAACTAGCCTCTAAGCTAATAAATGCAGATATAAAAAAAAGAACAAAAAACAGCAAAAACACGCTAAAGGTGGTCATGCATTTGCAATGTTAGCAGCAGCAGAAACAAACATAAAAAGAGAAATATAGTACTTTGATAGCGGCGCAACAACACACATGTGTAACAATAAATTGTTATTTTCGAAATTTGAGCAGCACAGCGAGCGTATTGCATTAGCAGGCAATAAATATATAAATGCAACCGGTAAAGGTGATGTATCATTTACAATAAGTAGTAGCACTATCAAATTAAAAAATATACTGTACTTTCCAGAATTGCAAGCAAATTTCATTTCAGTTAATAAAGCAGTTGATAAAGGTTTTTCTGTAATATTTGATGCACAAAAAGCAGTTATAAAAACAATTAATGGAGATGTTATACTTACTGCACTGCGGAAGTATAACATGTTTGAAACTGTAATAAACACAGAATTGCTTTGTATGGCGCATGACGAAAATACTCTTTGGCATTATCGATTTGGCCACCTCAATTATAAAAGTCTCAATGATTTATGTACCAAAAATATTGTAAACGGTATAAAAACTACAAACTGGAACGAAAGTAGTAAATGCAAAACTTGTATGCTAAATAAGATACATGTATTAAAATTTCCACAGAAGTCGAAAACAAAAACAAAGAGTTATTGGAGTTGATACCTTCGGACGTCTGCGGTCCTTTCAACGTACAATCAATTGGCGGAGCCTGGTACTTTATAACATTTATAGATAACAGAAGTAGAAGAGTATTTGTTTATTTCATCAAATCAAAAAGTGATGTTTTTGCTAAATTCAAAATATTCAAAGCAAAAATTCAACGCCACACAGGGCATAAAGTTAAAAAAGAATGGACTGAAAAATTGGATAATGTTTACATAAAGCAAACAAGAAGAATAAACTTGTCATAATTGCAGTATATGTAAATCATATAATCATCGGGTGCAGTGATAAGGAAATTTTAATTATCACTAAGAAGCAGATTTCTGAGCAGTTTCATGTTGATGATAAAAGTATGTTACATCATTTTCTCTTGCCTTTTTTTTGGTTAATAATCTTCATCGTCAGGTACGGTAGTGTTTTGTGCGATGTGCGTACCTTTTTTTTTCTTTTAATATTGAAGCCTTATTCGTTTGGGAAAACAAGCTAAGTGCGGTAAGCTAAGTGCAAGCACAACTAAAACATTTTAAGTTGATATTAATTTATATTCACTTGCGCGCGTTTACTTAAAATTATTTAATTATATTTATTAAAAATTTGCTAAATTTTTCTGTTTTTGCAAAAACACACTCGGTTAACTCTGGGTTGTTTTATTTTTTTATTTTTGCACACATGTAAACAGCTGATAGAGACAGCATCAAATTTCAAATTCATATGCGCACATAGTGTTGCAAAACAATTAATCTATCACATAATTGTGTTTTCTTTTAAACTTTATATCGTGTAATTGTGTAATTTTAAATAATTAAATATTGTTAAAAATTGAAGTTCAACTTCCAAACCAAAAGTAAATATAATATAAGCGAAAGAGACGCTAAACAAAAATTATTAGTGGTGTTTGTACATACTCTAGTGCATAAATTAGTATATGAGTTTACAACGAACTCCTCCCCGCATACGTAGCAAATCAGTAAGTGATGATAAAAACTTCGAGGTAATTAAAACAAAATTTGATAAAAATACAAAAATAGGCTCACAAACACCGTTGACTGAGCCGTTTACTCCAACAACTGTAGTCTATCAGACGTTACCAACAACAATTAATAAATTCATATCGGCAAAACAAAATCTAATCACTGCTACTTCACCATCAACAATAAGAACTATGAGTGCAGTATCACAAAAAACTTATGAATCCACTGATTTAAGTGTCGAAAGGAATAATATAGCAGCAAACGAAGAAAAATCTGCTGGTGCGCTCATACAGACTGACATAGACCGATATATTAAGGTTGTTAATAAAAAGCGAAAGCTGAGTCCCCAAAAACTCAACTCTCAATTAAATAAACCAAAAAAGTCAAATAACTTGACTATACCCGAAACCCAAAACCGATTTTCCCTACTTAACAATGATGAAGAAACGCCTAATGCCGGAACCAGTGAAGCCAAAAAAAGTCCAAAACCACCTCCGATATACTTGCGCGAAAAAAATAGCAACTCGCTTGTTTCTCTTCTCGTATGTGCTATTGGAAAAACTCAACAGCAACTACTTAACTCTATCGTTTCAAAATAAACTCCATAAAAATATGTCAAAGGAACTGCAATGGCGTAAGCCAAAGAAAGCGTGAAATCCAACTATTTCTAGACACAAATGAAATAGAAGTCTTACTCTTATCCGAGACTCATTTAACAAATATATATCACTTCTCTATACCTGAATATAAATTTCATCACTCAAATTATCCGGACGGCAAGGCTTCGTCTAAAACACTACGAGATTGAAGAATTCGCTAAGGATTATTTGCAAGCCAAGTCCATTTTTCTTAAATGTTGGAACGAAGTTATAGTGATATCGTCAGTTTACTGCCCACTCAGGTTTAATGTAACTCACACGCATTTTATTGAATTTTTTAAAACACTTGGCAAAATATTTATAGCTGCAGGCAACTATAACGCTAAACATACTCACTGGGGTTCACGGCTTATTAATCCTAAAGGCAAATCTACTTACCGCTCTCAATTCGCCAAATGAACCTTCATTTTTCCTCTTCAGGTCATCCCACCTATTGGCCCCCAGACTCCTGTAAAATTCCTGATTTATTTGATATTGGTGTTGTCAGAGGCATAGACCGAAACCTTATAAATTCTCAAACTTGTTGCGAGTTGTCTTCTGATCACTCGCCTCTCCTGATAACTGTTTCAAATAAAGCACTCTGCTACGGAAGATCATTTCAACTTACCTCCAAAAAAACGAATTGGATTAAGTTCTGAAAATACATCAGCAATCACTTAAACTTAAAACCCAAGCTCAGAAATGAAACAGATATAGACTTAGTCTTGTATGATCTTGCAACTGTTATAACCGCAGCTGCAGTGCACGGAACACCCATCATGCATGACCATGATCCAAAGCCTCCAAAAAGGACATCCGCTCTAATTGAAAAACTTTTAAAAGAAAAACGCCGTCTACAAAGAGAAAGGCAACGAAATTGATCTCCATCCGGAAAGCAAATGTTTTATCAAGCAGCTAAGCTATTAAAAGAAACTTTGGATAAAGAACTAGACGAAAATATACAGAAATTTACGGAAAACCTCTCTCCTTTCGGAAAAGATAAACTGTCATTATGGAAAGCCACTAAGCGGTTAAAAGGACCAAAGAAATCTGAACCACTCCTAAGACTGGGAAACGGAAATTGGGCAAGGAGTAACGAGGAAAAAGCTCTAGCTTTTGCTGATCACCTGCAAACGGTTTTTATACCCAATCCACCTACGGGTCATCTAGAAATTAATTCCAGCATTAGAAATGCGTAAAGTGTTCCAAATCCAATAAAAGTCAGAGCTAATGATGTCAAGAAAATTGTTGGCCAGCTTCAAATAAAAAAAGCTCCTGGTCATGACCTAATAAGCAATGAAATGATATCCCAGCTTCCGGGTATTGCTATAAGAATGTTTTCTTTTTCTGCAATGCGATGTTTAGAGTCGGATATTTTCTTTTCGCTTGGAAAACGTCTCAAATCACAATGATTGCAAACCCTGGTAAGGATGTAATACAAGTAACCTCTTACAGACCAATTAGCTTACTGCCAACGCTTTCTAAGCTATTTGAAAAAATTTTGTTAAGAAAGCTTCTCCCGTTCATTGAAGAAAATAACATCATTCCTACTCACCAATTTCGTTTCCGGCATAAACACAGCACAATTGAGCAAGTTCACTGAGTGGCAAACGAAATTAGAAAGGCCTTTGAAGAAAAAAAATAATGCTCTGCCCTATTTCTTGACATTGCACAGGCCTTTGACAAAGTATGGCACGAAGGTCTAATCTTTAAGATTAGGCAAATTTTACCAACTCCTTTTCATAAACTATTAATCTCATACCTAACTACACGTAAATTCAAGGTAAAATTTAAGGATACAACCACAGATGAGATTGAAGTGAATGCTGGAGTCCCGCAGGGCAGCGTCCTTGGGCCAGTTTTATATCTCATATTAACATCGGATTTGCCGACTAGTCAAAAAATTACAATATCCACGTTTGCAGATGATACTGCTCTTCTCAGCGTTCATAAAAATTCTTCCACCGCTTCCCAGGAACTACACACATAACATTTACACTTAGAAAAGATACTTGTCCACCCGTAACTCTCAATAACGTCATTATACCAGCAT
>NC_051846.1:123353978-123362689 GCF_002237135.1 Teleopsis dalmanni | reverse complement strand
CAGGCACTGTCAGACCTGTTATCGGATTTTCCCGATTTTGAGGGTGTATGTTTATTTTAGAATTTATTTTTAAAACTTCTATTTTTCTTACAATTGAACTTCAATGGTGCTTCTACGTACGGCGGTCACACAACAAAAGAAAAAAAAAACAAACGGAAAAGGAGACTAATCAAAAGAAGCAAAAACAACATCATTCCATGCCTTCAACTGTCAAAGCAGATAAAGGCTTGGATTTAATGTTATGACTTGCTCATTTTCATTCACCCTTTATCGATAAGTGTACGAACATTCCGCCGACGTTGAAAGATTAGTCTTTCAAGGATCACATAGAATAGCAAATTTTTGAACTGGACGACGAACGATCCCCTTTTTTGTTTGGATATCGGCAACACGAACTTTACCATCCTTGCCCTGGATGATTTTTGTCACGCGACCTGTCACCAATACGATTGGTGGCATGTTTTCTTCATGAATCAAAACAAGCGTCCCTGTATGTAAATTATTGGTAACCTTAGTCCATCGATTGCACTGAATCAGTTCGTTGAGATACTCGTTTGACCACCTGATCCAAAATTGTTGTTTCACTGCACTAATGCGCCGCCATCGTTCGAGGTATGACACTTCCACATTTTGATTAATGTTTGGTTAAATGATGCAGTTCATAGGACTCCCAATCAAAAAATGACCTGGTGTCAAAGCTTCGAGGTCATTCGCATCCCACGACACAGGTGAAATCGGTCTGGAATTCAAGATTGCTTCGATTTCTACGAGAGCGGTAGTGAGCTCTTCATATGTTAACTTGCTGTTCACCAACGTACGATACAGGTGCCCCTTTGCAGACTTCACGGCGGCCTCCCAGATACCTCCAAAATGTGGTACTCTAGGTGGAATAAAGTTAAAGGATATTGATTTATTTGAACAGAAATTAATGACATGATTTTTATACGCTTCGCTAGTAAAGCTTCGTAGCGTTATCACAATAAATTTCTGCAGGTGGTCCTTTGCGACCAATGAATCTTTTCAGCGCAGCAATAAATGCATTTGATGACAGATCTGTTACTGCTTCAATATGAACGGCTTTAGTTGTGAAACACACGAAAATGGCTACATAACATTTATAGGGCTGTTTTCCTCGAATTTTCAAGTAAGTTGAAATAGGCCTACAGAAGTCAATTCCGCATATTTCAAATGATTTGCCTGGCGTCACACGGGACTCAGGCAAATCTCCCATTATCTGGCTTAACAATTTTGGTTTATAACGTATGCAGCTGATACGATTATGTACTATTATCCTAGTTGATCCTCTAGCATTGAAGATCCAATATCGTTATCGTAAAATTGCAATTAACGCCTTAGAACCAGCATGATAATTTTCAATATGATGATGTCTAGCCAAAGTCTTAACGAAATGACAATGTCTTGGTAATAAAAAGGGGTGTTTTCTTTCTTCTGAATTACTCGCATGCATAAGGCGTCCACCAACACGAAGCAATGGAAATCCATCCACCTCTTGAATAAAGAGAGTAGGAGTTTTCACGAAGTCTTAATTTCCACGTTGTTGTTTATACAATGAATTTCATTAGAGAAATGTTCGCTTTGAATGATCCAAATGATGCAATGTAAAGAATGTCGTAACTCATCACTAGTGAAATTAGGTTGATGACCAGGACCCTTTTGTTTAACTCGGCTACGCACACGAAGCAACCAACCAATAACACGAAGTACTTTAAGATATGAGCTGGTCCGATCTATGAATTGTAGCACTTGATTTGTGGGTGTTTCACATATCATAACTATTTTCCGAATTGCACCATCTACTTCTCGTTTGCATTGAGTGTTACTTATACATGAGTCTAGCCATTCCTCATACTCTCGATTTAGAAATGCTGGCCCTGATAACCAGTTGGATTTCAATAATTCGCTAGTTGAACATCCTCGTGATATTACGTCAGCGGGGTTAATTGAAGTCGGAACATGTCTCCAAGAACAATTTGCAGTAAGTTCTTGTACTTCAGAAATTCGATTTCCCACAAACGTTGTTAATGTGGAGGAATGGTGTTGCAACCAGTGTAATACGACAGTCGAATCTGTCCACAGAAATGTTTGGAAATATATATTGCTAAATATCGGCGCAATTTCGCTATATAGTTGAGCTAGTATAAGCGATCCACAAAGTTCTAATTGAGGTAGGGTTCTTTTCTTTACCGGAGCCACCCGACTTCGTGCCTTCAATAAGTTTACTGAAATATGTCCTTGTTGATTACAAACCCGCACATAAAACCAGCATCCATAAGCTCGAATTGAAGCATCACAAAATCCATATAGTTGCATGTTGATGATATCTGTTTGTAATACATATCGAGGTATTTTAATTGATTTCAAATTATTTAGGTCGTTGATGAAATTTTCGAATCTAATTCCAATTTGTTGTGGAACTACTGTATCCCAGTTTATCTTCATAATCCATAAATCTTACAATAACACTCGTGACTTAATAATTATGGGAGCAATCAATCTCATCGGATCGAAATTAGACGATGAGATCGACAAAATTGAGCGTTTGGTTAATGACGTGTATGTCTTGCTCGGAGTGTACGAAAATAAAAACTGGTCCTGATTTGAATCCCATTTTATACCAAGCGTACTAGTAATTGCTGGTTCATGTAAATTTAAGTCTTTTAATTCATTATTATTGGTGATGAATGATGGATGATTTGACTGTATTTTTGCAATTTCGATACCAGCCTTTCTTAATATTGACGTAATTTCGTATTGTGTTGTTTGTAGTTCATTGAAGTCATCAGCTCCCGTTAACATATCGTCCACATAGAAATGGTTTTTTAGCACATGTGAACCCAATTGATATTCGGTTTCCCACTTTTCCGCAATATATTGAAGACTCCTTATCGCCAAAAAAGGTGACGCGGATAAACCGTAGGTTACTGTATTCAACTGAAACACGCGAATTGGATTATCTTCAGTCTCTCGCCATAATATTTGCTGATAAGAACGGCAGTCAGGATGTATTCGAATCATTCTGTACATTTTTGTTATATCTCTACTTAATGCGAATCTTTTCAATCGAAAACGCATAACATGCAAATATAATTCCGATTGTATAGTTGATCAAACACCACTCGTAATTTCGTGGTTGTGCTACTTGGTTTGAGTACGTAATGGTGAGGTATAAAATATGATTTTATACGTTTCGCACTTCCGTCATATGATTTAACTGCTCATACTCTTTCATAAAGTTTGTATATTGATACTTTAATTCACAATTGTGGGATAAACGTATTTCCAACGAATGAAAACGCTTTAATGCTACATTGTACGAGTCTCCGAGTAATAAAGGCGATTCTTTAAACGGTAATTGAACCTCAATTCTACCATCTGGTAAAGTGGTAGTAGTTTTCACAAATGCTTCTTCACATAATTGCTCTTCTTCGTTCCATTTCTTACGTATACTGGCTGTGTCTTGTAATAGCCACAGATACTCTAAGTTTTTATTGATTGATTCGATATCAGTATCTACCTTGGTTATATGATATGACTTATTGATAACATGTTTCGATGAACTGTACCATCCTGACACTATCCAACCTAAAACTGTTTCTTGTAACATTGATAAATTACGGCCCAACCTTAATTGCCCACTGCGTAACATTTCGAAGAAGCAATCAGCTCCTATTAACATGTCAATGAGAATTATGAAAGTGCTCGTCAGCTAAATTGATTTTCGACGGTAATTGCCAAGAGCGAATATCTAATGCTGAGTCAGGCTGATACCCAGACAGGCGATTTGAAATTAGAAAGTTCAAATCAAATTCTGAATCATTAAATCGCGATCTAATTGTCGTTTGCGTCTCGTACTTTAACTTCGAGGACGTACACCCAACACCGACAACCTCTACTGATGTCTTTTTCTTCTGTAGTTTCAGCATATTAACGAAGGATTCAGTCATTAAGTTCACCTGTGAACATGAATCTAACAATGCTCTTCCTACTTTAAATGCACCCAACGAGTCCCTTACCAGAATAATTGCTGTTGCCAAAATTACCTTGTGTGCTACAGTTTTAATATGTGCATTGATTGATGCTGATTCAACTCCACCATGTTTTGTCTACAGATATCTGAGCGATGTAACAGTGTGTGATGTAGTTTGTTGCATATTTTACAAGAATGTTTTGATGGACATTTAGCCACGATGTGTCCTTCTGATAAACAGTTTATACAAATACCCAATTTTTTAACAGTGTCAAATCTTCGCGACACATCCATTTCAATAAATCGTTTGCAACCACTTAGCCAATGGTCCCCGCTCTTACATGATACACAATTTTTATCTCGGATGCGTGTATGAAACGATGAACGGTTATTTTGGAGGGTAACGTAACCTTTTTGCTTTTGTTTTGTATTCTCTATTGTATCCGGGCTAACTGATTCTAAAAATTGACACCGTCTTTCCATATGTTGAGAAAATTCATTCCACGTAGGTAACACTGATAAATCTAATTTCTCATTCATTGTCTTTGCGTTTCAGAATCGGACTTGTTCAATATTAAATGAATCAACATTCCATCACATATGTCTTTGTCGTCTCCAAGTGATTTGAGAGAACTGAATATAGCTGATGCGCTATCAACTAAACTGCGCAAAGTAATTGATGACGCTTTGCGTACGTCTGGTAAGCTATATAGATCTATAATATGTTCCATAAATATTAAAGTTTTATTCTTTTAATCTGTTCAGAGCCTTTTCGTAATTTTCTGTCGTAATCTGAAATGAACGAATGGTATCAAGTGCTTGTCCTTCAAGACATTGAATCAAGTGGTTAAACTTTTCTATGTTGGAGAGTGACTTGTCTTCGTTAACTAATTGCTTGAAGGATGATATAAAGTTTTGATACTCTGCGTATTTTCCTGTAAATTTTGGCAATTTGAGTTTTGGTAAATTGTTCGAGCTTCTGCTTGGAATGTGTAACGCTAACTCTCCACGACTTCGATTAAAGTCGTCACCTGAAAGTTCAATAGCCTTTGCTTTCGCTAAAATGCAAAGTTCTTCTATTTCTACACGAGCGTTATCTTTATCGTTCAACGCTTCAATATCCGATTGTATCGCTAACAACTGTTTGAAATAAGCTTCGATTAAGCTTTACCTGCATTCCAATTCCGCATGTGACATCACACATGATAACAAATTCTTTATCCTAGTAACATTGGTCTCTATCACCTTACATTTGATGACTAGTGAACTCAATTCAGCCATATCTACAACTTTGAACGTAGTTATTAATAAACTCGAAGCTGGTTAAATGTCAATTTACTAAATTTATATCTTATATATGTGATAAAATACAAACCAAATCCAACGTTTAGAGAAAAAACGAAACAATTTTACTTTGCAAGCCAACGAAACTTGTACTGCACACAAAAAATATGACACGGCAACCCGTCAACTTCGAGCCCCACGTTGGGCGCCAAAAAATGTATGTTTATTTTAGAATTTATTATTAAAACTTCTATTTTTCTTATAATTGAACTTCAATGGTGCTTCTACGTGCGGCGGTCACACAACAAAAGACAAAAAAAAAACAAACGGAAAAGGAGACTAATCAAAAGAAGCAAAAACAACATCATTCCATGCCTTCAACTGTCAAAGCAGATAAAGGCTTGGATTTAATGTTATGACTTGCTCATTTTGATTCACCCTTTATCGATAAGTGTACGAACAGAGGGGGAAATCGTAAGGATGATGTGTAATACAGGATTGCCAAGAGAAAGAACGTGCAGTTTAAATTCTAACCAGATTAGAACAGGCCACTCAACGGCTGCTGCCGTTATCATTACCAAAGGAGACCGATCTCTCCTAATACTTTATGATGAATGCTTTTCTAAATTTAAAAAGGACAATAAGTAGTTGAAGATTACTGTTGGATAATTTTTTTTTATGTTGTTTTTATTGAATAGATGGAGGTTACTGAATTACTTACAGGCAGACACAACAAGCAACAACAATTAGCTCCACATCAACGAAATATTTTACAACAACAGCAGCACCCACAACAACAACAACAACAGCAGAAACATCAACAGTTGCAAGGTGCTAAAACTGCTTGTATTACAAATGCACCAACAGCAAATATATTAGCAGCTGCATCAGCGACCGTTAACCAGTGGTGGTAATAACCGATAAATATTGCACACATACTCAGCTTCAATAAAGTAAAATAAATAAAACAAAAACGAAACATCTTATGTATTTCCTTAGTTATGACGTGAAACTTGAATACTGGCGTTCCACGAGGAACTGTTTTCGGCCGTATCCTGTATGCACTTTAGTCATCGGCACAACGTTTGTCAATAATACGGCAATATCACGCCGACACAAAAACCTTGGCTTCAAAGCAACTTCAATCTCATTTATTTTGGATGGTGAAATATTTGTCAAAATGGCGAAATAAAATTAATGAACTAAAATGTAAACACGTCACTTTTACCTTATATCGAAGTCAATGACTTTAATAATATCCCCATACTACAAGCAAATAATATAACGTACTTAGATATTCACCTAGATGTGCGACTAACTTGGCGCAAGCCTTTTGAAGCCAAAAAAGTTCAAAATAAGCTCTAACTCTCTAAGTTGCATTGGCTTATTAATAACAGATTCCCCTGTGCCTAAGCTATAAAGTACTCTTGTATAACTGCAAAAATACTCAGAAAAATCTCTGGTATCCCATGATATATTAGGAAGGACAGTATCCATCGAGATCTACAAATTCCTTTAGTTAAAACTAAATTTGACAATAGGTGAAAATAATGCAGTAAAAGGCTGACAGTACATGTTAACACCTTAGCAAGGAATCTCGCACTTCTATCTATTATTTTCCGCCTAAAAAGAGCTGACCATCCAGCTGTTAATTAAAATTTAAAAGGTACAAGTAAAAACCGCACTACTCTTTTTAGTAATCTTATAAAGTTTAACTGCTTCCTTAATAAACTATCTCACATTCACTCCAATGACATTTAACCCACCAATCTAAGTGAGGTCCGTGATATAACGTAACGTTTACTTTTTTGTTTTATATAATACAATGTATAGTAAGAATAAAAATTGTAATATTATGTAATTACTGATAAGATTTTGAAACTTATTGCTAGTGTCATTGTAAGAGCAGATACAATAAATAAGTATAAGTATTTAAAAAATATATATATTAGAAGAAACATTTAGGTACGTGCAAAAGTTATACCTCTAGCAGAAAAATTATGTATGTATGGGATTATTTAGTTATACGAAAAGTATCCATAATTTTTTTCATATATTTTTGATAATACATTTCTTTTATTACTCTTTACGCACAACGAACTTAATATACAAGTTATTAGACTAACAAACTATACCACTGAGTCCAGATTACACCAAATCACAAAAACCGTTTATACATAAACTAAACGACAAATATGTTGTACATAAGAAAAGGCATCCAAAACCGTAGACGCTGGTAGAAAATGTTTTAAATCAACCCGTTGATCATCGCAGTGGCAATGGGTGCAACAATAACATGCTTAACACACAATTACAACAACGTGATATATACAATGAAAGATATCTTGGAAACTGCAATAAATGAAGAATAAATGAAAAATTTTGGGGTTAGTTCACATTTAGCAAATTAACAAATTTAATTAACGACAGATTACTGAAATTTCTTAGTAGACTAAAAAAATTATTAGACGCTAACAAGCAACTTAGGGTAGAAAATAGTAATAAATATACCGTTATTAAATAAAGTAGAACTGAAAAACAATAACAATCAAAACCAAATAAATATATTTCATAAATATGTCAATATAATATAATATAGAATTTAACTCAGAAACTGAAATGAGTAATATTTTCACTATTTGGTTAATACAATTATATTAAGTAAGCTGAATATTACGTACTCCAAACAAATTAAGAAAAATAAAGCGAGTAGTTTTTTGTTGTTTTGTTGTAAAATTAATTTTTTTGAATGGATTGGGATGTGGCATATCTGCATATTAATGTGTAAAAAAAGTTGTTGGTGAGTGGTAATATAAAAATATGCGTAACAAGTTATCGGATATTTGTCATCGGTACATGCCAAGTGCAACTTTGCATTGGTCCATTGAAGTGATGATAAAACGTAGTAGAAACAAGTTCACTTCATTTGTTTTGTGCAAATGAAATTCTCGACTTGCGTTGCAGTTTCGCTATACCCAATTGCATTATCAAATGAAAATAACTAAAGATTATGTAAACAATAATCTTTATATAAACAAGGTCGGCGAAAATCCTCGTTGTAAACCCTCCCCGTGGGTGCTGACCGGGCAATGGGCATCATCCATTTTTTGGCAATTGGATTCATGAAGCTCTCGGATGTTATAGCTGAGGAACATGATGCGGCTTGTCAAGGACTGTGATGTGTCTAGCTAAGATGAAGGAAGAGTCTCATGTGTAGTGGTCGTGGTATCAACAGGGTCAGTGCAGGTGAGCCCTTTCCCTAGTCATAACTTTGAGGTGTCTGGCAGTAGACAAAAAATGCAAAATGGAAGGTTTTTCCATAAAAAACCAAATGGAGTTGAAGAATGAAGAAAATCGGGCTGGGATATCAGCCCAAACGTCGGTGGGAGGCGCAGTTGCTACCATCGGCGGGCGCGGTGATTTTATAAGCCGCCTCTGC
>NC_051846.1:123349639-123353878 GCF_002237135.1 Teleopsis dalmanni | reverse complement strand
GCGATAGTAATTGATTAACACAGCCTGTATTTCAGCCGTAGCTATAGAATTGTAAACACAAATTAGAATTTTCAAAGCTATAGTAATTGATTAACGCAGCCTGGAGTTCAGCCGTAGCTATAGAATTGTAAACACCAGTTAGAATTTCAAAGCGATAGTAATTGATTAACACAGCCTGTATTTCAGCCGTAGCTATAGAAGTATAAACACAAGTTAGAATTTCAAAGCGATCGTAGTTGTTTAACACAGCCTGTATTTCAGCCGTAGCTATAGAAATAAACACAAATTAGAATTTCAAAGCGATAGTAATTGATTAACACAGCCTGTATTTCAGCCGTAGCTATAGAAGTATAAACACAAGTTGGAATTTCAAAGCGATCGTAGTTGTTTAACACAGTCTGGATCTCAGCCGTAGCTATAGAATTGTAAACACAAGTTAGAATTTCAAAGCGATAGTAATTGATTAACACAGCCTGTATTTCAGCCGCAGCTATAGAATTGTAAACACAAGTCAGATTTTCAAAGCGATAGTAATTGATTAACACAGCCTGTATTTCAGCCGTAGCTATAGAAGTATAAACACAAGTTAGAATTTCAAAGCGATAGTAATTGATTAACACGGCCTGTATTTCAGCCGTAGCTATAGAATTGTAAACACAAGTTAGAATTTCAAAGCGATAGTAATTGATTAACACAGCCTGTATTTCAGCCGTAGCTATAGAATTATAAACACAAGTTAGAATTTCAAAGCGATAGTAATTGATTAACACAGCCTGTATTTCAGCCGTAGCTATGGAATTGTAAACACAAGTTAGAATTTCAAAGCGATAGTAATTGATTAACACAGCCTGTATTTCAGCCGTAGCTATAGAATTGTAAACACAAGTTAGAAATTTCAAAGCGATAGTAATTGATTAACGCAGCCTGGAGTTCAGCCGTAGCTATAGAATTGTAAACACAAGTTAGAATTTCAAAGCGATAGTAATTGATTAACACAGCCTGTATTTCAGCCGTAGCTATAGAAGTATAAACACAAGTTAAAATTTCAAAGCGATCGTAGTTGTTTAACACAGTCTGGATCTCAGCCGTAGCTATAGAAGTATAAACACAAGTTAGAATTTCAAAGCGATAGTAATTGATTAACACAGCCTGTATTTCAGCCGTAGCTATAGATTGTAACACAGTTAGATTTTCAAGCGATCGTAGTGTTAACCAGTTTGGATCCAGCCGTAGCTAAGAAGTTAAACACAGTTAGATTTCAAAGCGATAGTAATTGATTAACATAGTCTGGATCTCAGCCGTAGCTATGGAAGTATAAACACAAGTTAGAATTTGAAAGCGATAGTAATTGATTAACACAGCCTGTCGTAGTTCTTTAACACAGTCTGGATCTCAGCCGTAGCTATAGAATTGTAAACACAAGTTAGAATTTTCAAAGCGGTAGTAATTGATTACCACAGCCTGTATTTCAGCCGTAGCTATAGAATTGTAAACACAAGTTAGAATTTCAAAGCGATAGTAATTGATTAACATAGTCTGGATCTCAGCCGTAGCTATAGAAGTATAAACACAAGTTAGAATTTAAAAGCGATAGTAATTGATTAACACAGCCTGTATTTCAGCCGTAGCTATAGAATTGTAAACATAAGTTAGAATTTCAAAGCGATAGTAATTGATTAACACAGCTTGTATTTCAGCCGTAGCTATAGAATTGTAAACACAAGTTAGAATTTCAAAGCGATAGTAATTGATTAACATAGTCTGGATCTCAGCCGTAGCTATAGAAGTATAAACACAAGTTAGAATTTAAAAGCGATAGTAATTGATTAACACAGCCTGTATTTCAGCCGTAGCTATAGAATTGTAAACATAAGTTAGAATTTCAAAGCGATAGTAATTGATTAACACAGCCTGTATTTCAGCCGTAGCTATAGAATTGTAAACACAAGTTAGAATTTTCAAAGCGATAGTAATTGATTAACGCAGCCTGGAGTTCAGCCGTAGCTATAGAATTGTAAACACCAGTTAGAATTTCAAAGCGATAGTAATTGATTAACACAGCCTAGATTTCAGCCGTAGCTATAGAAGTATAAACAAAAGTCAGAATTTCAAAGCGATAGTAATTGATTAACACAGCCTGTATTTCAGCCGTAGCTATAGAAGTATAAACACAAGTTAGAATTTCACAGCGATCGTAGTTGTTTAACACAGTCTGGATCTCAGCCGTAGCTATAGAATTGTAAACACAAGTTAGAATTTCAAAGCGATAGTAATTGATTAACACAGCATGTATTTCAGCCGCAGCTATAGAATTGTAAACACAAGTTAGAATTTCAAAGCGATCGTAGTTGTTTAACACAGTCTGGATCTCAGCCGTAGCTATAGAATTGTAAACAAAAGTTAGAATTTCAAAGCGATAGTAATTGATTAACACAGCCTGTATTTCAGCCGCAGCTATAGAATTGTAAACACAAGTCAGATTTTCAAAGCGATAGTAATTGATTAACACAGCCTGTATCTCAGCCGTAGCTATAGAAGCATAAACTCAAGTTAGAATTTCAAAGCGATAGTAATTGATTAACACAGCCTGTATTTCAGCCGTAGCTATAGAATTGTAAACACAAGTTAGAATTTCAAAGCCATAGTAATTGATTAACACAGCCTGTATTTCAGCCGTAGCAATAGAAGTATAAACACAAGTTAGAATTTCAAAGCGATAGTAATTGATTAACACAACCTGGATTTCAGCCATAGCTATAGAATTGTAAACACAAGTTAGAATTTTCAAAGCGATAGTAATTGATTAACGCAGCCTGAAGTTCATCCGTAGCTTTAGAATTGTAAACACAAGTTAGAATTTCAAAGCGATAGTAATTGATTAACACAGCCTGTCGTAGTTGTTTAACACAGTCTGGATCTCAGCCGTAGCTATAGAAGTATAAACAAAAGTTAGAATTTCAAAGCGATAGTAATTGATTAACACAGCCTGTATTTCAGCCGTAGCTATAGAATTGTAAACACAAGTTAGAATTTCAAAGCGATAGTAATTGATTAACACAGCCCAGATTTCAGCCGTAGCTATAGAATTGTAAACACAAGTTAGAATTTTCAAAGCGATCGTAGTTCTTTAACACAGTCTGGATCTCAGCCGTAGCTATAGAATTGTAAACACAAGTTAGAATTTTCAAAGCGGTAGTAATTGATTAACACAGCCTGTATTTCAGCCGTAGCTATAGAAGTATAAACACAAGTTAGAATTTCAAAGCGATCGTAGTTGTTTAACAAAGTCTGGATCTCAGCCGTAGCTATAGAAGTATAAACACAAGTTAGAATTTAAAAGCGATAGTAATTGATTAACACAGCCTGTATTTCAGCCGTAGCTATAGAATTGTAAACATAAGTTAGAATTTCAAAGCGATAGTAATTGATTAACACAGCTTGTATTTCAGCCGTAGCTATAGAATTGTAAACACAAGTTAGATTTTCAAAGCGATAGTAATTGATTAACATAGTCTGTATTTCTGCCGTAGCTATAGAAGTATAAACACAAGTTAGAATTTCAAAGCGATAGTAATTGATTAACACAGCCTGTATTTCAGCCGTAGCTATAGAATTGTAAACATAAGTTAGAATTTCAAAGCGATAGTAATTGATTAACACAGCCTGTATTTCAGCCGTAGCTATAGAATTGTAAACACAAGTTAGAATTTTCAAAGCGATAGTAATTGATTAACGCAGCCTGGAGTTCAGCCGTAGCTATAGAATTGTAAACACCAGTTAGAATTTCAAAGCGATAGTAATTGATTAACACAGCCTAGATTTCAGCCGTAGCTATAGAAGTATAAACAAAAGTCAGAATTTCAAAGCGATAGTAATTGATTAACACAGCCTGTATTTCAGCCGTAGCTATAGAAGTATAAACACAAGTTAGAATTTCACAGCGATCGTAGTTGTTTAACACAGTCTGGATCTCAGCCGTAGCTATAGAATTGTAAACACAAGTTAGAATTTCAAAGCGATAGTAATTGATTAACACAGCATGTATTTCAGCCGCAGCTATAGAATTGTAAACACAAGTCAGATTTTCAAAGCGATAGTAATTGATTAACACAGCCTGTATTTCAGCCGTAGCTATAGAAGTATAAACACAAGTTAGAATTTCACAGCGATAGTAATTGATTAACACAGCCTGTATTTCAGCCGTAGCTATAGAATTGTAAACACAAGTTAGAATTTCAA
>NC_051846.1:123278387-123349539 GCF_002237135.1 Teleopsis dalmanni | reverse complement strand
CGCACATCTGATTGTGCACATTTTTGTAAATCAGTCGCACAGCACAAATGTGTGTGCACGAATCTGTGTGCACAATCATCGCTTTGTGCGATGTGAAATTTGAAATCGCACAACAAATTTGAGTGCGTGCCTTTTTTTTCTTAACACCACAAATGTGCGTGTGCATATTTTAAAAATAATTTCCACTCGCACAGTGCAGTGTGCGATTTTGTGCACCACATTCCGAACTCTGGATAAAACTATTGTTTTTGCGAAATAGTTGGTACAAGAAATTATATTCAACGACTAATAGTTGAGTTTAAGCTCCGTTATAATTATAGTTTATTAGAATATTAGCTTGTGGCGACGCAGTAGACTATAAGTTATTTGAAATTTAAATGTAAAATTCAATGTAAAATATATTCAGATTATTAATTTGTTTTAAGGAAAACGTTTCCAATTTCGTGCTTAAATAAAGTTGTTTATTATTGTTAAATTTTCGTGTCTTTATCTATTAGCAAAGTGTGGAGTCCTTTGTTAAAGTGGTGACCCCGACGTGATAAGAACAAACGGTTACGTCCACCAAAATTAGTTGAACAATATTTTTGCAAGTAACATTTTCAAGCAGCATGACTTTGTCGACGGTTAACGAAGCCGCAGCGGTGCAGCGAGAGAGTGAGTTATAAGAAGGTAATCTGAGTCGCGTGTCCGTCAAGGTACCACCATTTTGGCACGAACGACCAGAAATTTGGTTCGCGCAAATCGAGACGCAGTTTGCATTCGCCGCTATAACTAGCGACGTTACGAAATTCAACACTGTCGTCGCAGCGATCGAGCCCAGTGTCATTGCTGATGTAGCCGATGCTGTTTTACACCTGCAACTGGTAAATACAGTTACTTGAAGAACCAGATTAGAGAGCGGTTTTGTGAAAGTAAGCAACGCAAGATCCAGAGGCTCCTTTCTGAGATCGTCGACCATCGCAGTTGTTGAATGAGCTGACAGCACTAGCGAAGGATAAAGTTAGTAACGAATTCCTGAAGTCACTTTGGCTCCAACGTCTACCTCCGCAGGTACGTGCCATTTTACAAACATCAAGTGTTGACCTGGTAGAATTAGCTAAACTGGCCGATAGAATTTGTGAAGCGGATCTTTCTGTACTACCGAAAAAATACGGTATCAAACGTGTGGTGCCCATGACCTACATCATTGTTTAATATGGCAAGTCATTGCATAAAGTAACAAAACAATTGTGACATAATTTATTGAATGCACATTTGTCGCTTTGTCGTTTTGACTTTGATCATATTACACTTTTAAATTTTGTTTGACTCACGCCGTTATGGTTGTGCACTCGTAACATGATGCGCGAGCCAAACGTTTTATCATATGTGGTCATTGTACGGTAGTAACACAAATTCCTTTAGAGAAATGTTAAACCTTATGGATAACACTTATAATAATATATACAAGTAAAAATGCATAAGAAATAGATAACATATGTTAGAATAGTATAATATAGATACTATGAATATCATACATGTAAAAATTATATACTTTATCAAAAATTGGGAGTAACCAATGTATTGATTGGTTACTCAAGAATATATAGGAATTAAATAATAAGTTTAGTACATAAGCATATTTTGTATAAATAGAGTAAGATTTTACAAATAAATCAGATTCTTTTAGATTCTTTTGCAAAGGCAACAAGAATAAACTATATGGTATTTTGAATCTCTGGTTATATGCGGCATATCTGCTGGTAATACCATTAAGGCGGCTGAAGAGCTTAGAAAGTACTTAAAGGCGGCTGAAGAGCTCAGATTAATACTTATCCTTGCTAGGTCGAAACCTTTCTTCTGGGGCTCTTAATCCCTTAGCAATCCTGTCGAGTTAATACATATTAATGTATTGGATGAAGAACCTTGCATGGCAATCCTGAAGCTACACATCTTTACATGGCATATTCAAACAAGACATCTTTACAATTATATAATAACATCTTTACAACCTTAACATCTTTACAAACGAGGTAAGTCAGTTGTTTCATAAGTCAGTTGTATCGGCACGCCGATACGCGCATACGGCACCAAACGTTTGTCGTTATCCCTTGGTTTAAGGCGTGATTTCCCATGGACGTTTGTGGTGGCGGATGTTAACTATCCCATAGTCGGCGCAGATTTCTTGAGGTATTATGATTTACTTGTTGATATGAAACGGAAACAGCTAGTGGACAACAAAACGTTATTAGTAGCGAGAGGCGCGGCAGCAGTTGGGCAAGTGAACGGCATCCGACCCAACTCTATTGCAGGTGACTACAGTTCTTTGTTGAATGAATATCGTGATCTAGCCACATTGCGTGATAACTCTCGCACGTGTGACACGCACGTTGAACATTTCATCGAGACTACTGGTGCTCCAGTTTTTGCCCGTCCACGACGTTTGTCTGGAATAAAATTGGAGGAAGCAAAGAAGGAGTTTGATTATTTGTTGCGAAAAGGCATTTGTCAGCCGTCAAAGAGTCCTTGGTCGAGCCCATTGCATATGGTTCGGAAGAGCGATGGCTCGTGGCGACCATGCGGTGACTATCGTATGTTGAATGCGCAAACGAAACCGGACCGGTACCCGATCCCTTTCCTGCACGACGTAACAACCATTCTCCATGGAAAAAAACATTTTTTCTAAGGTTGATTTACAAAAGGCGTACCACCAGATTCCAATGGCGGAATGCGATATACCGAAAACGGCGATTACTACCCCTTTTGGGTTATTCGAGTTCCGTTTTATGACATTTGGCTTACGAAACGCAGCCCAGACATTTCAACGATTTATTAACGCAACAGCAGATTAACGTTTTGCAGCAGATTGTAGAAGGCAAGTCGCAACTTTTGGCATTTTATTCGAAGGCGTTGAATACGGCGCAATTAAAATATAGCGCTTACGCTCATGCTATACAGCATTTCAAGTACGCACTCGAAGGGCGCGATTTCATCATTCTGACTGATCATAAACCGCTCACGTTTGCGTTCAAGCAGAACAGCGAGAAGACTTCACCACGGCGCGTTAGGCAGTTGGAATTCATAAGTCAATTCTCCTCTGACATCCGTCATATAGCTGGTGCAGACAATTGCGTGGCCGATACACTTTCGCGTATCGCTCAAATTGAATTTGAGGCAGCAGAAGTGGACTTGATAGCTAAGGCGCAAGTATCAAATGACGAATTGCATGCATTACTTGAACATCAAGCCGACACATCTTTGAAGCTCGTTGCGTATAAGTTACCAATTTATAATACTGAGGTATTTTGCGACATTTCCAAAGGTGTTGTGCGACCGTTCGTTCCAGCCAGTTGTCGTAAGTTAGTGATGACAAAGATACACAACTTAGCGCATCCAGGCGTAAGAGTGACACGCAAACTGATTCAAGCAGGTTTCGTCTGGCCAGGTTTAGCAAAGGACGCAGCCAAGTTTGTCAAGTATTGTATCGCATGCCAATTGTCTAAAGTTAACCGGCACACCAAGTCACCTATAGGCTGTTTCACAGGCGTAGATGAGCGTTTCCAACATGTGCATATGGACATCATCGGACCACTACCATTGTCGCAGGGTAAAAGATACTGTGTGACGTGCATCGATCGCTTTTCACGGTGGCTCGTGGTGGTTCCTGTATCAGATATGACGACCGAAGTCATCGCCGGCGCGTTTGTTGAAGGATGGGTAGCACATTACGGCGTTCCTCACATTATCACCACAGATTTAGGACGTTTGTTTGAATCAACGATCTTCCGAGAGTTGTCCAGATTATTGGGTATCAAGCACATTCACACGACAGCATATCACCTCCAAGTGAATGGGATGGTTGAACGTATGCATAGGACGTTGAAAGCTGCTTTGCGTTGCCATAACTCTAATGACTGGACGCGCACTCTTCCATTGATTCTGCTGGGGTTGCGGACTACCCCAAAGGAAGATCTAGGCGTCAGTTCCGCTGAAATGTTGTATGGAAACCCGTTACGTGTTCCTGGACAGCTATTGTTACAGAAATGCCAAAAATCAGGTGAAACCGATTTCGTTTCAACACTTCGTAAAACATTGGCTCAGCTGAAGACAACCAACGGCAGCAGACATGGACATCATCCAGTATATGTTCCTAGCGATCTGCAAACCAGCAAGTTTGTATTCGTGCGTGTCGATCGGGTGAGAGCTCCATTGGAACAGCCTTATGAAGGACCGTTTCAAGTACTGCAAGGAGGTGAGAAAAATTTCGTAATTAACAGAAGAGGGAGCTGGTGCACCGCCGCATTAGACAGGTTAAAACCAGCTTATTTTACTAACGATGAAGACATCGGCAAGCAGTTTTCGCCATCGTCCGTAGTCAGTCATGAGCGGAAGCAAGCATTCGAAAAGAAGGTTTGTAACCGTCGGTCGATTCCTCAAAGGTTTCGCGTTCTGGCCGAGCAGTGCATTTCCCAGCGAAGCTGTGTGACTACCGCGAGTAACAGTATTAACTTCTCTTCATGCGTAGCGCGCCGTCGCCCAAACTCCGTCGCTAGGAGGGGGTACTGTGGCGACGCAGTAGAATTTAAGTTATTTGAAATTTAAATGTAAAATTCAATGTAAAATATATTCAGATTATTAATTTGTTTTAAGGAAAACGTTTCCAATTTCGTGCTTAAATAAAGTTGTTTATTGTTGTTAAATTTTCGTGTCTTTTTCTATTAGCAAAGTGTGGAGTCCTTTGTTAAATGCTTATATACGATACATAAGAAAGGAATTCACATTATAAGGAATTTAAATTGATTATAAGATAATGGATGTATAAATGAACTTAACTTACAGGTACTCTGTTATCGGAATTATCAAATATAATTTCAACATACGCTGATATTACTCTAGCACCAGTTCCTTCATGAAGTAAAGCTTGACGCTGCTCCGGTCGCAAATGAGTGAACTCATCACTTAGTACAAATTGTATTGCTGAAATAGCAAGCATAAATTAAATTAGATATTGTAATTAAATTTTCTCTACATATACATTAATTAATTATATAAATTTATGAAACCAAACGAAATACTTACATACTAAAATTAAAACATAATATATATACACGATGTTTTCTGAGAACGTTCCATAAAGTTCGGATTTTATTAACTAGTTAATAAAAGTTCATTTTCAATAGTTTCCGAGATTCAATATTTCAAAGACATACAATTTACGCAAAAAACTTCAGCCAAAACAAGTTCGTAAATTAATTGAGCGATTTAGATGAACCGTTTTTGAGATACTGGGGATTTTTTTGCCTCTATCATATATTCGGATATTTTGGAATTATAGTACTCATAATTATATTTTTCTAACAATTCAACATTTGTTGAGAAAAGTTACAGATGACATATCTGTAATATTTTGGAAAAGAAAGGAAGCGAAGAACCACATTTGGATTCACATTAGATTTTATTTGTTTTTGTATGAATTTTTTTGAAAGTTTTCGTTTTACATTAGTTCATGCCATTAGTTTCCATTCAGTTGGGTAATATCTATTATAGAAGCATTAAATCAACAAATACAAATTTTGAGTAAATTGAATAGTTTTAGACTATGAACCATGTATGCTACATTACAATCCGTAGAACTGCACGCTTCAAAAAACTTTGATATTGAGAGACCATTTGCGCATTTTAGAAGTATGTAATCATAGAAATAACAAAGATCTTGACAAACTATTTTCGACGCATATAATAAGACAATCATTTAAGCCAAAAAAAAAAACATCTTAAATACATTTTAAATAATATTGACAGACAAACTACTAGTTTTAAAAAAAGAATCTGAAAGAGAAAAAATAGGAATTGATAAAACAAATTTGATTTGAAGTCAATATTTTGTACAGCTAGAAGATCAAACATAGGTATACAGTTTGTCAACATTGTGTTTGCAAAACGAAAAAATGTTACAAATGCTTATTAAATGCACAATAAAACCGATTAAATTTTGAAATAAAAAAAAATTAAAATGTTTACAAATAAATTAAACATTTTTCTTCATATTAAACTAAAAATTAATCAAAAGTATCATTAGAACAATAAAATTGCAAAATTGCAAATTACATTGTAATTAATTATTGCTTATAAAAGTTATTTAAATAAATTATACAATATCAATTAATATTTTGTATGTGAGCCATTGGCCTCTACCACTGCTTGCAGTCTGCTTTTCAAAGATGATATAAGCTTTTTAATGTCATAATTTAGGGGAATTTTGACCCACTCTCCATTAACATAAACCTTCAACTGCGATTTGTTAAGTAGTTATCTTCCAGCAACTTTCTTTTTTAAAAACGACCATACGCGCTTTATTTATAATAAATCCACACAACCTCATGCAACGATGTTCGATCGTATCACAACTGGTATGATGTTCAGTTCAAACTCATTGCAACCCACAATTGTTTTTATACGCCTGTTTCTTTTGCCATTCTTGTTTTTATTTGTCTTGTTTATTAATATACATTGATTAGTGACGAAATGAATAGTAAAGAAATCCCTGAAACGATTTTTCCATATACTTTGTTGCTTTATTTTCTTGTACTGGAAAGGCCAATATCATAGGAGTAAAGAGTAATATAATATATTATTTTTTATTGCATCAAATGATGCTCTACAAAAACCATTATGTATGTACGAATGTGATATTGGAGACATAAAATCTGCAGCATATAAATATGTATGTTTTTATTGCACACATTTGTGCATATATTTTATCTCAAATGGAACTAGGTCTTAATAGTTTGAATTTTTGGTGACTTTTTGTAATTATTTTAAAAAATATTGTTTTAAATAAGACGTAAATAAGACGTAAATAAGACTTCACAAAAAAGTCTTTTACAATTCTTAAAACCAAAAAAATATTGAAAGTTTATATAAACATTATACAGTTTTTTGGTATCCATATACATTTATATTAGACATTTAAAATTTATTCATACTTAGTTTGATTTGTTCAAAAAGTTTAAAGTCTCTAAAATGAATCGTAAAACGATTGCGGGTAATAAGTGTTGTTTATCTCATTGTAAGAGATCCAAAATATATTTTCCCGATTTAAAACTATTTAAATTTCGCATGGACAACATTTAAATATAAAAGTTCATAGAATGAAAAAATCAGATTTGAGACAAATAAATTCGTATTGTGTTTTTACACTGCAATTCATAACAATATCAAACAGGTAATTTTGTTTTTGTTTTATACTATAAAATTCAAAAAATGATCAAATGTACATAATTTTGATTTCGTCACTGAAATGCTGTTTGATCGCTTGAACATTTTACAGCGAACAAACATACAAACATGCGTATAATGTAATACAGAGGGTTGCATGTATGATTGAATACGTATGCAGTCGGGCTTTTGTCAGCCTTACTCGACTCACATATAGGTTTGAACTGAACATCATACCAGTTATGATTCGATCGAACATTGTTGCATGAGGTTGGGTGGATTTATTATAAATCCACCAGCAAAATAAAGTGGGTATTTCGTTTGTATGAGCGTGGCGCTTCTTTGTACTATAGATTCTTTGCTATTACTGAAAGTTTGCCAAATTTAACAGTGGGAATAATATTCTTGTTTTGATATGCTTGAAGTGGTTTTCTCCAAACTTGTGGGTCCTGCATTATAATAAAGCATGATTTTCACTTCGTCACAGAAAATTACATCATCCCAGTACTCTGAATCATACCTTAAATGTGTACTAGCAAACTGAAACCGTTTTTCAATATTTTGAACAGATAACAACGGTTTTTTACGTGCAACTCTTGAAGAATAATTGTTTTGTAATAGCACTTTTCTTATTGTCTCATGACTAACAACAATATCAAAGTGCTTTTCCAGATCAAATGCCAATGATCGTAAGGAAATTTGAGAATTTTTGTCAATTATTCGCAATATTCTTTTTATATGGCGATCAGACAATGTTTTAATGCAGTGGCCCGCTGGTTTTAAACTAATGCGATTCTCATTTTCAACTCTGTTTATGATATAAATTGTTCTTAACCTAATATTAAACATTAGACTTTATTCCTTAGCAGATTTACCGAGGTAGTAATTATAACATACTAAATCAATATAATTTGAATTTGTTCTTTTACCTGGCATATTTAATCACGTGCGTTCTAGTTATTCCTTCACTTAAAACACTATTTTATTAAATAACAAAGAAACTGAACAGTTTTTGCAGAATATCATAACAAACAAAAATACTCAGACACATCTAACGGTATTCTGTCCCGTTAAAAATAAGAAATTGCAAAATTGCAAACACAATGTTTACACAACAAATTTGGTGTTATTTTTATTTTTCTGAATTATTTTATTGTTTTAATGATACTTTTGAATAATTTTTAGTTTAATATGAAGAAAAATGTTTAATTTATTTGTAAACTTTTTAATTTTTTTTTATTTCAAAATTAAATCATTTTTAATAAACATTTGTAACATTTTTTCGTTTTGCAAACACAATGTTGACAAATTGTACATATAACAAGAACAAACACAAAAGTAAAAAGTTACGTCTCATAAAACAAGAAACCAACATTACACATCTGAAATTGAAAAAAATTTTTTTTATGTTTAATATTTTGCTATGCACATTAGGGTGCCATCAAGGTATATGGGCAATTTTTTTTTTTTTTTTTGAAAAATCAGTTGACGGCACTCCCACATCGGTTTATTTTACTAAAATTAAAAATCTGTGAAAAGTTTTAGTTCAACATGTTTAATTTTACATAAAAACTATCTTTCCAAAAGTTATAGATCTATTAAAAACAAACAATCCACTTATTCAATTTTTCTGTATTTCTAATAATTATTGTGTAAAAGAAAAAATAAGCCGAAGTCACCCGATTGCTAGTTTTGCAAGTACTATGAATGTAATTGTCCGCTTCAGCTTTACAAAAAATTTAAAATAAATTCAATATTTCTAAAATTTAATATTTCTAATAATAAAAAAGTATTAATTCTAGGTTTCTCCGACATAATTTTTATTATTTTAGTTAAAGTTGCTGGAACAAAGTATCCTTGATACAATTTAGAAAGTAACGGCGGTAATCGTTAACAATTTTTAATATGTACTGTTTTTGATTCTCATTTTTTGTTAAAATTGAATTATAGTTATAGTTAAAATAGAATTATAAACGCTTAAAAGCGTTTTCTTAGCTTGAATAAACCCAAGGTCTTCATGCCATTTTGTGGGATATATTTTCATGAAGTCATCGCACAACTTGAAGCGATTAAAAATGTTTTTAGTATGTTTGTATACAAACTGTTCAATTCCCTTTTCGACGATTTCAGTTATTTTTACGCGATCTGTTGACACTCTCCTGACTTCCTTGTCATCACTATCTAAATTCAAATTCGAAACCATCTTTTTCTTTATTTCAGGTGATATATTTGAATCTAAACATGCCAAACCAACAAGCTTGGAGCTTAAATACCAAAGATGATTATATAATTTCTCTAAAGTAGCTCTAGATATATCTTCATCAATTTTTTCATATTGACTGAGAGTAAAAAGATGATTAAAATCTTAAAAAGGAGCTTTGATTGGTGACGAAGCATTAAACCATACTTCAACATATACTTTAGTAATAAATATACATATATTGCAAAGAGCATTTTTTTTTCTGCAGGCAATTTGGACTCTTTCGTAAATAAAAATATTTTTAATGCATATATGACTTTCGCGATCCATCTTGAGTAATGTATAGCCCCAGGGGATTGAAACTTTAAGCTGCAGTTCGACTTTTCTCCTCAATATATTAATGCAAGTTTCAGAAGTTCTCTATAACCATCTCTTGGTTGGTTATCCTTAAGAATCTTATTAAGTAAACTTGTAATTCGTAACACATCATCTGTGTTCAACGATTGTCTTACTTTTTCATTTTGTAAATCAACTGTAAAAATATGAACACTTATTTTCGGGCAAAATTTTTGAAATCGTTGAAATAGTTCAACATTTGAGCTGTCAGACTTTCAAATCTTAGCATGGGAAGCACTTTTAAAAATAATTTCGTAAATATGAGTCTGCAAGCTAAATACAAAAGATTTATTTCTAAATATTTTACAATAATTGAGCAAGTTCCGTTGAAACGACCAGTGTTTACTGTTGTCGTATCAAAAGCTAAAAGTTGCACGTGTTCCTGCAAACCCCATTCAAAAATCAATTTATACTTCAAGTATACTTCAGGTACTTCAAGTAATTGCTCAATAGACACATTTGAGATTATAATTGGTGGACGGTTCATGTTTTGTTTACCTTCTAAAGCTGACAGCAATTTTCCATCCCAATGCAAACAAACTGCATTTAGCACACAAACTTTGAACTGTTTTTTAAGTGTTCTATTTTTTGTGATCGCAGGTTTTGTCGAACAATGGGTATGGAATTTTTTTTCCTAATGATTCGATTATGGCGATAATGAGACGAATAGCATCACAATCACTAATTTCGCAGCAATAAGAACAGCTGCAAACTTCTGATCTACAATTTCTAAATTTCTTCTTGCTCTTGTGCGTGGTGTAGGTCTAAATTGTTATCACTCGCAGAATTTTCACTTTCTAATGATATCGGTAATGACACAGTTTCTAATCAAAATGTTACAATAATTTAATTACTTTTCTAGAAAATCAAGCAAAAAATACTTACCTAATTCTTTCATTTGCCATGTGCAATGTTCTCTTCTTTGTAAAAGTATTTCATACTTTTATTCACTTCTTGTTTCTCTTCGAATTTCTTAATAATCTAGACCATACATGTAACCAGCTCGACCCTCCCACCGTTGATTTATTAAAAAGTTCTTATCGTTTTCTATTGTTATCATCTCAAGTGCATTTGCGTGTGCCAAATCGAATAATGCCTCTAATCGTTTGTAAATTCAGCTTCTTTTTGCTAATCTCATAAGTTTTTTTATTAGCATGTTTTTGCAAATCTCTCCATTTTTATTGTAGGTTTTCCATCCAATTTATTTATGCAATTTTTTTATTCTTTTATTGGTATTCGTGCCTTTTGCCAAAATAATAATTTCTTGTATAATCTCTTGTATAATTAATCTATCACTTTCCCTTAACGATAACTTATCCATGCGCATGTTAAAAAAAAGAAAAAAGAATAAATACTTTTCTATTTGATAATTTACTACTAGTCAACCTAGAATTTGACTCGGGGGAAGAGGAAAAAGTCACACGGGACCATATCTGGAGAGTACGGTGGTTAGTTGATGATATTGATGGAGTTTTTGACCAAAAACTGCGGCTTTTTTTAAATGAAATTCAGCTTTTTTGTCACCAGCTTTGATTTATTAGTTTGTTAGTTAGTTGCGGTGGAGGGAGGAACGAATACTCCTTAATTAGATAAGAAAGTCAGTTTGAAACCACAAATCGTCGTAATAATGGTTAGAAAGTCAAGCTAGAACCAGCCAGAAGCAGGGGTCTGGCCAATGCTAATGTTAAAGATATTTCCCAGTGTGTTAAAGAAGGAAGTCCCCAGAAACTTAAGCCTAGTTCTGACCAAACCTGAACATAGACTCGAGAGGTGTTCTAGTGTCCTTTCTTCGAGAGCTGGTAGACACGAAAAGAAAGAAAGGACAAACACAAAAATTGTAGTTAATTTATTGAAATTTGGCTGACCATATAACTTTCAATTCGTTGAACATGTGTTTACAAAAAAAGCTGTTGAAGTGTGTACATGCTTTAGCTTTTTGCTGACCACGCTATCTTTTATTATTTTCTATTCCCACGCTAAACTGTAAAAGTTTATGGAAGAGAAATATAAAATATTGTTCATTACTTTAGAACGTTGACCGTCTTGCGCGAGGCATATAGCTGCTACATGGCATATAAATAAGTGAGCAGAGCTGAGCCTTTGTAATGAAGTATGCAATAGAGCCAGTCAAACAAAAAGACAATGTGTACATAAGTGCTAAACCTGTATTAAAGTGGTAGTTCCATTAAACTGTTAAGGATTGAAATTTACAGCGTTTTAAAAATAATTGATTGTACTTTTATGAAATTGTTTATATTTAATATTTATTAATTGTTTATATTTATTTTATTATTTTTTCTTTAAGCTATTAGCTAAATTTTCATTTTTTTATATTTTATTTAGATTCAGTTTTCAATTTTACTACGAAATACAAATTTTCGAGATACCATCTATTTTTGATATTTTTTTTTCTCCCGCAAAGCACAATAAACACAATAATACAATATAAATACATGTTTCATTTGACTACGACTAGTTCAAGTTCAAGTACAGAATACGTTTTAAAATTGTCAAGTTGTCAAAGACTTAGTGCTAATAGAGTAGTAATCTAAATTATTATTGGACTACTAATTCGGGAGTAGATCTGAAGGCTTAGTTCGTTTAAGCCTCCTCAGCAAGCCAGATGTATTATTCAGATGATTGACTGTTTCGTTTGAATGCTGTTGTAATCATTTGTGGTGCTTTACCGCGAACTTTTGAATTACTGCAGCCACAGATTCGGTCTTCAAATCCCGATGGAGGTCAGTATACGGAGCGTTGACTAATTTCCTAAAACTTTGTTTTGAAAGTTTTGGATGATTTGAATAGAGGATTTTAGTGCACATCCCCATAACTGGATTCCATACGTCCACACCGGAGCTAAGACTTGCTTGTATATCATTAATTTTGTTTAGAGAGACGGGTGATTTTTTCCCAAGAAGCCAATATTTTTGTATTTGGATTCTAGTTGAAATTGTTTTTTCTTTATATGTTCTTTCCATTTCAACTTTGCATCTAAGTTCATGCCAAGATATTTAACACTTCGTTCAATAATGTGTGTGACTGACACATAGATGGCGGCATTAATACTAAATAAATATTTTTTTTCGAAAGTGGCAACCTTTTTAGGCTTACTATCAAAATCATATCTTAATCCGACCATTTATTTACAAGTTACAGTGCTTTAAGTGACGCTACTTTTGAGTTTTCAAAAAAAAAAAATGAATTCAAACAATTCCGTGTGCTGATTTATCATTGTTTTTTAATGAAAAAAAATACTGTTCAATGCCAGGAATGGCTTGAAAAACATTATTCGGACTCTGCTGCATCAAAAAGCATTTGTTATTGGTATGCCGAATTCAAACGTTGTCCTACAGACACCGATGTTATTCCATCTACTGGACGGCCAAATGACGCTGTTATTCCGGAAAACGTTGAAAAAACACTGAAAATCATTAGGTCCGACCGTAAAGTGAAAGTGAGGGAGATTGCTGACATTCTACAGATATCACCATGTAATGGGTGTTTTCCTAATGGGTGCCGCGTTTGCTCACACCGGAGTAAAAACAACAACGAATCGATGATTCAAAGAGCTGTTTGGACATGTTTACGTGCAATAAGTCGGAGTTTTTGCGTCGGTACATTACGATGGATGAAACATGGATCCACCATTTCACTCCAGAGTCAAATCGGCAGTCTGCTGAGTGGCAAGCAGCCGGTGAAAACCGCCCAAAGCGACCAAAGACGCAGCAGTTGGCTGGCAAGGTTATGGCGTCTGTATTTTGGGATGCGCATGGAATAATATTCATCGACTATCTCCAGAAGGGGAAGACCATCAACAGCGACTATTATATAGCGTTATTGGAGCGTTTGAAAAACGAAATCGCAAAGAAACGGCCTCATACAGCGAAGAAAACAGTTTTGTTCCACCAAGACAATGCACCGTGTCACAAGTCGATGAAAACGATGGCAAAATTGAACAAATTGAGCTACGAATTGCTGCCGCAACCACCGTATTCTCCAGATCTGGCCCCCAGGGACTACTGGCTCTTCGCAGACCTCAAAAAGATGCACCGTGGTAAGAGATTTGGCTCAAATGATGAAGTAATCGCCGAAACTAACGCCTATTTTGAAGGCAAAGAAAAATCGTTTTACAGAGGCGGTATCGAAAGATTGCAAAAGCGTTGGAATGATTGTATCTTCCTAAAAGGGGACTATGTTTATGAATAAAAACGAATTTTGGCAAAAAATTGTGTTTTAATTAGTAAGTCACACACATTATTGAACGAAGTGTTAACTGTGTTTGAGTATGGTATTCGAGCACTGCACATAGTTATCGGCAAATAGTTGATTTTTTTGTTTGTAAAATTTACAATGACGGATTTTGCTTGGTTAAGTTCAATTTTCCATTTTTGAGTTTAACTCATAATTTGTTGCGTTGCTTCTGTTGATTAGTTTATGGTGTTTTCAGTGGTAAGGATCGCTGTATCATCTGCAAACGTGCCAATGACACATTCTGATGGGACTTGCAAGTCGGCTGTGTAAATCAGGTACAGAATTGGGCCAAGTATACTTCCCTGCGGTACTCTGGCTTCAATTGGTTCAAGTGTAAGACCATATAATTTGGGATATCTGTTTCGAAAACCACTGTTCAATCTTATGCACAAGTCCTTTGTGACAAACTTTATCAAAGGCTTTCGATACGTCTAGGAATACTGCAGTGCAAATTTTTGTACTTTAAGAGCTCTTTCGATTTTGTCGCATATTCTGTGTATTTGTTTTTTTCGGAACCCAAACTGATGACTCGGAACTATTTGATTTTCTGTTAGTACAATCTGTATTCTATGAAGGAGAATTCGTTCAAAGATTGTTGATAAAACGGGTATTAAAGAAATTGGACGATACGCTGAAACTTCATTAGCAGGTTTTCCTTGTTTGTGTACCATAAGTACTTCCGCCACTTTCCAATAAATTGGGACGTGTCTTAAGCGCAGAGCTGCATTAATTAATTTGCATAGTTTGATTATTCCTTTGTTAGGGAATTGGTTTAAGATATCAGCGGTTATCTGATCTCAACCAGGAGCCTTTTTTAGTTTCACATTTCTTATTTCATTTTTTATTCCCTTGGCGAAGTTGGTTGTATTGCTTCGTTTAATGCATTTAAGTTATGCGTAGGAAGATTATTTCCATCATCATTTACTGAGAATGTTGCCTTAAGAAATTTTGCGAATAAATTTGCTTTTTCTTCGTCACTTTTGGTCCATGTTGTACCATCTGCTTTAATAGGAGGATTATGTTTTATAGGTTGTTTTACTGCTTACACGGCAGTTGTGGTTGTGGCTTGAAACTCGCTGCAGCTGATCTTTTTCTCTTTATAGTGACTGATGGTTTCCTTTATTATAATTGCACTTTCCCCTCGTGCATTGTTATTCGAGTGAGTAGTGTGGTAAGTTTCATAACCTCTAAATTTTATATGTGATTCCTTCGTAAAGTGCGTTTCTGCTATTAGACATATATTGACGGACTTTTTGTAAAGAATAGTCTGTAGTTCATTTTGTTGATGTAGCAGCCCATTTGCGTTCCAGAGCATAACTTTTATTGAAGACTGCTTTACACTCGGTGTTTGGGAAGGATCTGTTCTAGTTTACTTATCCGTTCATCTAAAACTTTATTAAATTTTTCCTGGTTTTGTAGCAGTTGAAGTAACAACTGCAAGGTTGAAGAAATCTCTCCAGGGTTTTGAGAGTTATTATTACAGCGCTTGAGCATATGAAGGTTTTTCATAATTTTGTGTTAATTTAGAAACTAGCAAATTTTTTTATATATTCAGCATAGTTGGGTTTATCTGGCTTACTACTTAGGTTATCTTTCTGAACGGTTTTGTTTCGCATCTTTTGTAGATCTTTGGCTACCATACATCCTCGATAGTTTGCTGGATGAGATTTGCCACAATTGCAGCATTTTGGTAAAGTTTCTGCTGGTTTTATACAGCTCGTTGTTGGATGCTTTCCCGTACATTTGACACATCTTGCCAGTTTTGAACAGTAGTTCCTTGTGTGACCAAAAGTTTGACAATTTTTACACTGACGTATTTGGTTTGGTCTTTTTACTGCTTCAATGGAGACAATAGTAGATAATATTATATTTATTCCGTAAACCTTTTTAATTTCTTCAATACACTCAAAGGTAAGCAGAAACATATCTAATGGCTACTTTCTTTTCCATTTAAATTTCCGATTTGCTCTTATGGCTTTGAGCCCTTGTCTCTATAAGTTCTCGACAATAAGTTTAGGTTCACAGGAGTGATGCAGATTTTTAAAAATAACACGAATAGGTCTTGTTTGTTTATCTTCATATGAGTACCAATCTATCTTAGCATTAGACAGCAGCTTTGTTATGCTTCTGTAGTCATCTGCTTCTCTGGTATTGAGCTTTTACTTCCCATTATTTATAAGCTTGAATGAAAAATCAGTTTTTGCTGTATTTTTAATGTCTTCGTAAATCTTTATGTAATCAGTAACTCCTGATATCATTATTGGAGGGGGAGAATGCACTTTGGGACTTTTAATATTTAATAGAATTTTCGTTTTCAGATTGGCATTTGTATTTTTATCATGTGAAACATGAAGCTCTGGAGAAGATTCAGCTTTTCGTTTTTTAGTTGGACGTTTTTGTTTCAATATCCAGTCAGTTTCTAACGCCAACTCCTCTTCATAAGTGTGGTACTGAACACTCGTGCTATCTAATTTTGTATCAACAGCATTCTTATCAGTTTCTTTCTTCTGTGATAATGAACTATTCTTTTCTGCCTTTAGTTTTTGATTTTCTTTCTTAAGCCTTTCACAACTGATTTCTAAGAGACTTGTTTTTTCTGTTAAAAATTTAATATTACGTTTTAACTTTCATTATTACATGAAGGGGATGAAATATTCCTCATGGCATCTTGCATCCTTTTAAGCTGAGCTATTCGCTGATCATAGTTCAAAGCCTAAAATAAGGTTTGTGTTTATGACAGATTTGAAAAATGTCTGATTGTTTAAGTGTTGGAGTTACCAATTTTTATATTAAAGCGGTAATTAGAAGTTAATTTAATATTTTACGAAAGAAAAATAAGAAAAAAAAACTAAACAGAAAAAAAATTTATTTATAAATTACACAATAAGCAAATTGTAATTGGTATAATTTCTGAGTCAATTTACAACACTTTTTTTTCTTTATTTGTGTGAAGCTTTCTAGCTTTATACTCGTATACTGTCTCTATTAGCTGTTTTAAATGTGTGTTGAGAAATATTAATAAAGAAATTCAAAACAAATTAATTTTGCAAAGTTAAACTTTTTTTTATGATAAAAAACAAATGTTTTAATTAAATAAAAGGTTCACTTATCTTTTAAAATCGGGCACGATTTTATTTGATTTTTATTTAGAGTCACTGTCTCAATTGATTTAATTAAATTGATTTAATTAAATTTGTGATCACTGTATTCCATTTGTTAATAAAAAACATTAAAAGTTGCGGTGTGATTTATCTAGAAAGGAGCTAAAAACAAAATATTTTTTGTATGGTTTTCATAGCGATTTTATTAATACTCATTTTATTATTGATACATAATCTGTAATATCTGAAGAAGAAAATATATTTTTGCCATTAATACTTTTTTGGAATTTGGAATAAAGCAGTGATATTTTAATGTGCCTTTAACTGATGTAGCTGATTCAAAGCGATGTTTTAACTTATTTGCTTCAGCTTTGTAGTCTTTTAATGTTGAGAAATGGCACACAATATTTTTTTCTTTTTTCTGAAAAATCGTGTGTATGTGTTCGTTTGGTCTGATATGAAGGATAAATAAATTTTTAAAAGTACTTCTAATGACAATATCGTCCAAAAATTTTTGAGTTTTATGTAGAATTTTATTACTAATCGAAATCAATAATATTATAAAAGAATATTTGTAGCATATTCTTTGAAAATTCATGCAATGGAAATGTAGTACGCATGTGCTTGATGTGTTTTGCGGGAGAAAAAAATATATTAAAAAATTTCAAAAAAGATGGTATCGTTTTAATTTTTATTTCGTAGTAAAATTTAAAACTGAATCTAAATAAAATATAAAAAATGAAAATATAGCTAATAGTTTTAAGAAAAAAATTTTTTTTGAAATTTAACGGTTAATATAAGTACTTGAATATAAACAATTTCATAAAAGTACAATCAATTATCTTTGAAACACTGTAAATTTTAAGTTCCTGTCTTTTATAGAACTTAAGATATACTCATTTGAAAATATGTCTACAATGCCAATTCTCAAAACCCCATGGGTCCATATCTCCTAGTAAAAAAATCACAAAATTTTTTCCCGAGATACGGGGCCATCTTATTTTATAAAAGCAGCTCATAAAAAAAGTTTCAGACAAATCAGAGATCATGAAATCAAAAAGGTGTCCGAGTTGTAAAAGAATGACCCATATACGTAATTAATTGATCTAATACCCAAAAATTACATAATTATTGATCTCAGAATATAAAATGTCATTATAGAAAAAATATGTATAAAATTATTGGGAATTAAGATTTAGAAATGCGAAATATGTAAGAGAGCAAAGAGTGATGTTTTTTTTTTAATTTATTAAAATTTGCTAATTTCATATTGCAAAAGAACAAGATTCCACTTACTTATACAAAGAAGTAAGTCTTTTTACAAAGAAGCTATGCTATGTTATTATACAAATCCGCTTTCGCGGTTAGGAAAAGCTGAGCATTGAAAGTTTGTGCAGCCTTGGCTTCTTGTGAATAAACACGATTAGTCATCGCTTCTAATTTGACAGGCACGAGTTCTAAGCCTGGCACTTGCAGTCTAAACAAATTATATACGGACTATAAACTAATTAAATAAAAATTCGATTATTCCAAAGACCACTGATGAAGAGTACTTGGCAATACTCGAAACAGCGTTGTATGGTCAGCCAAACTTTAATAAAATTAAAAATAAATTTTTGTGTTTGTCCTTTATTTCTTTCTTTGCTATTCAAAACCCCTCTATATTATTATAATTTATTGATTCAAAAAAATTCATACAGCACTTACAAAAAATTATAGAATTTTACTTAAAATCTAAATTGACAATAACATATTTGTTGTGTTTGAATATATTATATTTATTATAATAATTTTATTAAAACATATTCGAAAAATTGGTCACCTCGTTTGGATAAAATAAACAAATAAATATTTAAAAATATTACAAAATATTATTTTAATATTATTACAATAATAATTTAATTATAATATATATTTAAAAATCTGATCATTATACCAGGTGTACCGGTATGAATTGAGCGTAACGATACAAATGTTCCAACAGGGAACATTTGTTGTGAACGAGCCGTTATTTTTTTTGTTTGTTTGCTATGACATGTGTGAAATATATTTAGTATACATTGAAGTCATTGAACAGACATCATATTTTTTCATCGTGTTAAAAATGTCGAATTTTGTACCAGAAAGTGATGATTTGCGGAAAGCATTAATTTTTTGTTTTCATTTGAAGAAAAGTGGAGCAGAGTCGCATCGAATGCTTGTCGAGGCATATGGTGATCATGCTCTATCAGAAGCGACATGCAAAAGATGGTTTCAACGGTTGAGAAATAATGATTTTGATGTGAGAAATGAAGAACGTGGAAGACCGCCAAAAAAGTTTGAAGACGCCGAATTGCAAACGATATTGGATGGAGATGACACTTTGGGTCAAAAGCAAATGGCAGAAATGTTAAATGTTGCACAACAAACAATTTCTGACCGTTTAAAAGCTAATTTAAAAGCTAATCAGATATGCAAGATTTTGCCATGCTTATGTGCATTAGTAATTAATTGCTTGAGGTGTACTGGCGTACATATGTACTTTTGAAAGAGTGAAAGTTTAAAAAAATATGTCAAATAAGCGTAAAAAAATATATTATCTTTGCAAATTAAAGCAGAGATATTAGAAAGACTTGATAAGGGCGTCCAAGCGTATTATTTTGAAGTACAGTGTAACAAAATCTGCTATCACTTACACTAAATCCAAAAAAGAGGCTTTAATTGCTGCTGCTTCTGATACTTATGAAAAAGGAAGCAACAAATCTTTGCTTGGCACAGAATATCCACTGTTGAAAAAATATCTGTTTAAGTGGTTTTCACATCAGCATAAAAACAAGGGTACACTTAATAGACCAATGTTAAAGACGAAGGCTGAAGGTATTTTTGCTGAAATATATCCTGATAATGATGCATCAGCGTTCAAAGCACTGATAACGATGCTTTCCAGAAAAAATATTTGTTGCTGTTTATAAAAACAACGCTTCTGGATTTAAAGTACAAAAAGAACGCCTTACTTGGCGAACTTTGTGTGATGGCTCACACAAGTTAGTGCCATTAATAATTGGAAAAGCAAAGAAGCCAAGATGCTTCAATGGATTCAATAACCCACTCTAATATAACTTTTTGAAAAATGTTTGAATGGCATCGCGAATTTTTCATAAGTGGTTTCACAAGATATTTATTAAAGAAGTAAACATAAAGAATTCCTTTGTTTTTAAATTTATCATTAAAAAATATATTTTTTGTTAAACAGGTTACCGATTTCATTAGAAAATAAATTGCGTCCGAAGGCTCTTCGACTTATTGACAACAGTTCTCGGTGCATGAGACCGATAGAAAAACTTCAAAGGGATGATGGAAACATTCTTGAATATTTCTTTCCACCAAATGTAACAGCAGCTGTGCAACCAATGTTCCAAAATCCTATAAGGTTGACAAAACTTAATTATAGAAATAAGCTTCTTGCCGAATTTATTGCTAAAGGTGGTGAAGTAATAAATTTTTTAAATTATCATTCCATTCGAAATCCAATAATTTCTCTGAAACAGACTTGAGATGAGATGCCCCGAAAATTATTAAAAAATTCTTGGTCCAAGTTATGATATTGTGACTCTGATCATTATGACAGCGATGATGATATGCCACTTGCGCATTTAATTAAGGAAAATGAGAACTACACTAAAGCTATCCAAAGAAATGTGGCTCTTCTAGCCAATTTGGACTCAAATAATTCGATCTGTATAAAGCATATCGAAGAATGGAACAGAGATGTTATTCATGACGGATCTGAATATGAGTGCAATAGCGATGATGGTACTTTAAATAATAATGAAGATGACGTTCCTAATCCCCCAGCAAATGTTCTGAAGCAATTAAAATCCTCAATATTTTAATAAATTGGTGCAAAAAGAATGACCCATTTCTTACTGACCACATGACCAATCTTTTAACGCTCCGTAACGATATCATTATAAAAAATGTGACTAAACCTAAAAAACAATCAAACTACCGATCACTTCAAACAATAATACATAATTAAAATTGATTTCAACTGTAAGTAAAGTTTTTATGTAGAGTTTTAAGTTTTTGATAGTTTTTATACGAATTAAAAAAGTCTAGAAATTAAAACTTTTCGCAAATTCGAACTACTCAAAAAACCAAATGGTTCTAATTTGCGAGATTCTACTATATTCAAAATGCAGCTTGAAGACAAATGCCAGTTCTATACAAAGCAGGAAAAAATATAATATATTTAATAAGTCATAAGCGCAAACTTTGGCAATAAAGAAGATCGGCATTGAATAAATTAAAATCAAACAAAATTACCAAAAGGTTATATTTTAAAATTAAAGCGTTTAAAAATTACTCATTTAATAACATTCTAATTGGGCTTACAGCCAAAAGTAACACGGGTTACTCCTATTACTTTTTTTATTAATAAAAATCAATGAAAATTTAAAACTTTTTGATCGCAAAGACAAGCACTCAGAAAGTATATCTGTTTGCTGATCATCTAAATGATATAATATTTTCGAAAAACAATTGCAATCCCGCTTGTTACAAATAAAAATTAATCCTTGCCCACTAATTCGGATTTTGTAAAACGTACTTAGCAATTGACCAAGCACATAGAGTGGTAAGTTCAATTGAATCCGCAATGGAGACAAAAAGATATGTTGAGCGTATTTCTAAATTCAGTGCTTTAACACTATTTTTATCCAGTTAATGATGCGATTTTTAATCAACAAAAATTTTTTTTAGATAAATGCTTAATTTGCTTTTAACTTCATTTTATTTCATTTTAGTTTCTCTTATATTTCAATTTTTAAAATTAATAACCCAAAAAAAAATTAAATTTGGCTGAACAAAATTATCTGCACAGTTAATGCAAAAATTAAAAAACAAATTTAAAAAAAATATTTACGATAACAATTAATATGTCGTGGTCAAGTCCTTTTGTTTGATACCGGCTTCTAGTCGCCTTATTATCGATAAAACCAATTTTTGTGTGGTTTCTGGCCCAATATTTTGCCACTCTTCAAGCAGAGCCACCTTCAGTGCTGATTTTGTTGTATAGTGTGCTTCTTTAGTCGTCTATCCAATTCTTCCCACAAATGTTCAATGGGGTTGAGATCTAGAGATTGAGGTGTATGCGGTAATGTGTGTTTACATGATGAGTGAGGCACATACGCACAACATAAGACGTATGTTTTGGGTCATTATCATGTTGGAAGCTAAATGTGACAAGTAAACTCAAGTTTTAGGCAATTTTTTTGATGTTTCTCTTGAGGATGTCTAAACAATATTTTTTGTCCATAATGCCGTCAATGAATTCCAATTCGCCGACCCCTGCAACGGACATACAGCCATGTACAAACACTTCTCCACCACAATGTTTCACAGACATTGCAAGATTTTCTTTTTGCAGTTCGGTGTTTAGTTTACTCCAAACTATTTAGTGGCCATCAGATCGAAAGATATTAAATTTATTTTTATCTGCGAAGATAACATTATTCCAAAACTGGATTGGCTTGCTTAAGTACGCTTTTGCAGAAGCTAGACGTTTCTGTTGGTTGGCTTTCGGTTTTCGTCTAGTGACACGACTGTTATAACTAGCCAAACTCTCGCCTAACCTCAGCTGGAATTTGGATTGAAGATATTTTTGGGTTGACCTTCACCTTTCTTATTATTATGTTGCGATCACGGTCGCTCAAGGCTTTAGGTCGCCTGTGTGCTATGCACTTTTGAACGATATCACCCCTTTGCTACTCTGCACAATATTTCGAATGGTATAGCGCTTCTATCCATTATTTTTCCAATCTCCGTATAAGATTTGCCTTGGTCGTACAAATATAGATTTACTTTGCGCTGAGATTCGGTGGTTTCTTTTTGTTTTTGTTCATTTTGTTTTTGTTCAGCCGCAAAGACGTTTTTAATTAGAAACTGATTCACTATGGCATTCATAATGTAGAGACAACGAGTCGTGGTGTTAGCGAGGTCTCTGTTGACGTTAGTTCATAAGGTACGTATTCTCATGAGGTTCCCACCAAGCCTATCGAGTATATAATCGAATTTTCTTCATGCACCTCTAGCTCTGGAGATTGTTGTACATTTTGTATTTGCCGTTGTACGTTTCCTTGGTCTTGTATGTTATAGAATATGTATTGGAAATTCGATGTTTACTAAGTCCTTGTTTACTTTTTTCGATAGGCGTAACGCGTTGCAGATCTTGCTGTGGTTGTATTTCATGCGCTTGAATTTAACTTTGCATAACTCGGGCTGGATAAAATACTTCTGAATTTTCTCGAATGATGCGTTGCAGTGCTTGTTGTTGAGGTATGAGACATTTATCGGCTTGTGTTTGTGAAGTTTATTTCAGTGGTATCGGATGCTGTTCTAGATAATTTCGATCCTGCATGATTCGCATTGTTAAATGTAGGTTGGACTGATTCTGTTCCTGACTGCTCTGCTTCTTTTGTTGGACATGTTCTTCGGTATTTTCCTTGGTTGCACTCATATCATAGTATACTGCAATGGGATTGCTTGCTTGAATTCAACTACCACCTGCCTCATGCTCGTTTCTTGTTCATTGCTTTGACTTGCTTTGATCTGCTCTATTTGAAGTGCTTCAAAGTCATCAACTACTGTCATTAATTCATCTAAGATCTCCTCGTCTCCGACGTACCTTTGGTAATCAGCGTTCATGTTGCGATATATTCGCTTTGTTGAGAATCTTGAATAATACAGGCTCGTTGCATTAGAGTTTTGATGTCAAATAAATAATCTCAAAAACTTTCTTTTGATTTTAGAAGTCGTGTTCATACCTCGTTCTCTAGCTTATCGAAGTATCTAGATTAGGTAAAGAACTTTAAAAAATCAACTTTAAAACTTGTCGAGAGTTGCCAACGAAAATTGTTGTTGCGATACCATGTCAGCGCCTTATTTTCAAGAAGGACATTGCGCGAGAAATTGAGTTTACATCAATGCTGTACATATCTGCTAGTTCTTTGTGCTCGATAAAACCCAATGGATCCTTGCCACCGTCATATCTGCAGAACCATTTCTGTACTTATTCCACTATCTGTAGATTTGAGTACACTGGAGGATTTATAGAACTTATATCATTCTCTGGTATTCCTCTTGATTCCGCCGACATTGTTCCTCTTGCAATATTCAGTAATATTCTCTCTTATCTAGTTCTTTAATTTTCCCTTCCATTATAGTCTTGACTTCCGTGTTTGACCAACCAGGTCCCTGCTTGGGCGCCAATTGTAACGACATGTTTTTGTCCGTTGCTAACATTGAGGTATATTTAGCCGTTGTCCAGGGATTGTTGCAATATAATTTTTATTTTCGGGAGTCAAAGACAATTTAATGGATTTTGTTTATTTAAAAGAAAATTCAAAAAGAAAAAGAAATTGATATAATTATAATATATTATTAGTTTAATATGTTCAATATGTTTGTGTAAGATTGTGTTTTGATAATTTGTGCAGACGTTGTATTTATGCTCTCGAACGGATGTATGGAACTATCTTTACGTGATACAAGACTATTAGTCAAGATGAATGTAACTACCTTGACGTGATACAAGACTACTAGTCAAGATGTATGTAACTACCTTGACGTGATACAAGATCACTAGTCAAGATGTATGTTACTTCCTTGACGTGATTTATATAACGTATATAACTATCTAGACGTGACACAAGACTACTAGTCAAGATGTATGTAACTACCTTGACTACAGTTCTACTAACTTGTTTACAAAAACTTATTACTACCTTTGAGAGTTTCTCAACAAGTGATTTTTATTTATACTAAATCGAACGAAGCTTTTCCCGTGGCGCGTACATTGCTTCAACTGTTATTTGTTTTAATTACCGTTTGTTAAAATTCGCCTTACCTATTTATTTATTATTATACTTGTGTTAGTTGATATTTTTGTCTCACTTGTTTTCTTTTCTCACCTTTCCCTTATCTTCTGATGCAGGCTTGTGTTATATTCGCGGCGAAAAATGGCATGCACCAGAATTATGTTTTGACATTTGACATTTGTGAATTTATAGTGCTTTGAAATTTAGTGTGAAATTTAATTCACACTTTAATAATATTAATTTGTTCTAACAGGATGTAATATTCTGAGAATAAATTTGAGTTTGTGTTTTAAATAAAATAAATTTTATTAAATAATTTTATTTCAGTGATACCAAAAAAATTTCAGTTATGTCGGTAGATTGCTTTCGATACATCATGTTTTAATATCTACACAAATCAAATTATTTTCTCATAATGCAACAGTTCATTTACTGGTAACTCAGTAAATGAACTCGTACTTGTTTCGGATAGCAATAAAACAGCTTTGTTCTTTTTAGGAGCGCTAAGAGATTTTATATTTCATTCAATACAATTTAACGGTTATTATACCACACAAATTATTCATGTAAAGAAAATACAAACCACTTTTTAGCTGATAGCTGGGGCAAAGCCATAATTCATTGGCAGACAAAATTTATAAAGCCGGTAATGAGAAAAATTGTTTTGTATAAAACATACAAAAAACCATTGTCAAATAAATTACTTTTCTTATAGACAAATAACATTTAAAACACTCCCAAAGTTCGATTGTAGTGGGCCTTAAAGACCCCTCAAGTCCATTTATTCGCGAGCAATTTATAAGTACTTCTAAGGGCATACTACTTTTTTGGGAAATGACTTTTACACATTGCTTTCGATGAGTTTTCTCTCAAATTGAAGTCAGTTACGCTCCTAGGCAACTCTTTTTGTAATTTTGAATTACTTAGGGCCATGTTATGCAGAGTGTCTCGGGCACGGCATGAGTACAATTGTTTTTGTTTTCAATGCAAATTTTAAATTTGAGAGTGAGAGAAAAAACAATATGGCCGTTCGAACTCCGGCATGAGAGCCGGCGTATTTGTGCCCCGGCACTAAGGCAAAACAGTGTTGTTTAGTAATAAATTTCAAAATTTGTGCCTTTTAGGAGCAAACTACTACAATTCTAGTACGTTTTGGAGAAAAAATGGCAGTAAGCAACACAGCATTTTTTTTACAAATCGCTAATAATATAATTATTACACTTTCCGATTTTAAAGAAACGCGTAAGTACTGTTAACAATTATTATAAGTTAATATAATAATAAATTAACATTATTACAGCCTCTATGAGTTTTTTTTATGCGAGTTATTTTTGGTGGTAAATTGAAAGTGAGCATATCTAAATTTCCTTTAAAATTTAGGCACAACCAAGAAGTAGTAAAAATACAAAATTGGCAATACTGATGTGACACTCTGCATAACATGCATTTTCGGCATAGCCCGAAAGAGCGTAATTTGCCGTGCCCGAGACACTCTGCATAACATGGCCCTTACGAAGGTACTTTAACATTTGCATTTGTTAGTATTTACATTGCTACCAAAATATTTGTTTTTTTTTTGTGGTACACTTCACTGTCATATTGCACGTCTTCATAATATCATCTTAAATTTTCTCAAGATATATTGACAAAAACATTACTAAATTTAAACAAACCAAATTTAAATAGCAGTATGACAAACAAATCGTATATTAGATATTTTAATATGTAACCCAAGAATTTTATTTAATTGGTTTCGCATATTTGCAGTGCTTACCATAAAAAAAATTACTTTTTCCAGAGCCATTTCTTCCAACAACAACATTGTGCCTCTTATCAAATGGCTCTACTACCGTTTGATCTTTATAACTCTTGAAGCCTTGAATTATTATCTAAAATTATATTAATTAGTACCTATGTTATCACATATATCACATATTTTATACTTGTCTAATATGCATTGTTCAATTTGAAATCTATGTACTATATACAAATCACTACGAGGACTTATTATTGACGCGATTCACAAAGCCAACTATGCAACGTTAATCATAGGAACGCTGAATTTAAAAATATTGCCAGATAATTATGATTATATATCAGAGAACTACTTGTAAGGAACGAAGACTTTTATTCAGAGAAGATCTTATAGAGAACGGAGTGCTTCTAGTTTTGAAAATAAGCAAAGAATTCTTTTCTGAAAACAAATATTTATTTTTCATTTTTAACACACGTATTAAGTATACGTAACTATACCACCCAATGTCACTCTTTCACTATTTTACGCAATTTTAATACTCATATATATACATTATATATATAATGTATAATAATGTATATCCTCATATATATAGTATATATTTTATATAATTTAATTATTAAGATAAACGAATTTAATTAATTTTAATGAATTGATATGCAAAATATCCTGATTGCAATTGTGACAGTACTTATAAAAAGTAAAGTACTTATATAACATAAATATAAATGCAAATAAAAAAGTTTAACTCGATCGTATATCTCTTATTTGATATTTATAACCGCTTATGCAAGGCACCAACGATTATAGCTAGACAAATAAATATTTGTAAAAGAATTATTATTAAATAAGCTTTTAAAATATATTATTATTACCGATATTTCAATTACAGAGCAGAAAAAAATACTTGTAACTTGCTCAATGCTATTAAAGTCTTGAAAGTAAGACATTGCTGGCAAAAATATTTACGTCTTAAGTTTTAGAGCAATCAAATTCTAAAATCAATTTGTTGTGAATGTTCACTGGAAAATTATGTCAATGTTGTAAAATTTCAGTCGTCCCCACGGTTACCACTTGAAAATTTTTTTGGGTACCAAAATTGGTTTAAAAAGGTACCATTTCTGTAAAAAACCTTTTTGTTTTCTCGTTCTGTGTTTTTTATAGTGTTATAAATGAACAAAATATAAAATAGTGCAAAGTTGCATTTATAAAAAAAATTAATTTTAAATATCCACAATAAAGTTGGGTCGTCAAAAATGTACCATTTTTTGAAAGTGAGTACCAAACGAAAAAAAAAAAAAAAAAGTACCAATTTTGGTACTAAAGTACCATAAGTGGCAACCGTGGTCGTCCCTTAAAATCTTAGGAGGATTTCATTTACCAATACATTTAAATGCATAAATAAATTAATTTGTTTATATATACCATATAAGATAAATATATATAAATATATAAAATAAAAGATCCAAACCATTGCTCTTCTATTATTAATTTTGTTTTATTTTTTTTAAAATTAATTAATTTTTAGTATTTATAATTTTTATAACTCATATTGTACACAACACAATAAAAAAATATGTCAAAAATAAGCATTTAACATATTTAAAATGTGATACCAATTTGCTTCAACCAGACAATGCTGTTTCTTACAACTCTGAAATTACGACTAATATACCAACAAATTGGAATATAAAGGACTATTTCTGCAACGCAATTTAAAATTCATAAGCGTTTTTATGAATGTGTTATGTGGGCCTATATGGAAGTAAAATGTAAATACAATGAAATTAACATGGATATTATTAACATTACCTCGGACTTCATACAACTTCCAGGGGTATTTCAGTTATTTTTTTCTTTTAATTATATCGCCGACATTTTCAAGTTTTTTTTAATGTGACCACCAACAGTATTACTTTTGCGCATAACTGTTAAGTATGCTGTTCATTTTTTTTTATATAGTCCACAAGTAATTTTTTTTTATAGAATTTAAAATGTGTTATATTTGCATGAAGTTTTTCTATTTATATTTGCGCTCATTATTGAAAGAATTTCAGTTTAATAAATTTACAACGTGCATTGCGCGCAACTTATATGTTTCACTTCGGTGAATAAAAAAAAATAATAATTATAATAAAAATAAATTCACGAACAAATTTTAATTTTGTTTAAAATTTTATTTTATTTTAATTTTTTGTTTAAAAACAAATTTTGTTTTAAATGAAAATTATTTTATTAATAATTAAACATATGCTCACTTAGGTGGAATCTTAAGACTAAATTCTAAATACAAAATCAATATCTTATATAACATACTACTTACAAATCATAATTGGCGAAAGTGGATGAGAGGTAACAATAAAAATTTGGTAACCTGTTGACAAATGAGGGTCATTACATTGTTTATGTGAAATGGTGATGCAGTTTGAGAAATGCTCAAATGCAATAGATTTTGTAATGGAAATTACTATGAATTAAAATATTATTTTAATATTTTAATGATTTAGGAATTTGAATTTGGAGCAGTGAAATTAGGAAATTTTGTTTTGCTTATTAAGAGGAAGTTAAAGTATCGTGGGATAAAATATTATTTCGATACTTTAATTGTTCTGCAACTAGAATAGTTACAAAGAATTACGTTTTGTAATTAATGATTGGAAAGTGTCGATTGAAGCCACTATTAAACAAATTTGGTAATATGGGAAGTGTACCGTGGGATAGATAATTATTTGCGACACTTATGAGACATGTACTGTCGAATTTTGCAATTTATTAATAACGATACAAATTTGATCACATAGACCAATTAATTGGATACTGTGAAGTGTTGGCGGAGCCAATGACGTAACCTATCAATGAAAATAAAAGAAAACAAAAGTAGTAAATAGAGAAGGTAAGAAGTAAAGCTTTTAGGTTTAAGTCTTGTTTGTTTTGTTCAAGCAATTAAGGCGAATTCCTCTAAAAGCTGCACTAAAATTTGACTTAGTGAGAGGGAATAGCATTGCCAAGCAGGAATGATCAACAATAAATACCAAAAGGCAAGTCATAGTTTGGTGGCAGTAAAAGTCAAGTGAGCTTTGTAATAGTTCATTCACCCCCAAAATTAAAACCAAAACAAAGACAGGAAAAGTCAGTAACAGCAGGTAGGTAGGTAGGTTGGAGTGGCGGCCCGTTGTGGTACCACAAGGAAAAAGCGATGTTCGTATATAGATAAGGTGATCAGTATACGACCAAAGCCCAACAGAGAGGCAATGACTCCCCCATTAGGTGAATGAGAACCAACCCGACAGTTCTATGAATCTAACTGGGTCCTTCACATTGTAGGATGACAGCTCAGTCAGATCAGTCAGAAAAGGGGCCCCCAAGATTTTTAATCTTCTTCTGGCTAAAGATGGGCACTGACACATGAGATGGAACACAGTTTCCTCCTCGTCCTCAGAGCCACAACCGCGACAAAGGTCATTATAAGGAAGACCCAGTCTCATAGCATGCATCCCTATTAAGCAATGACCAGTCAGCACCGATACCGTAGTACAGAGCAGATCTCTCTTTAGTTGGAGCAGCTGACCCGTACGCTTTTTATCCAAGTTAGACCAAATCGACCTAGAAATGTGACAACTGGGCTCACTTGCCCATTGTTGCTTAGCAATGCTTAGATATTTTTGTTTAATTGTCAGTTTAGCTGTTGCAAGTTTAACGCCAATTTCTAATAAATGAATATCAGGGAGAAGAGCCCCAGTCTTGGCCAGCTCGTCAGCCCTGCAGTTACCCGCTATATCCCTATGACCAGGAACCCAGATAAGTTGAACGTTAGCGCACATAGCTAGGTCGTTTAGGGAAGCACGGCAATTTTGTGTAATAATTAATGAGGCTAAGGTGCTTACCAGTGATTTAATGGCAGCCTGGCTGTCCGAGAAAATTGAATAACTTTCTTCGGAGGTGCGATTGTCGAGGATCCATTTTACAACATAATGGATAGCCATTACTTCTGCTTGGAAGACACTACAGTAGTTAGGTAGTCGAAGCGAGACACTAAGACCTAGTCTTTCCGAGAAAATGCCACAACCGACTCGTTTGTCTATTTTCGAGCCATCTGTGTAGATATCTATTATATTGGGGATAGATACTCTACCAAGGGTCCAGTCTTCTCTACTAGGTATGAGAACTTTAAACCCCTGGTTTTGGTCTAGGTAGGAACACTTATAGTCGATTGATAAGAGTGCTGGTAGATCCTGATTCAGTATGATCGCGTGTCCTATATCAATTCTAGACCAGCGTGAAAGAGCATTTAGTCTAGTTGCTACAATCTTAGCTTCCTGTTTTACAAAAGCCGAGATGGCAGCCAGTGAAGCAGAGTGAAAAGAGCGTTTGTAGGAGTGGAGCGCAGAGCACCAGTGATTTGTAAAGCGGATATTCTCCTTGTTTTGTCAATAATTTTTGAGTGACATGGCTTTTCAGTAGCTTGCCACCAGAAAGCAGCCCCGTAGAGAAGAGTAGGTTCAATAACGGCCGTGTAGAGCCAATTTAAAATACGAGGTTGAAGACCCCAGCTGCGGCATATAGCTCTTCTACAACAGTAAGTAGCACATGTAGCTTTGCAGACTCTCTCAACCAAGTTTGCCTTTCAGCTGAGTTTAGAGTCCAATATGAGGCCCAGATATTTGACACTCGAGCTTAAGCTCAGTGTAATGTCTTTTATGTTGGGAAGGGAGAAAGAAGGAATTTTGTATTTTCTAGTGAAGAGAATGACCACCGTCTTTCCGGGGTTAATATCAAGATCAAATTCCCTACACCATTCAGTTACCGTGACGAGCGCGGAATTAACAATATTCGATAAAACCTGGGGAAATTTACCCGATGAAGCGATAGCAATGTCATCGGCATAAGCTATTACGCTACATCCGGATTGTTCCAAGAGTTTTAACAAGGTATTAACCGCTATGTTCCACAAAAGTGGGGAAAGCACCCCACCCTGTGGTGTTCCCCGACAGAATGTTCTACATGATTTAACACTTCCGATGTCGGAGGTGATAATTCTTGTTTTGAGAAGGACCTCTACAAACTTCACCAGACTTTCGTCAAGGTTTAGATTTGAAAGAGATTTAACAATACCATTTGGGCACACATTATTGAAAGCGCCTTCGATGTCTAGAAAAGTTGCAAGTGTATATTCCCTGAGAGAGATGGCATGATCAACTTGTGAAATGAGTACATGAAGCGCCGTATCGACAGACTTGGCTTTAGTATATGCATGCTGTGATGAAGAAAGAAGTCCGGGGTTTATTGTGTTTCTGATATGAAGATCAAGAACCCTTTCCAGTACTTTTAGACGGAAGGAGGACAGACTAATGGGCCTATAATCTTTAGCGCTGCAGTGTATCGTTCTCCCTACTTTGGGAAGGAATACTACTCGAGCAATTCTCCAGCAGCTGGGGATATACATGAGTTTTTTTTTTTTTTTTTTTTTTTGCTTCCCTTTATTATACAACTGCCAAGATTTAGCATTTAGTATACATTTTTACATAATGGAACTTCAAGTAATAATTCAAAAACAAGATTAAGAATTACATGAGTGAACTATTAATAGTGGATAAAAAGAAAACTTTTCTTTAAATTATATAAACTAAGTATTATAAAATAATTAAAATTAATGGATAGATGATATAATAAATGAGTCAATTAAATAGACTGCTATGAATTTACTATGAATATATTAGTTAGTTTGCTAGTTCTGATGGAAATAAGCGTTTCAATCTTCTGTTATGTGTGGCTTCGTCATTAGGTAGCTGCCTCATTGTTGGGTTAGGATGGAAAAGTAATCTGTCTGTGTGCTTTTTACTATTTTTTCGGATAACGTCTGCAACGAAGGGTATCTTTAAATCGCGATGAATGTCATAGTTTGAGATGTACCATTCAGCGTTGATGATAGTCCTAAGTATTTTTGATTGTAGTCTTTGCAGTATTTGAATGTTGGATTTACATGCTGTGCCCCATATTTCGGCTCCATATTTCCATATTGGAGCGATTACTGTTTTATATACTAGAAGTTTATTTTCCACGGTTAGTTTTGATTTCGAGCAGAGTAGCCAGTACAATTGTCCAAAGCGACGTTTAATTTCATTGCTTTTAGCTTTAATATGGTCTTTCCAAGTTAATCTGCTATCTATAGTAATGCCAAGGTAATTTGCCTTTGTGTGTGTGAAGACTTCGTCATTGTTAATTTTTATACGTTTTAGGTCATATTTTTTATTCGTGTAGATAACATGAACTGTTTTGCTTGTATTTATTTGAACTCCCCATTTGTCGAACCATTCGAGCGTTGCGTTTAGGTAATTCTGCAAGTTGTCTGTGGATATGTTAAAATTTTTATTAGCTGCAATTAGGGCTGTATCGTCTGCAAAAGTTGCTATCAAACTTTGAGGATCAGAAGGTATCGGGACATCAGCCGTGTATAGCAAGTAGAGTAATGGACCTAGTACGCTTCCTTGGGGCACACCAGCTTTCATTTGTTTAAGTTCGGAAATTGAGTCTTTATACTTCACATAAAAGTATCTATTTTGTAGATAGCTCTTAAGTAGGAGGTAAAAGTTTGTTGGAAGAAGCTCTGATAGTTTAGTTAGTAGACCTCCATGCCAAACGCTGTCAAAAGCCTTTGCGACATCTAGATATACCGCCTCTATTTTGTAGATAGCTCTTAAGTAGGAGGTAAAAGTTTGTTGGAAGAAGCTCTGATAGTTTAGTTAGTAGACCTCCATGCCAAACGCTGTCAAAAGCCTTTGCGACATCTAGATATACCGCCGAGGAAAATTGTTTTGTGTCAATATCACTAGTTATTTTATTAACAACTCTGTGAACTTGTTGTATAGTCGAATACTTTTTCCGAAAGCCGAATTGATGGTCAGGTATAAGTTTTTCTTTATGAAGAATCGGTTCTAGTCTTGATAAAATTATTTTTTCAAACAATTTTGACATAACTGGTAATAGGCTAATTGGTCTGTATGATTTTGTTACAGATATGTCCTTATTTGGTTTAGGTATAGTGATTACTTCTGCTACTTTCCAAACTTTTGGAAAATACTTAAGGCGAAAAGCGCAACTAAACAGATTTCTCATATATACAAGTGCTTGAAGAGGCAGCTCAGTCAGAATCTTTCCTGTGATACTATCATATCCCGGTGATTTTTTTGCTTTAATTTTATTTTTAATAGTATTCTTAATCTCTGTTATTGAAACTTTCTTTATTGCGACATTTTGAGTAGAGCTGCTCCGTGTAACGTTGCTATCATGCTGTTTTGGGTTACTAAACGTAGTTTCGAAGTAGGTGGCAAAAAGTTCAGCTTTTTCGATGTTGGTTCTACCCCAAGTTCCATTTGCTTTCCTCAGTCGTGGTTGATGCATAACAGAGTTGTTAATATTTTTAGTTACTTTCCATAAAGAATAGATTGTGGCTTTGTCAGCTGTCAAGTTTATTATGCGTTTTTGTACGTTGTACGTTTTTATTTTTCTCATTAAGTAGCATATTTTTAAGTTCTTTGGTTAGTTTGTTTAAATCCTTTCTAGGGAACCGATTTATTTGCCATTTTTTTCTCAGTTTTCTTCTTTCCATTATCTTACGTTTAGCGGCCGTCAAGATTTTATTTTGAGTGTCGTTTTGTTTAAGAGCTGAGGTAGAATTTGCACGGCAAAAGCGATCATTTCGTTTAAATATACAATCGCGCTTTCGATTTCGTCTTCAGATTTTAAGAAAACATTTATTGTCAGTTTAGTATTAAGAATATCTCTAAACGTGTCCCAACATGTTTTCTAATTATAGATTAATTTTGTCCTTGTGATGTTTAGTTTTGTGTCGCTTTCAAATGATAACATAATTGGTGAGTGATCAGATGATAAGTCAGGAAGTGTACTTACTGTAAGAAATCGTTTATTTATATTTTTGGTCACGAAGAAGTCAATCACGTCTGGTATTTTGTTCATATCGGTAGGCCAGTACATAGGTTCACCTGTGCTTAGAATGTCTGCTTTTTTGTCAATGATAGCATTATGTAAAATTTTCCCTATGCAGTTTGTAATTCTTGAGCACCACAAAGTATTTTTTGCATTAAAGTCTCCACCAACAATGTACCGATTGCCGAGAGTGTTAAGGTAGCTCAGGTATACATCCTTCGAATTATTGTGCTTCGGAGGGCAGTAAAAAGCTGATACTGTTAACTCGCCTTTTGTATCTTGAATGTGGACACTTGTAGCTTGTATTTGTTCTGTTTGATATATATTGGTTTACGTGCATTGCATATTTTGCTTAATAATTACTGCTGTTCCACCATGGGCTTTGTTGTCGGGATGATTTGTATAATATATCGAATAGTTAGGGATTTTGATGAAACTTTTATCTGTGAAGTGGGTTTCTGATACCAGTAGTATATCAATGGAATTGATATTTAAGTATGTTCTCAGTTCTAGTAGTTGTTTGCTGAGACCGTTTGCATTCCAAGCTAAAATTTTCAATTTATTTCTGTCCATCGAGTTTGGTGATTAGGATGGTTAAAATATGTATAACGTTGGCAACTTGCGTCATAAGCTGTTTCATCATTTGCTGGAGTTCGGCAAATTCGGAGTTGTTTGGTTCATTGTTTATTGGAATGGGTTGAGTTGGATGTGATTTTATTATTTCGGCGTATGTTTTAGCTGGTTTAATTTGTTGGGTTTGTTGGGTGGTATGTATTAGGTTCGTAACAGCTTTAGCTGGCAAAGACATTTCATTATTTTAAGTTGTGGTTTTTTGTTGTTTTGCATGAAGAGCTGGAAATCGTTTGATTTGAAGAGTTTTATAAACTGTACAACCTTTGTAGTTTGCAGTGTGGTTTTCTTTACAGAGAGCGCATTTAACGACATTGTTCTTACCTTTCATGGGACAGTCAATTGTTTTATGTCCTTCGGAGCATTCAACACAGATTGGACTTCTTGTACAAAAATTTTTTGTGTGTCCATACTTTTGACAGTTGGTACATTGTGGTATTGTTCTTTTTGGATGGGGAGGTTCAAAATTTATTTTGCAGTGTTGTAGGTCTTTGATATTGTAAATTTCCTTGTTATTTACATCTTGTTTGATTTCGATTGTAAATAGGTTTAATGGAGATTTTGTGCGCGGATGTAGTACGTTTTGTATATTGCATACTTCATGTCCTAGTTCAGCTAGCTCTAATATAATTTCATTTTTGTTAGCGGAGTGGTGCATACCGCGTAGGAAGATCTTAAACCCCCTTTCTTCTTTTGGCTTATACGTGTAGTACTCTACGCTCTTTTCTTTAAGAAATTTTACTATGCTAGTGTAATCTGCTGATTCGTATGGCTGGATTTTTATTTCATTGTTTTGTAATACACGAATTTCATATTTAGATATTTGTAGTGCATCTAACGTTTTAATTAGGTTGTCTAGCAGCTGTACTTTTTGCACGTAAATGGGTGGTGGTTTTTTATTTTTAGCCGTTTGATTTTATGTTGTTTTGCTATCTTTAGAGGGTTCTTTATCATTATCAGTTGCTAAAACTGCAAACCTATTTGTAGCTGAGAAATACTCGTTTAATGTGTATTGCTTTTTGTTTTGTTTGTGCTTTTTGGCGCTTATTTCATTGATTTGCTTACCAGGGGAGCTACGAATTCTCTTATTCACTACTGGCGTGTTGAAGCCATTGTTTTTATTTGTGTTTGCATCTTCCGTTGTGTTTGCAGTTCTGGTGTTAATATCAGAGTTTTCCAAATTCTGAATGAGTTTTGATGGTGAATTGTGTTGATGATGGTTTGATTGTTGGAGTTTTATGTGGTACTCCTGCTGCATTTGTTGTTTCTCTATTTGCTGGTTCTGTTGTGGTTGTTTTTGTTGGGTTTGCAATGATTTTTCTTGCAGTTGTAGCTGTTGATTTGATTGTAGAAGTGTTGTTTGATTATTATTATTGGATGCTTTTGAATATGGGACAGTTTGTTGGTGTGTTTTATGCTGTTGTTGTTGTTCTTGTGATTGTTGTTCGTGATTTGTCTCGCCTCCACCTTTTGGTGGAGTTCGATTGACCGGCATTACGATAAATTAAGTGATTATCAAAATAGGATATGAAAATATAGTTTACTATTATGAACAGTTTGAGAAGAACTGATCTTGTGTTATAACACTTTTAAAATAAAGGTTTGTGTACACACTAATCAAAGAATAGGTTATATATGCTGTCTCAGCTGAATATTTTAATTTTGTTTAATTACTATAAACAGCTTTTTCAATAATAAAATAAAATATAATAATAATAGCTGTCTCTATCAGCACTTTTTGTTTTGTTCATATATATACAAAACCGCACTGTTCTTTTGTTTGAATGCTTATTCACTTTTGATTATAAGCTTTAGAAATTAATCTGCTGTCTCTGTCAGCTGTTTGAATTTTTTTTTAATAAAGTTGTGCAAAAAGAAAGAAAGTTAACAAAAATCGAAAAAAGCGCGCGCTATTTTCAAATTAATATTTTATGCACTTTAACTTTTACTAATTGTTTTTTGCCCAAAACTGATCTATTTTTATGAATTTGTATTAATAACAAAAGTGATATTTATAAGAATATCTCTTATTTACTTGTTTTTATACTGTAATTTAAATTTCTTCGAGACCGGTTAAAAAACACGTCCGCTCACTACGAAACTTTGACTACGATTGTCATGAGTTTGAGACAACTGTTATATATGCTAAGAAGCCAGGGAAGAATGACAAATTCACCTTGTTGGATGTCGACAGGAATGATGCCGTCCAGACCTGGAGATTTATATAATTGAAAAGTTTTGATGGCCCACTTTATTTGCGTGTAGGTCACTTGAAAAGGATTGAAGGTGGCCAGAGGAGGTGGTTCAAACTGATCTATAATATCTAGATTCCACCATGGTGGTTTGGGTTTGCCACGAAATACTGAGGGCTTACAAGCCGCGTCTGTAGCGCCTTTGATTGCTGCCGTGAGGAGGTCGACTGTCCGTTCGATATCGGAGCAGTTATCTATAATGGGGGGGTCCGGCTGTAAGCTAGACTCAAGAGTTGATCGAAAGGTGGACCATTCGGTACGTTTTCTATTGACTGGCTTGGGTGATCTAATTATTTCAAAGTTCACCAACAGATCCAGGTCAAACATTATGTATCTATGGTCCGAAAAGGAGCAGTCCTGTGATACAGACCAGTTTTTGAGAAAATTAGAAGAGTGTTGGCTAATGAGGGTAATGTCGAGTACTTCCATTCTATAAGAAGTCATGAATGTTGGTTCACTGCCTTTATTAGCGATCATACAGTTACCTGCAAGAATGAAAGCAAAAAGACACTCACCTCGCTCGTTGGTGTCGGTGCATTGGCATCGGCTCCAATAATGACCGGGATCCTTTTGCTGTTCGTCTCTGAAATCAGAAGCCTTAGAGAATCATGTGGTGGAGTGGCGCCATGATCATGTGCCATGTACGCTGAAACAATCTAAAGAGCCTTTGCCTCGTGTTCGATGGCCAAGGCTATGTTGTCGTTATTGCTAAATCTAGGGAGTAAAAAGGCATTAATGTTATTTTTTACTAAAATACAAGATCTGATTTTGTCACTAACTCCGTCTTCGGTGATATTGGTATCAGCTACCACGGCATTACCATCAGAGACCGGATCTAAAGAGACAACCACAGAAGGTTGTTGTCGACCGATTTGGGAGTCGCTTTTGTAAATTCTAAGGGTGACCGACCCGAAGCCATAATTGATCACCTGATTTCGAGCTTGAAGGGGGGCGAGCGATTGTTCGTTAAGAACGACGAGAGCCTCTATAAATTCGCCTCTGGGTTCGCTGACCTTGGCAACCTGACAGTCGTGGGTTGGAAGATCTGGGTTGCTTGCCTTAAAAAGTGAAAGAATTTCCTCAGGCGAAGAGAGCTCCGAAGGATGCCAGACCTTGGAGCGAGGGCGCTGTGGAATATTATCCATAGAAACAGCTTTAAGCTGTGCACCAGGCCAGAGTTCCCCAAGTTTACTAAGTCCTTCTTTGTATATATCCGCGGAGCGTTGATCGGAACAAGCAATTATTTTTATTTGACCCTGGTACCAGCCTGCGTCACGACAGCAAGGCGAAGGGCTAGGGTGAAGAGCCACGACTTCCATATAAACTTTCAGGAGAGCCCGTTCGACCTTCTTCCAGTTAACTGGGGAGATGGTGCCGTCACTGTTGCCAGTATCAATTATGGCCCAAGTCAAACTCTCCTTAATAATCTCACTGAGAGGTTTGGAAGGTTTTGAAGGTCCCAGCTTGGGACGCTTCGAGGATGTGGATGGTGCTGGCTGTCCAGCCTGTTCAGTCGACCTTTGTCGTTTTTGTACAGGGACAGAAGTAGTTTTTGTGAAATCGGCGGGACGGACTTTGACATTCTCCCTTGCCCAAGTTATTTTTGCCTTGTCGCTTTCTGTTAGCGAAGAAGGGTCAGCGGCGTTTAGCCTGGCAAGAATACGGTGAGCTGACCTCCGTGTCCTGGACGCCCTCGTCGAGGGGTTGACGTGGGATTTTACACCGAAAGTGAAGTTGGTGTTGGTTACCGGTGGAGCGGTCAGCGAATTCGCTTTGACCGGGGCGCCTGCAGAGGAACAGGAGGCAGCGTTGCTACCTGGCATAGATGCCGAGGTGCTCGATGACGAAACTGTGCTTGATTTTGCCGTCTGAGAAAGAGGTCTAGACGGATTAACAGACGCTTGCCTAGTAAGGCTTGAGCGTCCTCCCGAAGGGTTGTAAATTTGTTTGTTTGTTTTATTTGTATTCATTCTGATGGGTCCCCACTCAAAGCCGCTATCTGAAACCCGTGAGTGTAGTCAGATCCCATGGTTATCTATGCAAATGCAGGGAGGCTATGCGAGGGTTGGCACCAGTCCTTATAGGAAACAAGTGCTCAAAGCCAGATCGGTGCTAATCGGGAGCCCAGCTACAACCGAACCTACACGGCCAACTTAATGGCGACGGATGCAGAACGTACTTTGAGGCCTGCCAGGGTTTTAACGGGACGGAGGCAGCCACAGACTTAGCCTGGAGCCGTTCACACGCGAGTGTCACCCCGGTGCTACCGTGTCAGAAGACAATTAGGTCCAGAAACCTGTAACCACCAGCCCAAGGCGATCAAAAACAGAAAGAAAATTGATCAGTAGAGTAGTCCGAGGACGAAAACGGTCGTTGCCAAAGGATACTGGAGCCCATGAAAGGGACAGTGTCCGGGGAGAGAGATAGACCATTTAGCATTACCCAGGGTGCACCACGTGGAGGCGATCTAAAATTACACCCCAATGCACGAGAGAAAAACCTAGTAACCGAAAAGTGGTGAAAAGTTTAAAGAACCCTCAGTGTCAAATTTGGAGTTAACAGGACTATGAACGTTCTAGAAGAATGTTTTCAGTTAGGCGAGTGGAGTATAAAAGCCATAGCAAGTACGTTGTTCGGTCTTCTTGGTTTTTGATCGCGATCGGAGATTATTTAAAGATTGATTCGTTTACAAAATAAAACTGAAGTTTTCGTGAGTGTCTGAGTGCGCTTAACTTAAAAATTTTAAAGAAAAAATATTTAATATTTACTTTAATAAGTAATTTATCAAATAGAACGTGCAAATAAAAATATTGCTATTGAAATATTAGTGAAAATTACAAAGAAAAATTAACTAACCTGAAATAAAAATTTAAGCTAAAAGAAATAATAATAGAAAGAAAAAAGGAGAAAAATTAACAAGTTGTAAGAATCTGAATGATAACTTTTGTGCGTATTTAAATAAGAAAACCAGCACCTTTTCTCTACTTTAACTTTGTATAGTTTTTTTTTCTTTTTTTTTCTTTTTATATGACAAACACAAGGTAATTTAATTAATTAAAAGAAAAAAAAAAGAAAAGAAAAAAAACTATACAAAGTTAAAGTACAGAAAAGGTGCTGTCATGTACCGACAGTTCCAGTGAAAACCAAGTGAAAATTGCCAACAGACGGTGCGACGGCTGTGGGAGAAACTTTTAAAGAACGAAGAAAAAAAATCCAGAAATCCAGAAGCTATTTAAAAGAACATCTGAACAGTACATCTGAAGTCAGCAGCTTTCAAAGTCGGGAAAGAAAAAGAAGACTCCGGACCAGGTATTTGCTTTTTTTTCCTTTAAAGAAGCCGTATGATTGAATACCGTATTCCCCTAATTAATGGCTGCTAAAGAGAAAAAAATAACAGTTGGGGTGCACAGTTAGAATAACGGAGTGAATTTCCGTTACAAAAAAAAACAACGTTTTTTTGCCTTGCTTAATGTAAATGTAATTTTTTTTTTGGTTTTAATTTATTATATACATATGTTATGGTATATACCTTTTATGCACATCATATTGTAATTTTGTTAGGTAAATTAGTTTTTTTAACGTTTAATGAAAAAAATTTTTGTTTACATCATTAATTTTTTTTTCAAAAGATCTTTTGGTTAACCTGTGTTGTTAATTTTTTTTATATATAAAAGCATTTGTTTTGTTTCTTATCCTATTATTATTTTTGATATATACATATATAGATTGTTTTTTTTTTATAAATTTGATTATCTGGGTGCTCCAACAGCATGAAGTGACGTCATTTTATCGATAATGGTAAGTGCCTAATTGCAAGATTGCTTAAAACAAAAAAAAAATAGAAAAACAAAAGCCACCAAATTGATGTGCAGTAGAATTATTTTTTTTAATTTTTTTATATAGTTGTTTGCATTATTATTATTTTTTTGTTTGCATATAGTGTTTGATTTCTATTTTTATACATATACAGTTATTGAGAGTTTTTTTATATTCTGGAAATAATTATTGAATGAATTTTTTTTTATTTACATTATTTTTATTTAAAAATGTTATATTTGGATGATGTTAACTGAGTTTGAATTTAAATATTGAAGGTTTTTTTTTTAAAATTTAATATATATATAAGGAAAAAGTATATGATAGAGCTTTGTAAAAGAAAAATTTCCATTTGTAAATTTATTTTTGAAATATTAATAAAAGAAAAAAAAATATTGTTATATACCATAAATGTATTTAACTATAAAGCAGTTTATTGTTTTCTTTCTTTTTTGCTATCTTTTTAATTGCAAAATTACTTGTGGATGAAAGTTCAGTTAGTACTATGCACATAATTTATAATGTGTGTTGAATAAAACTCAGTAAGGCAAATGGGGTGGTACAAATGTAGTGACCATACTAGGCTACGTAAGGTGAAGGGATACATCTGCGAAGCGACACTTCTTTTTTTTGTTTCTTTTGGATTTTTTTTATTATTATTATTTTTCTTTCTTCTTTCGTTGTTGAAAGAAATGACACCTCATTGTGATCGTGACCAGGCACTGCTAGATGTCTCACCAGTTTTTCCTGATCTAGAAGGCAATGAGATCTATTATGCTGGCAGAGAGAAAAATATAGATTGGGGAGTAGAGGGAGAGATCATAAAGATGATGAGGACTGTAGACTGGCACAGAAAAGGAAGAAACAATTTAGATTCCAGCAAACGCAGAACAGAACCGCCAATACCTGCTGCAGTCATTGTTACAAAAGGGAATCAAACTCTCCCGATACTATTCGACGAATGTTTTTTTAAGTTTAAGAGGGCACAGTAAGAGGTTTTATATATTGATATTTTTTTGTTTTTTTTCCTTTCCTTTTTTTTATGAAATATTTTTTTTTTAAGACATAAATTAACTATAGGATAAGTTAATCAAATGAATTAAATAGTCATCATAATTGGATTAAATAGTTTGAAGTTAGGTTGAATTTATGGGAGAAAGAAAAGAAAAAAAAACAAAAAAATATAATTTTATTTTCATAAATATATTGTAGTGATGATTCCCGTATTCCGATTTGTTTAAATAAAAAGAACCGAATCATTTCAATTATGTTTTAAGACTGTTTTATTAATTAAAATCTTTTTACAAAGTTGGTATTTGTGGAGGAGCAGTGTGCATTAGCATACTGTGAGAATTTGCTGAATTGGCGTCTTCACACGCCAGCCCAAACACTATCGTCAAATGGACGGTAGGGGCTCATATTGCAAAAATGCAATAAAGGTATAATAAATATCAGCATACTTATTTACTCACATAGTGTATGCTTATGCACGCTACACTTCCTGTTTTAAAGGAATAATGTAATAAAATTTTGAAACAAAATTTTATGTGATTATTAATAATTGATTATATATTAATACATTGCTTATATTGCTTATTTTTTTTTTTAATTTAATTACAAATATATTTCTCATATTATTTCAAATATAGTATATACATTTACATCCACATATATAGGTCTCTTCTGGCCGCAGTACCGGCTGTTGGGCAATTTTCACGTCTACTCTCTCTTAATAATAATACATCCACATATCCATTCATGCATTCATTCATTACTATATATATTATTTTGATTTAAATTTTAAAATTCAATTTTTTTTTTTTTTTTTTTAACCAATATATGGTTTTAACCTATTTTTGTGCACTTTTTGTGCTTTACCCTTACTATCTACTATAACTATATTATTACCTATTTCCATATATTTAACTAAATATAGACCTATATATTTATTTTCTAATTTATGAGCTACTTCGTTTTTTAATAAAACCTTATCTCCTATTACTTATTGAAAACTATGTAAATTATTATCATACCTAAGTTTATTTTTTAATTTTGATATATCGAGCATTTTTCTTGATCTTTCATAAACTACTTCTAATCTGTATTTGCTTTCTTTACCATATTCTTCTATATTGTATAGTGGTTACATATTATTACTATTGAAATCATAGAATTTCCTTGGAATACGTCCATACAGGAGTTCGTAAGGACAGTATCCATGTGCTAACGATGGTGTGGTGTTTCTTTAAAAGAATTTAGCGATACAGATTTAAAAATCTTTTCGCAAGGTGCCATTTGTAATTGTTTGATTTTTAATTCACCGGCTTGTTGATCAAGCCTTTGGAATAGCAGATCTAGATCTAAATTTCCATTAGTGATTAAATCATTAACATATATGTGTTTTAAAATTCTTTTCCCATGCTTCAAGAAACAATTGTGGGATGATAATTTTAATTTTACACATTTTTTAACGTCGTTACTACTAACGACTTCATAAACTTTGGGCTTATCATTATTTTGATGTCTCGGTCTTATTAAATTTGTGTCTGCGCAGACTTTTTGCGTATTCTTCCTTGTTTCAGCTCCCGTTGTAACTTTCAGTATAGCTGTATTTGTGTGATTTTGGTCTTTCAATTCATTTATAGTTATCCGAGACAAAGCATCGGCTACTGTATTTTGTTTCCCCCTGAGAAACTCCACTGTGAAATCGTATTCCTCTAAATCAAGTCGCATTCTTGTTAGCCTGGAATTAGGATTTTTCATTGAAAACAGATAAGAAAGTGGTCTATGGTCTGATTTAACTAAGAAATGTGTTCCGTATATGTACGGTCTAAAGTAGTTGATTGCCCAATGAATTGCTGTTAACTCTTGTTCTTTAGCAGATTTATTACTTTCTCCCTTAGTGAAAGTTTTTGATGCGAAAGCGACTGGTAGTTGCTGTGCATCGTACTCTTGGCTGACTACAGCACCACAAGCGTGCTTGCTAGCATCGGTGGTAATACAAAAAGATTTGCTGAAATCGGGATATTGAAGTAATGTTGGTTGCATTAATGCATTTTTTAAATACTGGAATTTTCACATTTCTTTGACCGTTTGAATTGAACATTCTTTTTACAAAGTTTGGTTAAATGACGTGAATAGTCAGAGAAATTTTTGACAAACCATCTATAGTAGTTACAGAAAACAACGAACCGTCTAATACTGTCAGCGTCTTTGGGTGTTGGATAATTTTTAATAATATCATACTTGTTTTCGTCAGGTAAAATACCTTTGTCTGTGCATTTATGTCCAAGATAAGTCACTTCATGCATAAAGAAACTACATTTTTCAGGATGTAATTTGAGATTGCATTTTCGACAAAGTTCGAATACATCCTTAAGGTTTTTAATCATGTGTTTTTCGGAACATCCGACAACAACAAGATCATCCATGTAAAGAAAAGCTTGCGAAGGCTTTAAGCCTGAAAATGCAAGTGTCATCATGCGCTGGAATGAATTAGGCGCTATATTAAGTCCATATGGTAATCGTTTAAAACGATATGAGCCATTCCTTGAAGAAAAGGACGTTATGTTTCTTGAATATTCATCAAGATCAATCTGGTGAAAACCAGACATTAAATCAATACATGAGAAGTATTTGGGATCAACGTCCCAGTTGATCGAGAATATCTTCGATTCTTGGGAGTGGGAATTTGTCAGCAATTAGTTTTTTATTAACTTTTCGATTATTTACTACTAAAAGCCATCTTTTATCATTTGAATTTGGGAGTGATTTTTTTGGAACTAGAAGTAAAGGGCTGTTATAAGGTGAAATGGATGATTCTACATGCCATCATCAATTAATTTATTCACCTGTTTATTTATTTCTTCTTTATGGGAGTGGGGTATACGATAATTTTTTATGTATACTGGTTTTCTATCTTCCATAAACAATTTTTGTTTGTAGAAGTTATTCTAGGTTATTGGTTCAGACTCAAGTCCAAAAATATCAGTATATAGTTACATATTAGCATAGATGCTAATATTTCTCTCCCAATATTGCCACAATGTATCAACCACATTGTTGCATACAAAAATTGGTCATCATAAATTTTAATAAAAATTCTTTATACTTTAAAACATAAATAAACAAAAATTAAATTCCCAAACGACCACACAGAATTAGCATAGATGCTAATATTTCTCTATCAATATTGCCACAATGTATCAACCACATTGTTGCATAAAAATTGGTCACACCATAAACTTTAATAAAATTCCTTATACTTTAAAAACATAAATAAACATTATGAAAACGTTACACGTCTTTCACATTAAAAATTGTTACAAAGTAACAACCCCTTCCTTAAGTGACCATACAATAGCTTCAACAAAGTAAAAGCTATTGTAAACAAACTTTGAGTGCATGATCGTGGGATCAACAAAAAGTCTTTGTACAGCATTAAGTGACTGTACCCAATGCTTATCATAGCATAATTTTAAGTAAGAGCTTAAAAAATGACGCTATGTTACCAACAGCAAACTTTTGAGTTATCATGCCAACAACAGAGAAACTTTCTGTTACCTTACAGTAACTTTTATGAAAACATTAAGCTTTCTGTTAGAACGAAAACTTTAAGCTGGTTTCCATACAAAATTCAAAGCTCCAAAAATATAGCTTTTGAGAGCTTGAATTTGTCTCTGTTAAACCGAGTATAAAACCCTAAGATCAATCCTGTTAAGGTTAGATTTTGTCAAAGAGTTCAATCTTCTCCATCGGTTATTTCAATCGTAGTAATAAAATTTTGAAAGATCAAAATTTTAAAAATAAAACTTGTGAAAATAATAAAATTTTTGAAAGATCAAAAATTTTAAGTAGAATTGTGAAAATTGTGGAAAATAATAAAATTTTGAAAAATCAAAATTTTAAAAATTAAAATTTGTGAAAATTGTAAAAATAATAAAATTTTGAAAAAACCAAAATTTTAAAAATTAAAATTTGTGAAAAATTGTAAAAATAATAAAATTTTAAAAAACCAAAATTTTAAATAGAATTTGTGAAAATAGTGAAAATAATAAAATTTGAAAAATCAAGAATTTAAAAATAAAATTTGTAAAAAATCAATGTTTTAAAAATTAAAAAATAAAATTGTGAAAACGAAAATTTGTGTGTTTTTTTTTCTCTTTCACTTCATAAGCGTGCAACAACATTACTGGCGACGAGGATAAAACGCAAAAATTTGAGAAATTTTTGCTAAAATAAATACAAAAATTTAAGGATAATTTTTGCAATAAAATAATAAGTGAAAAAGTGAAAAGAAACTCAAAGAAATTCTTTTATTAAAAACGACAAAAGTGAAATGAAACCTTTTCCCTGAACGTGAACTTCACTTAAAAATTCATAATCCTTGCGCGTTTTGCGAAAACGATTTTAAACACAAAAAAGATTTAAAACACCATCAAAACTCTCACAAAAAAGCGTTCGAAGAAGCAGAGAGACTAGCATAGAAAATAAATAGTGCAAAATTTATAAAAGATTATGAACAAAAACAACGCGAAGAATGGCGTAAGTTTGGTAACGATTATGACAATAGTGAAGAAGGCAAAAAAGCCATCGCTTATATGAAAAAAAACGGGTATTATTAAAAAACATTAACAATTGTATCCAAAGAATCACTAAAAACAATAGTTCTAAATGAACTCAATAAAAAATTTCATAAATAAATCAAAAGGTTATGAAAAACTAAAATATTGTGACAAGTGCCAAAACAATACACACACCACCAAAGACTGCCAAAAAAAATAGCAAACCAGAAAAAAAAAAAAATATATCAGAGCCAGCAACAAATAACAACAATCAACCAGCCAACAATAAAATAAACGGACCAAAAAGGGAAGTCAACAAATCTTATTTTTTTTTATTTCTTTTATTACTATAATATTTTATTCTAAATATCAAAACAAAATTAAATAAATGTAATTATAATAAACAAATGATTTTGAATCTGAATTGTATCCTTATCTGTTAAAATTCTTGATTATTTCCTTGACTTTGTTACATTTTGATTTCTTCAAAAAATTATTACAATATTCTAAACTAGTAAAATGGCTCTAGATACCCTGAATAATGTACTCCAATTAATTCGAAACGTAAACGATTTCGACGGGACGGACAGGAACCAATCACCAGATTTCATTCAACAAATACAATCATTCATCCCCTTGCTTAATAGCTTAGCAGAAAATAATAAAAAAATAGCATTCGAATTTTTAAAAAATAAATGTACAGGACAAACAAGAAGCATCTTGCATAGAGAGCGCGTAACAACATGGTCGGAACTACGAAATATATTAAAAAAACATTATGGCGAACAAAGAAGCAGTGATGAACTTATGGATAGCTTGAAGACTCTATCATTATACGGAACAATAGAAAACTATTACTTTCAGATAAATAAATTAGTGTCAAGATTAAATAATAGGAACCTTACACATAATGATGGGACATACAACACAAGTGAAATAAATAGAATTGTCTTAAAAACATTTAAAAACCATTTACCAGAACCAACAAAAACCCTAATAATTGCTCGAAATCCAACAGACTTAGAAGAAGCTTATAAAATTATTATAGAAGCTAGGCACCAAAATTATACACAATTTGGCCCACCAAGTAGAAATAACAATAACAGAATAAATACTAATTTTAGTGACAACTATATAAAAAACAATAACAATAGAAATATAAGATATAATAATAACAATAGAAACCCTATTAGCAACATGAATAACAACTACCATAATAATAATAATAACAGAATTAACAATAATAATAACCTACAAACTAGACAAAGTAATAACAATAATAATTCATCCATTGTGTATAGAAATAATAATAACAATGGCTATAATAATAACTATAGAAATAATAACAACAATAATTTTAATAACAATATTAATAGAACACCAAGCAATAATATTAATAACAATAACACACCCGTTAGACAAAGACAACAAACTAACAATCTTAACACAAGTAATATAAGTAACAGAAGTTTTTATACACCTTCCCCTTCTACTACCCAAACAAGACGCTCAAATGGACCACAACCAATGGACATTGGAACAGTCTTAGCAGCACCATTTTCACGCAGATGCCTCAAACAACTTCCCTATATAAAAATAAAAAATCATATTAGACCACTCTATTTTATTATAGATACAGGAGCAGAATTTAGTATAATCAATCCAAATTTATGCCAACCCAAATGGAAATTTAATATTAATTTAAATGTAACTGCAATGAATAATTTAATTAACATAAAAACCCTTTGTAAATTCCCACTTTTTAAAGAATTTAACTTACCAGACTATAAATGTGAATTTTTGGAATGCGATTTTAATAAAAACTACGACGGTATAATAGGTATAAATATTTTAAAAGATTTAAACGCTAAAATAGATTTACGTAATAGGCAACTAATAACCGATTTTATTTATTTTATTTATTTTATTTTAAATGCTTAATTTAAATTTAGATACTGCAATTATAACCATATTCTTATCCAAAGAAGAGGAGGAATACAACAATACAGCTTATAATGAAAATCCAATCGAAATTAATAATAATCAAATAAATATAAACAATATAAACTCATTTATTAAAGTAGACAATTTGCAACCATTCGAAAAAGACATCTTATATAAAACTGTAGGCAAATATAAAGATATATTTTACAAAGAAAATGATTGTTTGACATTTTCGAATGATATTAAGCACAAAATAACAACACAAAACGACATACCTATTTATTCTAAATTGTATAGATACCCTGAAATACACAATGATGAAGTAAATATACAAATCAACGAAATGTTACAACGAGGTATTATAAAGGATTCAAATAGTCCTTACAACAGTCCAATTTGGATAGTACTAAAGAAATTGGACAACTCTAACATCCAAAAATGGCGGATAGTTATCGACTACAGGAAGTTAAATAGCATAACAGTGGAGGACAGATTCCCCATACCGCACATGGATGAATTATTGAGTAAATTAGGAAATTGTCAATATTTTACAACACTGGACTTAGCCAAGGGATTTCATCAGATTGAAATGCACCCTGACGATGTACAGAAGACAGCATTTTCTACAAAGCACGGACATTACGAATTTCTTAGGATGCTATTCGGATTAAAGAATGCACCTGCAACATTTCAAAGACTAATGAACTCAGTCTTAAAAGAATATATACATAGGTAAAATTTGTGTAGTTTATTTAGATGACATACTTATATTTTCCACAAGTTTAGAAGAACATATTGAGTCCCTTATAAAAATATTAAATGCATTAAGAAATGCAAATCTTAAATTACAGATAGATAAATGCACATTTTGTGCAAAAGAAACAGAATTTCTAGGACATATTGTAACAGAAAACGGTATAAAGACCAATCCAAAGAAAGTAGAAGCAATAGAAAAGATTCCATTGCCTAAAACGGTCAAACAGATCAAATCTTTCTTAGGAATTACTGGGTACTATAGGAGATTTATAAAAGATTACTCCAAAATAGCCCATCATATGGTGAAATACCTGAAAAAAAATCCCAAAATCAATATGAAAGACCAAGACTATATTGACTCTTTCAATAAATTAAAAACATTATTAAAATCAGATCCTATATTAATAAGACCAAATTTCCATAAACAATTTACACTAACCACAGATGCAAGCAATTATGCATTTGGTGCTGTGCTTATGCAATAAAATAAAGCAATAGCATTTGCTAGTAGGACACTTAACGATCATGAAAAGAATTATAGCACTATAGAGAAAGAACTCTTAGCTATAGTTTGGGCAACCAAGTACTTCAGAATGTACTTGTTTGGAAGAAAATTCCAAATAAAAACAGATCACAGACCTCTAGTATGGCTTCACAACCTTAAGGAACCTAATTGCAAATTGCAGAGATGGAAGATAAAACTAAATGAATTCGATTTCGATATAAATTACATAAAAGGCAAGGAAAACGTAATAGCAGATGGACTGAGCAAAATAAATATCGAAGATAATAACAATGGAAAAGATGACATTGAAATTTATCTGAATGAGCTTTTCGATGACAATCAAACTGTACACAGTGCAGAAACTGACAGTATGGATTTCATCAGAATTACTGAAAAACCTATAAATCTATTTAAAAACCAAATCATAATTAGGAAAGGAAGAACAAACAGAATAACAAATATAATATTATTTAAAGATAAAGTACGAAGTACAATCACATTGAAAGACAATGATGATACAACCTTATTAAATTACATGAGGGAAAAACTCCCAAATAAAGGATTAACGGCAGTACACTGCCAAGATAAAGACATATATTTAAAATTCCAAAAATTATATATTAACTACTTTGCAAAAAATAAAAATTTAAAAATACTAAAAACTAATTTAATTTTAGAAGATATAATAGACAAAGGAAAATTGTTACAAATTATAGAAAATGAGCATAACAAAAATAACCATAGGGGAATTAACGAAGTATTTTCAGAATTAAAACAAAACTATTACACTCCAACACTACAAATAGAAATACAAAAATTCATTAATAACTGTGACATTTGTAATAGAACTAAATTTGATAGAAACCCTATTAAACACAATTTAAATATAACTAAAACTCCTACCAAACATAACGAAATAATACATATTGACATTTGGTTTCCACAAAGAAATACAATGTATTTAACAACAATAGATAAATTGACAAAATACGCAACTGCAGAACTCTTAGAAGACAGAACTTGGGTCTCAATAATAAAAGCCTTAAAATCACGATTCAAATACCTAGGAAAACCAGAAACAATAGTTACAGATAACGAATTAGATACAGTAATGATAAGAGAATTTCTGAAAGAACACAAAATAAAATTACATATTACCACACCTTATTTGAAAACAGGAAACGCTGACGTAGAACGACTACATTCAACACTCAACGAACATATCAGAATATTAAATGCAGACCCAGAGAATACAGATGATTTACAGGACAAAATTTTTAAGTCACTATTAGCATACAATAATTCAATCCATTCTACAACAAAACTTAAACCAATAGACCTAATTAATAATATAATAAATAACGAACAAATCTTAAATCTTTCCAATACAATACACGAGAATAAAACAAGAAAAATAAATAATATAAATAACAAATATAATAAAAATTCAAATAACATACAACATTTTGAAAATAACTACGTTAAGAACTATAGAGTAAGTAAATCACAACCAAAGTATAAAAAAATAGAAAATTATGAAATAAAAGATAACCATATAATCTCTACTGACAACAAATTTAAAAAAATCCATAAAACCCAAGTTAAACGCAAAAATAAATATCAAAATTATAATTACAGGCATAACAACAACAATAACAACAACAATAACAACGACAATAACAATAACAATAAACAAAATGTGCCAACTAATAACATTCACACTCACAATCATAACACTCGTAATAGGGCAAGAAATAGAAATAACAACAATTAGAGCAGACAACGGATACGCAATATTCAGGATGGAACCAAGACCAATAGTAGAATCGTATACAAAAATATTACATATAATTAATTTAACAAATTATGAAAAGCCATAGATACAATAGAAAATAATGTAAAAATTTTTAAAACTAATACAGAAGAAGAACAAATTATAAAAAACGAATTAAAATCATTAAAATTAAATTTCAACTTATTATTCCCGAAAATTTTAAATAAAAATAGATTTAAAAGAGGCCTAATAAATTTCATAGGTAAAGGAATGAAATACTTATTCGGCAACATGGACAACGATGACGCAGAAGAAATATATAATCACATTAGTAATTTGCAAAAGAATACAAAAAATGCAATAGATAGCCTTAACGAACAAATAGTAATCAATGACAAAATGGTAAAGAACATGAACGAAATAACTGAACATATAAATAAGCAACAAGAAGACATAAAGCTATACTTACAAGCAGTACAAAACAAAACAAACGAAATTGCATACTTTGAAACAGAAATAGAAAACTTTATGAAAATCTTTATAGCAATCCAATCATTAAATAGACAAATAGAAAAACTGACAGATGTTATATTACTAAGTAAATTAGACATTCTAGCTCACCACATTTTAACTGAAGTAGAAATAGTCGAATACAATATAACAATTGAAACAATGCAATTTATAAAAACAGGAGTATTATACATTGACAAATTAGTAGTTCTAGCATTAAACCTATCAAAATTTTGCAACGACACATACTATAACGGTTTAATTATTCCTTTTCCAAACAAAAACTTCGAAGAACTAAATTCAGACATAATAAAAATTATAACAAAAAACAAAACAACTATCTACGAAAACATTTCAGGCACAGCAAATTTGAAACACTTACAGGTCCACAAGAATAATTGTAATAAAAGAATACTACATAAAAGTAATACATGTCATTACATTTACAATAATAAAACTACAATTACACAACTAGATAACAAATTAATCATTGTAAAAAATATAGAAGAAACCAAAATAACACACAACTGTAATTTTAACGATTTTTACATAAAAGGCAATAATGTCATAAACTTTCATTCATGTAAAATTAAGATAGGTGATTTAGAATTTATAAACGAAGAATCAAAAGTTTTAACAGAAATAAACATACAAATGCCAAACAATAATATTAAAAAAATAATAAATAATGTAACATTAGAACATATTAATTTAAAAACCATCGAAAATAGAGAAAAAATAAATTATATTGATGACAATAATAAAGTACATTACATAAATTATACTATTTTGTTAACTATTATAATAATTTGTACAGTAGTATGTGTATTTAAAAGAATAAGTAAAAGAACACAAGGAAACCAAGTCACAATTGAGCTAACTGATAGAGACATGTTGGGAACTCCCAAAAATAAACATTATATTGATCCTTTTGCAGAGACTGCAAAATCTTAAGGGCGGAGGAGTTACATATTAGCATAGATGCTAATATTTCTCTCCCAATATTGCCACAATGTATCAACCACATTGTTGCATACAAAAATTAGTCATCATAAATTTTAATAAAAATTCTTTATACTTTAAAACATAAATAAACAAAAATTAAATTCCCAAACGACCACACAGAATTAGCATAGATGCTAATATTTCTCTATCAATATTGCCACAATGTATCAACCACATTGTTGCATAAAAATTGGTCATACCATAAACTTTAATAAAATTCCTTATACTTTAAAAACATAAATAAACATTATGAAAACGTTACACGTCTTTCACATTAAAAATTGTTACAAAGTAACAACCCCTTCCTTAAGTGACCATACAATAGCTTCAACAAAGTAAAAGCTATTGTAAACAAACTTTGAGTGCATGATCGTGGGATCAACAAAAAGTCTTTGTACAGCATTAAGTGACTGTACCCAATGCTGATCATAGCATAATTTTAAGTAAGAGCTTAAAAAATGACGCTATGTTACCAACAGCAAACTTTTGAGTTATCATGCCAACAACAGAGAAACTTTCTGTTACCTTACAGTAACTTTTATGAAAACATTAAGCTTTCTGTTAGAACGAAAACTTTAAGCTGGTTTCCATACAAAATTCAAAGCTCCAAAAATATAGCTTTTGAGAGCTTGAATTTGTCTCTGTTAAACCGAGTATAAAACCCTAAGATCAATCCTGTTAAGGTTAGATTTTGTCAAAGAGTTCAATCTTCTCCATCGGTTATTTCAATCGTAGTAATAAAATTTTGAAAGATCAAAATTTTAAAAATAAAACTTGTGAAAATAATAAAATTTTTGAAAGATCAAAAATTTTAAGTAGAATTGTGAAAATTGTGGAAAATAATAAAATTTTGAAAAATCAAAATTTTAAAAATTAAAATTTGTGAAAATTGTAAAAATAATAAAATTTTGAAAAAACCAAAATTTCAAGTAGAATTGTGAAAATTGTGAAAAATAATAAAATTTTGAAAAATCAAAATTTTAAAAATTAAAATTTGTGAAAATTGTAAAAATAATAAAATTTTGAAAAAACCAAAATTTTAAGTAGAATTGTGAAAATTGTGAAAATTAATAAAATTTTGAAAAAATCAAAATTTTAAAAATTAAAATTTGTGAAAAATTGTAAAAATAATAAAATTTTAAAAAACCAAAATTTTAAATAGAATTTGTGAAAATAGTGAAAATAATAAAATTTGAAAAATCAAGAATTTAAAAATAAAATTTGTAAAAAATCAATGTTTTAAAAATTAAAAAATAAAATTGTGAAAACGAAAATTTGTGTGTTTTTTTTTTCTCTTTCACTTCATAAGCGTGCAACAACATTACTATATTGGGAACATAACTCGTAAAATTGAGAATTGAATTGTTTGGGGAAATTTTTCTGAAAATTATTTAAAACTTCTTGACTTCTATTATTTTTTGTTTGTATGTGTGTAAGTATATTATAATTTAATAGACTTTCTGACTTTATGTCATTATGTTTTAAACTTGTGTCTTCATTAGTACTATTTATGATGCGTATAAATGCATTATTAGAAGAAACAATTGCGTTTGCAATGTAAATACCGGGCATTGGTTCTTGACTGTGTACTAGAACTTCATTTTCAGAGCAATCAAGTTTAATACATTTAATTGTTTCTGATCTTGCGGGTAAAAGAATTGTATCGTTTGTATTATTAAAAGTGGAATGTTCAATAGGTACTGATATATCAGTAAAAAAATGATGGGTCTTAATGTAAGTGAATTTTGATTGTGTTTGAAATCTAATATACAATTATATTGTTTTATAAAATCTAATCCTAGTATCCCATCACAAAGAATTGGGAAACTTTCATGAACCACATGAAATTTGTGATTTAGTAGAAAGTTATCAATCCTAAGGTCAAGATTAGTTGATCCTATAGTGCATATTGTTCCCTGGCCAATACCACTTAGAATTGTAACAGTTTCTGTATTTACATTATTGTAAATGGTGTGAGACTGTTTTATTACTGAAATGTCAGCACCAGTGTCTAATAGAAGAGTTATTGACTTATTTGCATCATTGTTATAAATTTGTATTATGAGATTTAGATTTGGATTAAAATGATAGATTTTATGATGTTTGTATGAGTTTGGGGGGTTAATTAGTTTTCCGAATTTTGTTGATTTTGTTGTATTACGCGTATGTTATTACGCCCTTGTCTACGTGAGGTATTAAATGTACTGCCTCTACGGGGGTATCTATTGTTTTGATATTCATTACCATGCGATTGAATATCTTGATTATTATTTCTGTGGCTATTTCGTTGATTGCTGCTATTGCCACGGCCTCTACGACGGTTGTAATTTCCGCGGTAGGTATTTCTGTTATTTATTCGCGTATAATATAGAATTGCGTCCGGTCTTCCATTCATTTCTGTACAACAGTTGACATATTTTGATACGGCTTCATTCAGTGAGTTGAATGTGCCTGCTTCCATTATGGTTTTCAACCGGTCATTTGTACAGTTTTTAGTCATCGAAGATATGGCTTCTTTCCGACTAAACGTTTCTGCATTGTCCGCATCTACGCCATTATCTATGTATGCACCCTCCAGAGCTTGACATAGATTATTGACATCGGCAGTATATTGACTAGCTGTTTTGCCTCGTTGTTGAATATTCATCAACTTGGCCTTTATGACGTCGATTGATTCTCCTTTGACGCACAGGGATAATTTTGTTATAATTCCCTGTATAGTTTCTTCGTCCTTCACCCTATACAGTATGGGTCCCGTTATCTTTGATTTTATAACTTCCACAGCAAGGTCTTCCTGTGTACCTTTGGTGCGGTCTATCAAACGTAATGCTCTAAGGAATTTTTCCAAGTGTTGTTTTTTTCCGTTAAATTCTGGAACTGCTATGGCGGTTTCCTTTATGTATGCTCTGTCGAGCTCCACTTGTGCTTGCGCCATTTCCATATTTTTGTGTTCCGTTGTATTTTCAGAGTCTGTGTCTGTATGTTTAATTCTATGTTAATAGATATTTTTTCATTTAATGTTGTGGGTATTTCAACATTAATGCCTTTCTTTAGGGTAACTATGATGGCTTTTCACGGAGGTCTCCAAAGATTTTCCTCGCTTCCGCTTTGTGTGCGGTTGTGAACCTGTCAAAGTATACGTTTAAAAGTACTCGAATACTTTCTAAACTCTGTATTATAACGTACAGTGTTTGTGTAGTGTTGTAGCACTAATAGGTCTATCTATAGCAATACATTTATATGACTTGTTAAACGTTTCTTTTATGTAGCGTATTTTATTCAATATTGTTTGCCATTCCATCAAACAATATTTTTTTTTTTTTATTAAATTGTAAATTAAATTTACGAAAATCTTAACACTTTAGTTGCTTAAGTTATATTAAAGTCTTTAAATTTTACAGATAAATCTATAACATAGCCTTAAGCTAAAATTCACATATTATATAAAATTTAGTATTAAATTTTCTTATACGACGATTGAGAACTCAAAATTATAGTAAAAGTATTCTATATGTTTTACATATTAATCCAGTAATAAATTTTTAACCAAATGCAGCAAAGAAAATATTACTAAACTGAAATTAAGCATTTTAAATATTATCTGTTGAAACTGCACGATTCATATACTTCCTTTTAACGGAAGCTCTGTACTTTCCTACAAATTTGAGAACAATTTTTCCTATCACCATAACAACAAGAATTAGTAAAAGGAAATTTATGGTTTTTAAATCGCCTAGATCTGTTTGTACTTCTACTTCATTAATTACATTGGCCTGAGGCCTATCGAAATTGCCTTTTGGGCCACACATTTCCAAATAATATTAATGAATGAATGAATATAAAACATATATATAATATATAGAATATAAATATAAACATATAAATGAAATATAATTAATAAACAACTGTTTGTTAAATACAGTTGATTTTAATGAAAAAGTAAACTTTTCGTTAACATTAGGTTAATAATTATGTTACAAAACATTATTACATATATTAATATATATATTCAAAAATTGTAAACAATGTATTAGTATTTAGTTGACAATTAATTCCAAATATTTGAAATTTCATTTATATAAAAAAAATTATTTTTTCAAAATCATCTAAGTATTCAGTATTAGTAATGTTAAAATTATCGCATTTTAGAAAATATAATTGTATTTATTATAACAAATTAATTTTTAATAATTTTTTTTCTTTGAATTAAATATAAGAGTTATTCAATTTTATTAATTTTTAAACAATTCTATCATGCTTTAATTTAATTTGGTATTCGTATTTTATAAATTTGTATTTATTATGATTTTTGTTTTTCTTATAGTAAATTCCAGAGCTTTTTAGAACGTATGCATAATATTAAAAAATATTAAAAAAAATATTGACTTCTATTATTTTTTGTTTGTATTAAATATTAAAAAAAATATTATTGATTTTACAGATTATTTCAAACTAATAAAGTTTTTCCATTTCTATAAGTTTTTTTTTTAAATTTTTAATTTTTAATCTACTTGCTTGCATTCACTTATATTTGGGATTACGTATGCAGCAGCTGTTGTCTTGCTGTAGTTGATGACTGTGTCAGCAGTGATTGAGTTAGGTCGCAGCGACGTTGAAACACCGATGGCATTATCGTCAGCATCAGCAGTGGTTTTTACTCCATATAAAGAAAACAACGATATTTTCGGTATCACTTCTATTTTTTTTCACTTCGTAATTATGAATAAATTCGTATGCAATGCGATTGTTTAATTAAATTGTAATTAATTAAAGAAATAATAGTAATAATTCTTATTACAACTTTTCTGTGTATAAAAGACACAGCGCACAATTCTTGTTGGTTTTTAAATTTTGTTTATTATATTTTTTTTATTTTTCTTTAATAATTAATAGTTTTTCTTTAGGAATAGCATTCACTAAATTCATTGTGGTATTTAGTGCAAATTTTAATTGACAATTTAATACAAAACAATGATGAATTATTGCACTTTACTTTTCACTCAAAGCACACATGAGTAAACTTTGTTTTTTTTTTGTGTTGTTGTTGTTATAAACGGTTTAATTTTTGTATTGTTGGTTGGTTTATGCACTGAAATTTTTCAACAATTGCAGTAATGTATTATTACAAATTTTCTGTTTAATTTTACACTTTAATATAGTTGAAAAAAAATTTTTTTTAATATAGCCATAAACAAGACCAAAAAATCTGTCACGGTCGCCATGTAGTGATGATTACCGTATACCGATTTGTTTAAATAAAAAGAATCGAATTATTTCAATTATGTTTTAAGACTGTTTTATTAAATAAAATCTTTTCACAAAGTTGGTATTTGTGGAGGAGCAGTGTGCATTAGCATACTGTGAGAATTTGCTGAATTGGTGTCTTCACACGCCAACCCAAACACTATCGTCGAACGGACGGTAGGGGCTCATATTGCAAAAATGCAATAAAGGTATAATAAATATCAGCATACTTATTTACTCACATAGTGTATGCTTATGCACGCTACAATATATGTAGACATGAAGTTTAGAAGAGAGAATCAGGAGTTACTAGTATGAATTGAATACTGAAGTCTTAATAAGAAATATGGCAAGAACTATTTTTTTTGTTGATATCTGCAATGTAGCCTCAGTTGCCAAGAACTCCACCCCAATACCGACGAGCATACCGGACTAGCCACCGTGCCATGAGCGGCTTCTGAGGACGCTAATTCTAACAACAGGTGGACACAACAAATGTTTGTTTTTTTTTTAATATCTACTGGGCACGTCCGCTTTACACATTTTTACAAATCAACTGCCAAATTATATACGTTTTATAATTTATTATTTGATTTTTATTGACATTATACAATTTTTATAATACAATTTAATTTTTTGTAATTAGTTAATCATTTTTTGTGCGCACCCGCGTGTTCATACTTAGAGATCAGTTTTGCAAGAGAAAAAATCAAACAAACGAAGTTTGCTCGAAACCAGAAAAATATAACAAAATTACTCATCTTAAGTGCAAAAACAAAAAGCAATAAAAAACAAGAATTAGAATCGTTGGTTTGATTATATATTATACATATTACATTGATTACATATTAGATTAATAAATTAACCCAAAAATTCCCTGCATAAATAAATTTTTTTTTTGAAAAGTAGTTTTTCGGAAAAGTGCCGTGTGATCAACCACACGTTGGGACCCATAACACATTTTTTTCTCTTCGATAGTACAAACATTTTCATATGTGTTTTGTTCGCAAATTTGGAATTTAGTTACTTTTATGGTGAAGTAGGTATCATTGTAAGTTAAATAAAGTACACGTTAGTATAAAATTCAATGTTTTATGCTTTTCAAATATTTTTTAATCAAAAAACCTGGAAAAGAAATGAGAGAGATTATAACAGCAGACAGATCCCCATGCCAACGCAACGCCAAATGGTTGGTAAAGGAACTAACCTGCATCCTAGGCAGCTCTCACAGTTTTTCTGTAAAGAACTCCAAAGAATTCGCTGAAAAACTAAAATTGGAAAACATCACGGGAGATGAAGAAACCGTATCATTCGACGTAAAAGCGTTATACCCAAGTGTTAACGTAAAAGAAGCTATAAGGATCCTTGAGGAAGAGCTCCTTAAAAAAAAAGTCAACAAAATTAAAATAATGAATTACATCCAGCTAACACAACTCTGCATGGAAGAAAATTACTTCACCTTCAGAGGCAGATTCTTTAAACAAACAAAAGGCGCCCCTATGGGTAACCCCTTATCATCCCTCTTAAGCGAATTGTTTATGAGCAGAATAGAATCCAGCTTAAAAGAAAAAAATTACCTACCAAGAGTATGGATCAGATATGTAGATGATGTATTCGCAATCATAAGGAAAAACAAGCTACAAGAAACTTTAGAAATTCTCAACAGTGCACACAGGAACATTGAATTCACACACGAACGAGAAAACAACGGCTGCCTACCATTCTTAGATATACTTACACAACATAAAAACGGCATATTCGAATTTAGCATCTACAGGAAACCAACGAGCACAAAACGTATCATAACCAACAATTCAAACCATTCATTCCAACACAAAATGGCTGCTTTTCATCACATGATACATAGAATGCTCACGCTACCCCTTACACAAGCAGCCATCAATGAAGAAACCACATACATTAAAGAAATAGCGGACATCAACGGATACTCTCAAAACACCATCGATAGAATCATAAAAAAGAAACGAAGGCAACTACATTCCAGGAACATGACGACATTGACAGCAGAAAAACCAAAACAAAGAAGAGTCGCTGTAGTATACAATAACACTGTCTCGAAAGGTCTAAAATCTAAGTTAAAAAAGTTCAATATCGACTTAGTTCACTCTAGTAGACCACACCAACTTGAATGCCTTTTACCATCCGCAAAAGACCCATTCGAAAAATGCGGACAACTTTACTCAACGGCGACAAAGGCAACGTGTCATCGTGCCTTTTTAGATACATCCCAAAAAACCGACAACCAGTCGACCTAACTACCTGTATGTAAAATAAAAACAACACCAGACCAACCCCGCCACCATCTCTTACCTGTCACCGCCAAGGACAATAACCTTAGGATTTATTAATATTAAGTTTAGTATTAAAAAATAACATGTTTATAGTATAAATAGTTTGTAAGATTGCTAGATGTTTTAATATTAGGAATTCTCCTGATGAAGGCAAAAGCGAATTTGCCGAAACACGTGTAGAGATACACAAAAAAAACTTTCGAAATAAAAGTTAGTATATTTTAAAAAACAAAAATAACCGCATTCAAAAAATATATTTGAATTATGACATATGTATGTGTTATATTATGTAAAAAGAAATAAATTTACTTGTGTCATTGTCTACGATCAATGTAATATTGTTTATTTTCATAAAAAATTTTAAAGCAATTTTCTACATGACCACTTAAATGGCACTTTTCATATATAATATAAAAACTGTAGCTTTTGGTGTACGAACAATACTGTGGTGACGATTTTGAGTTTTTATGGGAGCGTGCATACTGGTTACACGTAGTAAATTTCCCGGAAGATAAACATCTTCTGCTGCACTGTGACTTTCCTTTTTCAAATCATCGTAAGCGGTAGCTTCTGTAATGAACATTGAGTTCTCTCATGCAAGAAAAAGGTTTCTGGCAATGAAGTTCCTGAAGTCTAATTGAGGCATCGGTTTTGTGTTGGTAGAAGCAGCGATAAAGCAATTCAGTTTCCAAGCGTTTACTACAGCACTATCTAAACACTGTACCCATAATGGCCACCACCCCTTTTTGCTTCTATTCCCGATACGATAGTTAGCAACTCCGTTGTCATTAAATCGACGCCGCTCATGAGTCGGTAGTAGCTGTTGATAACTTGATGCTGCGGGACACCAACCTTTTATTCTCTCTGCAATAGCGTTGCACATTAAGTATGGGTTCAACGGAATCATACAGTATGTTGCTATGGATACTTACAATGGCTCAATGATTCCTTTACAACAAATGCACCGATTCCCAATTGTTTGTTGTATTTGTCAGTTGCACTGGATTATGGCAAAAACTGGAAAATATACCCACTATCCAAAGAAAGTGTTCATAGCTTATAACCGAAACGTGTTGGTTTTACAAGTTCCAATGTGAATAGTTGCGACTCAGGTATTTCTACAAGACCACCATAATCTTGTACATTTGATTCGTATACAACTTCAATAGTACCTAAATGCCATCTCACAATTAGACACGCGGAATTCAAAAAAGGGAACAAAATTTTAAAGTCGCATGTAATGTTTATTGATATTTCATCATCGTCAATCATTTCATTGTCTGATTCAACAACAACATTATCAGGTGGCAAACATTATTATTCAATAGGTAGCGGAGTGTCACTTGGCACTAACGAGTCATCTTTGCTCCAATTGTCAATAATATGCAATAGTTCCTGATTTCTTAAAATTAAGTAAAAAATTAACGACAGAACTTTTTGCATGAACAAATGTAAGCCTTATATTAAACAATCAAATTTAGACTAACTCAACTAGCAATTAAATAACAAAATAGACTTAATACTACTATGCATAGTAAACAACACAAGTTCAAGTTAATTAGAAGAGTATGATATTTATTAGAGAGATTGCTCTCATTTTATTTCATTACCTAACGACAAACATTTATATGGCATTGTTTCATCATTATATTGTTATGGGACCCAGTGTGTAGTTCACCACACGCCTTTTTTCGCCGGCTTCTGGTGGCAAGTAACTGTTACTAAGGCGCAGCCAAAGATTACGAAAATTATATTTGGACTTTTGTGAACACATATTATAACAAATATATTAGTTTTTATTTCTGTTTATTTTAATTTTAATTTAAATAAAAAAAGCATATCTTTGAACACTTTTTATTTCGGACCAGGTAAACTCATGAACAGATGAAAACTGTTCGAAATATGTATTTTTATGTTATTAAGATATCAAACTAAGTAACAAAAATAAAAAAACATTGAATTAATTAGTTTTATATATTTTTAAATAATTTTCAAAGTTAGCCGTGTGCTGTACCACACAGAGGTACGAAATGGGTTAAACATATTTTAACCATACGATATATAAAAGATAAATTATATAATATATTATTTATATAATATCGTAATTATAACATACATTATATTAATTTTACAGTAAATAATAATATTTATAATAACAATAATATAATAATCACAATAATAGACTTCATGAGCTCCAACATCCCGCCTCCTCTTGAAAGAGTTTTTCAAGAAGGTAGTGCTGCTAGTTTGTGGATTGGACGAGATATCACACCCTTGTAAAATGGTTTGATTGGATTTATCAAACAAAATTTTTTTAAAATCTGATAATTTGTTACTAGCTCCAACGAAGTTAGTAACATTATCAAAATAAATTTCAGCTGGTAAACCTCTCCTACTAATCAATCGTTTTAGGGAGTCTTTCCACGAATTCTGAAATAAGTTAGAGCGGGCCCGCAGAAGTCGACTGCTGTACAAGTAAATGGTCGACTAGGTATCAGACGTTCTACTGAAAGACTTCCCATCATTTGTCCTAATAGTTTGGGTTTGTATCGAACGCGATGTGTGCAAGATCTTACCACCTGGCGAGTAATGTCACGAGCGTTAATAATCCATAATTTAATACGAGAAAGAGCGATGAGTGTCTTTGAACCTGCATGGTAATGTGATAAATGTAGATGGCGCACGTAAAGTTTGACAAATGTAGAGTTCTTCGGTAATAATATTGGATGTCTTTGTACGATCGGAATATCACTCTATTCCAAACGCCCACCTACCTTCAGTAAATTGTAACCGGAAGTTTCTTCAAAAAATGGATTTAGGTACTTGGGAGCGCCTTCAATTGATTTCTTCTTCAGCAAACGTTGAACATCTTCTGCAAAATAGTGTTGCTGTATCACCCAGACAATGCAATGTAGTGTTTTTTCAAGTTGCTGGGGAGAGAGACTTTAAATTAATAGATATATAGATAAACTAGATCTTTTATTGGGTATATGATAAAAGTACTGTACATAGGAGATTATGTGCAATATTTTGGTGAATGATCTATACTTTGATATAACATCTAATATGTAGTTCTCATTTTTTTCAATAGCGATAGTAGAACTGCGCTTTTCCTTTGTTATCTCTTCCATATCACTGTGCTTAAGTTTGTTAGGAGTCCAATGTTCTTCACAATGAAGCAGAAATTAAGGACCTGTGAACCATATTGAATTCAATAATTGTTGAACAGTGCAACCTCGAGATACGATATCTTCTGCATTATCCTTTGTGGGCACATGCGTCCAAAAACAAGTGGACGTAGCTTCTTGTACTTCACAGACACGATTAGCTACAAAAGGTAAAAGCGTTGAAGAATGTTGTTTTAGCCAATGCAGTAATATTTGTGAATTAGTCCACAAACTAGAATCTTGAAGAACGTCATCTAAGATAAGCTTTAGGTTTTCATACAATTTCGAAAAGAGCAGTGCTATACGAAGTTCTAATTTAGGTAATGATTTCCTTTTGGTTGGAGCTGCTCTAAATTTTACTGCAAACAATTTAACTATTATCATTCCTGAATTATCTAGTGAGCGAAGAAATATGCAACAGCCATAAACACGTATTGAGGCGTCGCAAAATCCATGTAAGTCCAACCGTTTATAGTTAATTGACAAGCAACTTCGTGGAATTTTTATAACAGCGAGAGTTTGTAGATCTTTAAAGAAAGTTTCCTACGCAGAAACTTCTATAGTTATTAAACGAAAATAAAAAGACATCTGAAGTCTGGTTCCATTTGATGGCTAGTGTGCTAGTGATCTTATCCGCATCGAGATATAAATCTTTGACTGTATTATCATTTACAAAATCCTTATGATTAGAATCAGGGTTCAGAAAAACACTGTGCTGTGCACAAAAATGCAAAGCATCACGCACAAATGTTGTGCGATTCTAAATAAAATTTCACAACACAAAAAAGTGCCACATCTTGTGTGCACAAACAAAACGCACATTTCACACGAATGTGGTGGAGTGAAATAAAACTCGCACACGCATTCGGTGTTTGTGCCGAAGTTATTTCGCACAGCACGTTGCGTGTGAGGCAGCCAGCTTGTCCTCGCACACAACGTGTGCAGAAAAGAATACGAGGAGCACATTTTGTGTGCAGACTCGAAAATAAAAATGCACCCAAATGTGCGGAGACGAAATGTCTACTGCACATTCGTGTGAAATGATGATTTAAAAGCAAAATAGTATGGAAGACTGATTTGCATTAATTTTCGAGGCAAGGCGAAATATTTTATTCAAAAAATGATTTTATATTTCAATTTTGAATTTGTTATTAGATTTACATTTATTGCTTATATTAGTTATTATTTTAAGGTTTATTAATTTAAAACATGGGAATAAAGTTAATTTCACAATGTACTTGAAAACGTTGTTATAATATAAAATATAAATAGTTTATGATATATGAGTTAAATAGGTACATGAATTTAATAGAGAAAGAGTATTTGTTTCGAAATGTTATAAGTAAAGAATAAAGAGTAAAAAGTAAATTTTTCTCTCGAATGCTCCTAACGCCTTCTCATCACTGTTTGTAATTGTCCAAGCTTCTGCACCATACAGCAGGACAGGCATGATAAGGGGTTTATAGAGCGTGATTTTTGTTTGTCGAGAGAGGTCTTTATTTCTCAATTGCTCAATTGGCAAGAGTAATTCTTCGTTGAATCTCTAGGTTGACGTCATTTTTGGTGTTTAAGCTGGTTCCTAAATAAACAAAGTCTTTCACAACTTCGAACTTATAATTGTTAACAGTGACGAAGGTCCCAAGACGCTCAGGAGATTTGTTTGTTGACAGAAAGTACTTTGTTTTGTCCTCATTTACCACAAGACCCATTTGCTTTGCTTGTTTTTCTAAGTTGGGGAATGCCGCACTGACGACGCGGGTGTTCAGACCAATGATATCAATATCGTCGGCATACGCAAGCAGCATTACACTTTTGTAAAATATTGTGCCAGTACGGTTTAAATCTGCTGCTCGAATTATCGTTTCTAACATTAGGTTAAAGTAGTCACACGACAAGGAGTCACCCTGTCTGAAACCTCGTTTGGTATCGAACGTGCCGTGGAGAGGTTCTTTCCAATTCTAACGGAGCTGGTGGTGTTGCTCAACGTCATTTTACATAGCCGTATAAGTTTTGCTGGGATACCAAATTCAGACATAACGGCATAGAGTGTGCTTCTAGTCGTAGTGTCAAAAGCAGCTTTGAAGTCGACAAATAGGTGGTGTGTGTCGATTTGTTTTTCTTGAGTCTTTTCCAGGACTTGACGCACTGTGAATATCTGGTCTAGAGTGGATTTGCCAGATCTGAAGCCACACTGATAAGGTCCAATCAGTTGGTTGACGATTGGCTTCAATCATTCACATAGTACGTTAGACAGAATCTTATATGCGATATTTAAAAGACTGATCCCGCGGTAGTTGGCGCAGTTTGCAGGATCACCTTTTTTGTGGATTGGGCAAAGCACACTTAAATTCCAATCGTTGGGCATGCATTCATATGACCAAATGTTGCGAATTAGCTGTAGCATGCATTTTGATAGCTCTTCGCCACCAGCTTTAAACAGCTCAGCCGGTAAACCATCGGCGCCTGCAAGATGTGGTTCCATTGCGCGCATATATCGGCTTCTTCAGATGAATTTTCCAGATATTGGGAGAGTCGAGTAGCGAAGTCATTAGCTGTCTGTTGTGATTGCAGCTTTTCGACGTCTAGCTTTCGCTGTGCTTGTTCACGTACCTTTTTCATCGCACATAAACGTGTGCGGATCTTGGCTGCAACAAGGTAATGATCCGAGTCGATGTTGGCTCCTCGGATAGTACGTACATCCAAGACACTGGAAGCATGCCTTTCGTCTATCACAACGTGATTAATTTGAGATCTTATGTTTTGATCAGGTGAAAGCCATGTTGCCTTATGTATGTTGAGATGCTGCAATCTGGTACTACTAACCATCATGTTTCTAGCTGCGGCGAAATCAATCAGCCTTCTGCCATTATCAGAAGTTTTCGTGTGAAGGCTGAACTTTCCGACAGTTGCACCAAAGATACCTTCTTTACCCACCTTTGCGTTGAAGTCTCCAACAACGATTTTGATGTCATGATAGGGACAGCGTTCATATGCTTGTTCAAGCTGTTCATAGAAAATTTCCTTGGTGTCGTCATCTTTATCTTCCGTCGGAGCATGTGCACATATTAGAGTGATGAGAAAAAATTTTGCCTTAATCCGGATTTTTGCGAGCCTTTCGTTTATTGGTGTAAACGTTGAGACCAAATTTCTCAGATTTCGGCTTACCGCAAATCCGACTCCAAACTCGTGCTTTGTTGCATGGCAGCTGTTGTAGATGTCACGATGTTCTCGTTTAGAGCATCCTTGTCCCGTCCATCGCATTTCCTGGAGAGCGGTTATGTCAGCCTTATATTCCTTGAGGACATTAACCAGCTGTATAGTATTTTACCTAATCTATTATTAGTATTCATTCATATATTTCTGTGGAAACTAATTGCTTTGTATTTAAAAATTTTTTGTCCTACCAAAGGAGTTAAAAATTTTACTTCCTTTTCATGTTTTTTAAGTTCACATTAGCAAATCTAAGCATCCTGCTACCTGTTCAAGAAAATATTTTCCTAATCTTTCGTGTTTTTAATTATAAGTTAGATACTCCACCTAATTGGGAATATTTTGTGGGAATAAAAAAATCTTCCTAAAATATGTTTTTGTTACTTTTAAACTGGTGCAAAACTTACCAAACAAATACTTTAAGTTCACTTACTAAATTTGCATTTAAAAATGCACATAAGTTGAGAAGTAATTTGAGAAGTAATTTTTTCAAAATTTGCAACAATATTTTCTATTTCAAACAAAATTGTGAAATTCATGTAACTTTTTCCACCTTTGGGTGCAAGCGCAAAATCGCACATTTGTTAAATCGTAATATTAGAACAGGAAAGCTCCTACAGGAAGACTATGCAGGAGCTTAAGTCCAAAAAATGATTAAATTTCTGCAATTGAACCTAAATCGAGGCTGCCCAAGACCTCTTATCCCAAACAGCTTTGGAATTAAAATCGGATGTACTCGTAATTAGTGAATTTTACAAATCAGAAGAAACCTCTAAATGGGTACAAGATACTTCTGCAAAGGCAGCCATTTGGCTAGCACAGGACATAATGTTTGAACCAAGCGTATTGATACAAAAGGAAGGTCTAGTACTTGCTATAATCCGAGGTATATATGTGTGCAGCTGCTACATATCCCCAAATATTACCCAAGAGAGATTTGAAGAGGATCTCGAAAGGCTATCAGTAACAGTTAGAAATAAAACTCCCATCATTGTTCCAGGGGATTTCAATGCTTGGGCAGTCGAATGGGGCAGTACTAATACAACGCGCCGAGGTAGAGCCCTATTAGAGACATTCACCTCACGAAACTTAACACAACTGAACAGTGGGCATAGCCCAACGTTCGATAATGGTAGAGGCGTATCCTGCATACACCTGTTACTGAAAAATCAAATCATCTTATGAAAGAACTATGCAACATCTGTGATGCATCAATGCCAAGAAAAGGCAGAAGAAATGGGGGCGCATCAAACTATTGGTGGACGGAAGAAATAGCTTTACTAAGATCTCAATGCCTTGCCTCCCGTACACAGTTCCAACGCCACAGATCTGGATTAGAAGCGGAAAAGCTTCTACAAAAATACCGAGAGAGCAGATCTAAGCATAAAAAGGCAATTATTAGGAGTAAGAACCAAGCTTTTCAAACTCTGATTAATGATGTAGACCAAAATGTCTGGGGCGACGGTTATAAAATAGTAATGCGTAAATTTAAGATGTTAAGAGGCTCGGTACCTTCCTGTCCTAAAATAATGGCGAATATAGTTAAACATTTGTTCCCAAAAAAGGGAGAACTTAGAATCTTAATATCGATAAACACTGAATTAAACGAGATCCCCCCGGTTACAGATTCTGAAGTCATGGCCGTTTCTTCCTGAGCTAAACCCAATAAATCTCCTGGATTGGATGGAATTCCCAATACCGTATTGAAGAAGCAATACTAAAACAAGCTGCTATATTTAGGGATGTATTCAACAGCTGCCTACAGGAAGGAATTTTTCCTTCGTGTTGGAAAAAGCAAAGATTGGTGCTTATTTCTAAAGGTAATAAGCCCTCAGAACTACCATCGTCTTACAGACCTTTATGCCTACTCGACACTGCTGGTAAGGGCCTGAAAAGAATTATATGTTCTAGATTAGAAAAATTCACGGAGGCAAGGCAGGGTCTGTCAAATAACCAATTTGGCTTTAGACCTAAACGTTGTACTGTTGATGCTATATTACATGTATGCAACATTGCAAAGGAAGCTACTAATGGCTTAAGGTGGCTAGGTGGTACCAAAAAATACTGCGCGGTGGTGACCTTAGATGTTAAAAATGCTTTTAACGCTGCTGAGTGGAGTAGCATCTTAAATGCACTGTTGAAAATAAAAGTCCCAGAATATCTTTTAAAAATAATTACATCATATTTTAATGACAGAATACTCGTATATGATACAGATTTTGGACCCAAAACATATTAGATTACGGGAGCGGTTCCCCAGGGATCAGTTCTAGGGCCAATTCTTTGGAATATCATGTACGATGGTATCCTTCGAATTGAAAAGCCGGACGGAGTAAACGTAGTTGGGTATGCAGATGATATTGCAATAGTAGTGGTCGCAAAAACTCTAGATGAAGTGGCTAGGAATTGCAACGCTACTATTGCAGCAGCTAAATCGTGGTTGCAAAACAGCGGATTAGAGCTCGCTGAGCATAAAACTGAGGTGCTGTTAATCAGCAGTAGGAGAAGGATTGAACAACAATCAATTAAAGTCGGTGGCGTAGATATGCAATCTAACCCCCAACTTACGTATTTTGGTGTTACACTTGATAGTAGGTTGAATTTCAAAACTCACCTAAAGCAATCGGGAGACAAAGCCTCACGTGTTTGCAACACATTGTCCCGGTTAATGCCAAACATAGGAGGCCCCAAGGACACAGCTAGAGTTCTTTTAGCATCCGTTTCCATGTCGGTGATGCTATATGCTGCTCCTGTGTGGGCACATGCTACAACCATAAAGTCGTATTCACGCGTAATGAAAAGCGCACATAGATTGGCAAACCTGCGCATCTGTCGTGCTTACTGTACAGTATCGGATGATGCTGCGGGAGTATTGGCAGGACGTATGCCAATAGACCTTGAAGCGCGCTTGGCCAGAGACAGCTTCTTCCTGCGTTCTCGTCTACGAATGAATGAAACTCAGCAATCTTTGTCACAAACTTATCTAGAAATGAAAGACTTAATGAATGGTAACATAGGTGGGACCATTCCCAAAAATCAAGATGGACGCATTCGTTAATTCCAAATATAAAAGTTTGGATTAACCGAGGATCTGCAGTCCTGGGATTTCAATTAACGCAGTTTCTTACGGGGCATGGTTGCTTCCATGAATACTTATACCGGTTCAGGCTTGCAAGTAATCCGTACTGCCAGTTGTGTCCAGATATAATTGAGAGCCCCGACCTTATAGTTAAAGATTGTATAAGATTCGTAGATACTAGACAAAATCTAGAGACTTTAAGTGGGGAAGCCAGCCCTCCTACTATAGTAATGCAGATGTTGGCAAGGATTGAAGACTGGAGCGTCTACAAGAGCATAATTCCTAGAACAATAAACACTGTTAGAGCGGACGAAATACTTAGTACACAATCAGAGTGAAAGCACACTAAGTGCTCTTCTAACTACAAAGGTTGTAAAGTCTATAAAACTCTTCAAATCAAACGATTTCCAGCTCTTCGCGCAAAACAACAAAAAACCATATCTCAAAATAACGAAATATCTCTGCCAACTAAGGCTGTTACGAACCTAACAACTACCACCTAACAACTACCACCCAACAAATCCAACTAGCTAAAACATACGCCGAAATAATAAAATCGCATCCAACTCAACCCATTCCAATAAACAATGAATCAAACAACTCCGAACTTACCGAACTCCAGCAAATGATGAAACAGCTTATGACGCAAGTTGCCAACGTTATACATATTTTAACCATCA
>NC_051846.1:123264441-123278287 GCF_002237135.1 Teleopsis dalmanni | reverse complement strand
ATTACCTATTTCCATATATTTAACTAAATATAGACCTATATATTTATTTTCTAATTTATGAGCTACTTCGTTTTTTAATAAAACCTTATCTCCTATTACTTATTGAAAACTATGTAAATTATTATCATACCTAAGTTTATTTTTTAATTTTGATATATCGAGCATTTTTCTTGCTCTTTCATAAACTACTTCTAATCTGTATTTGCTTTCTTTAGCATATTCTTCTATATTGTATAGTGGTTACATATTACTACTATTGAAATCATAGAATTTCCTTGGAATACGTCCATACAGGAGTTCGTAAGGACAGTATCCATGTGCTAACGATGGTGTGGTGTTTCTTTAAAAGAATTTAGCGATACAGATTTAAAAATCTTTTCGCAAGATGCCATTTGTAATTGTTTGATTTTTAATTCACCGGCTTGTTGATCAAGCCTTTGGAATAGCAGATCTAGATCTAAATTTCCATTAGTGATTAAATCATTAACATATATGTGTTTTAAAATTCTTTTCCCATGCTTCAAGAAACAATTGTGGGATGATAATTTTAATTTTACACATTTTTTACCGTCGTTACTACTAACGACTTCATAAACTTTGGGCTTATCATTATTTTGATGTCTCGGTCTTATTAAATTTGTGTCTGCGCAGACTTTTTGCGTATTCTTCCTTGTTTCAGCTCCCGTTGTAACTTTCAGTATAGCTGTATTTGTGTGATTTTGGTCTTTCAATTCATTTATAGTTATCCGAGACAAAGCATCGGCTACTGTATTTTGTTTCCACCTGAGAAACTCCACTGTGAAATCGTATTCCTCTAAATCAAGTCGCATTCTTGTTAGCCTGGAATTAGGATTTTTCATTGAAAACAGATAAGAAAGTGGTCTATGGTCTGATTTAACTAAGAAATGTGTTCCGTATATGTACGGTCTAAAGTAGTTGATTGCCCAATGAATTGCTGTTAACTCTTGTTCTTTAGCAGATTTATTACTTTCTCCCTTAGTGAAAGTTTTTGATGCGAAAGCGACTGGTAGTTGCTGTGCATCGTACTCTTGGCTGAACGTGTATTTAATTAATTGTATATTAATATATAAAACATAAATAGATATTTAACAACATGGTGTTTATTAACATACTTCATGTTATCATGGCTAGTACAGGTCATAGTACTATCTTCACTGCCATACTTATTAATACCATTTGCACTAACAACAACTATAGTTCGGCTACTGCCGGTGTTTACTCACCTCATAATAGGCAAAACTCATATCAAAATATATGAGACTAGTAAAAAATTTCATCAAAAATCAAATTTATAATAATTTGGAAAAAGTTGTGCATTGCATGCACACAAAGTCAAACATATATTTTAGAAAAAATGTATACAAAAAGCAAAGAATATTTCTTTGAATTTGTGTGTTTATGTGTCCATTCAACACTAAAGAACGCTTCTTCGTGTTTAACTACTATTGAACGCCCTTTCCTCTCTATTTCCTCTTAAACCAAAAGAAACCAAATTTTGTAAATATAGAAACAAAAAATTGCACTTCACTGATTGCCCTTTCGTCTTGATGCAGCAAAACTATGGAAGCATAAGTTCGCAAAACAGAAAATTGTCAACATATAAATCACACAAGCACCCAAACTAGCAATATGAATAGAAAATATAACAACAATTTCTATACTATATCACACACCTTCTCATACGCACATTCCAGCGGCACCATTATGCCAGCGCTGAAAAAGTAAGCGAGGAGGTAATAGCTCTTCGTTTTTATTTTTCTTTGTTTTCGACATTTGTGTTCGACATAGGCAATTTCGGGGTTGAAAATATAAAAGAATGAAGAAGAAAAGCAAAGGAGTATTAAGAATTTCTTGTTTTGCCTACATTGTATACATTTAGTCTGCTTTTGATTTTAGTGAAGTGCGAACAGTGAACAATTTTTAATTTTTAAAATCAAATAAAAAACAAAAATATAAATAAAATATAATTTGTAATTTCACATAAACTCACTGTAAGTATATGCAAAATTAAGTAAATATATTTAAAATGATAATTGAAATTTTTGTTTTGTATTATGTAGATGCTACTGCGTCAAGAACGATTAATTGACCAATGTGCTGCGAATGCAGTCATTCTAAAGCAAGGGGTAAAAGGTAGTCAGCTGTTTCAATTGGAAAATTTTACAATTCAAACTGAGGAGGATTTAATTCAATTTAATGAAGAAATCACTGCCGTTGTATTAGTTGTAAGTTAAATTATATATGTTTCTTACTTTCAATTTCAACTTATTAATATATTCACATGTAACAATTTTACTAATTCATATATTTCTTTTCATCTATTACGTTATTTATAGACTGCATCAATGAGACGCGTTATTAAAAAACAACCAATTACGCGAAAGATTTCGTGGAAATTTGGAGAATGGTACCCAAGGCAAGAAGTCCTTAAGAGCGTTAGAGAATGTGACAGCAGCACTTTTTGGTATGGTATATTGTACATAATTAATTTTAGCGTATACAATAACATACTTTTGTATTTACAGATGCTTTAAGTACAGATGGTAAGCCGGAACAAGTGATCGAGTTGAGTCTGGAAATCTCTTCAAGGTTTTAGTAACAGTATGTTATATTTTTTTATGTAAATATTAATATTTTAATTGTATAAAACATAAATATAAAATATAATTTATCCAAAAAAATTTATAGTATTTTATTTAAAAATCAATAGCATAGGTAAAATTTAAAAGGTAAGCGAACATGTCAGCGCTGATATGTTGCATTACAAATTCGAAAAGGTAAGCTAACATGTCAGCCCTGATATGTTGCATTACAAATTCGAAAAAGTAATCGAACATGTCAGCGCTTATATGTTGCATTACAAATTCGAAAAGGTAAGCGAGCATGTCAGCGCTGAAATGTTGCATTACAAATTTGAAAAGGTAATCGAACGATTCAGCGCTTGCCCGCAATGACATGCACGTGTTAAAGTAATTAGGAGTTTCATTTGAATAATCAGCGCTAGGCATTACCATTCAGCGCTGAGGGAATCGATTCCCTCAGCGCTGAAAGTCCCGCTGGGTTCAACAGCTCTTTCGTGTGTTTCGAACACTTAAGATCATTGTGTTATACACAGCTTTGGTTTGTCTTAAGTGTTCTACAATTCAAAGCTGATTGTGCTTTTAGCTGGCTACTCGAGCTGGCTACCATGAAATCAAAGGGAGTAAATTTTTTGTTCTGCATTCGCAATCTGTGTATTATTTGTCTGTGATAAAACCCTAAGATCAATCCTGTTAAGGTTAGATTTTGTCAAAGAGTTCAATCTTCTCCATCGGTTATTTCAATCGTAGTAATAAAATTTTGAAAGATCAAAATTTTAAAAATAAAACTTGTGAAAATAATAAAATTTTTGAAAGATCAAAAATTTTAAGTAGAATTGTGAAAATTGTGGAAAATAATAAAATTTTGAAAAATCAAAATTTTAAAAATTAAAATTTGTGAAAATTGTAAAAATAATAAAATTTTGAAAAAACCAAAATTTCAAGTAGAATTGTGAAAATTGTGAAAAATAATAAAATTTTGAAAAATCAAAATTTTAAAAATTAAAATTTGTGAAAATTGTAAAAATAATAAAATTTTGAAAAAACCAAAATTTTAAGTAGAATTGTGAAAATTGTGAAAATTAATAAAATTTTGAAAAAATCAAAATTTTAAAAATTAAAATTTGTGAAAAATTGTAAAAATAATAAAATTTTAAAAAACCAAAATTTTAAATAGAATTTGTGAAAATAGTGAAAATAATAAAATTTGAAAAATCAAGAATTTAAAAATAAAATTTGTAAAAAATCAATGTTTTAAAAATTAAAAAATAAAATTGTGAAAACGAAAATTTGTGTGTTTTTTTTTCTCTTTCACTTCATAAGCGTGCAACAACATTACTGGCGACGAGGATAAAACGCAAAAATTTGAGAAATTTTTGCTAAAATAAATACAAAAATTTAAGGATAATTTTTGCAATAAAATAATAAGTGAAAAAGTGAAAAGAAACTCAAAGAAATTCTTTTATTAAAAACGACAAAAGTGAAATGAAACCTTTTCCCTGAACGTGAACTTCACTTAAAAATTCATAATCCTTGCGCGTTTTGCGAAAACGATTTTAAACACAAAAAAGATTTAAAACACCATCAAAACTCTCACAAAAAAGCGTTCGAAGAAGCAGAGAGACTAGCATAGAAAATAAATAGTGCAAAATTTATAAAAGATTATGAACAAAAACAACGCGAAGAATGGCGTAAGTTTGGTAACGATTATGACAATAGTGAAGAAGGCAAAAAAGCCATCGCTTATATGAAAAAAAACGGGTATTATTAAAAAACATTAACAATTGTATCCAAAGAATCACTAAAAACAATAAAAATAAAAATTTTAAGTGTTGAACTATAACATCTAAATGAACTCAATAAAAAATTTCATAAATAAATCAAAAGGTTATGAAAAACTAAAATATTGTGACAAGTGCCAAAACAATACACACACCACCAAAGACTGCCAAAAAAATAGCAAACCAGAAAAAAAAAAAAAATATATCAGAGCCAGCAACAAATAACAACAATCAACCAGCCAACAATAAAATAAACGGACCAAAAAGGGAAGTCAACAAATCTTATTTTTTTTTATTTCTTTTATTACTATAATATTTTATTCTAAATATCAAAACAAAATTAAATAAATGTAATTATAATAAACAAATGATTTTGAATCTGAATTGTATCCTTATCTGTTAAAATTCTTGATTATTTCCTTGACTTTGTTACATTTTGATTTCTTCAAAAAATTATTACAATATTCTAAACTAGTAAAATGGCTCTAGATACCCTGAATAATGTACTCCAATTAATTCGAAACGTAAACGATTTCGACGGGACGGACAGGAACCAATCACCAGATTTCATTCAACAAATACAATCATTCATCCCCTTGCTTAATAGCTTAGCAGAAAATAATAAAAAAATAGCATTCGAATTTTTAAAAAATAAATGTACAGGACAAACAAGAAGCATCTTGCATAGAGAGCGCGTAACAACATGGTCGGAACTACGAAATATATTAAAAAAACATTATGGCGAACAAAGAAGCAGTGATGAACTTATGGGTAGCTTGAAGACTCTATCATTATACGGAACAATAGAAAACTATTACTTTCAGATAAATAAATTAGTGTCAAGATTAAATAATAGGAACCTTACACATAATGATGGGACATACAACACAAGTGAAATAAATAGAATTGCCTTAAAAACATTTAAAAACCATTTACCAGAACCAACAAAAACCCTTATAATTGCTCGAAATCCAACAGACTTAGAAGAAGCTTATAAAATTATTATAGAAGCTAGGCACCAAAATTATACACAATTTGGCCCACCAAGTAGAAATAACAATAACAGAATAAATACTAATTTTAGTGACAACTATATAAAAAACAATAACAATAGAAATATAAGATATAATAATAACAATAGAAACCCTATTAGCAACATGAATAACAACTACCATAATAATAATAATAACAGAATTAACAATAATAATAACCTACAAACTAGACAAAGTAATAACAATAATAATTCATCCATTGTGTATAGAAATAATAATAACAATGGCTATAATAATAACTATAGAAATAATAACAACAATAATTTTAATAACAATATTAATAGAACACCAAGCAATAATATTAATAACAATAACACACCCGTTAGACAAAGACAACAAACTAACAATCTTAACACAAGTAATATAAGTAACAGAAGTTTTTATACACCTTCCCCTTCTACTACCCAAACAAGACGCTCAAATGGACCACAACCAATGGACATTGGAACAGTCTTAGCAGCACCATTTCAAATAAATAGCGCAGAGGAAGATTTTCACGCAGATGCCTCAAACAACTTCCCTATATAAAAATAAAAAATCATATTAGACCACTCTATTTTATTATAGATACAGGAGCAGAATTTAGTATAATCAATCCAAATTTATGCCAACCCAAATGGAAATTTAATATTAATTTAAATGTAACTGCAATGAATAATTTAATTAACATAAAAACCCTTTGTAAATTCCCACTTTTTAAAGAATTTAACTTACCAGACTATAAATGTGAATTTTTGGAATGCGATTTTAATAAAAACTACGACGGTATAATAGGTATAAATATTTTAAAAGATTTAAACGCTAAAATAGATTTACGTAATAGGCAACTAATAACCGATACTGCAATTATAACCATATTCTTATCCAAAGAAGAGGAGGAATACAACAATACAGCTTATAATGAAAATCCAATCGAAATTAATAATAATCAAATAAATATAAACAATATAAACTCATTTATTAAAGTAGACAATTTGCAACCATTCGAAAAAGACATCTTATATAAAACTGTAGGCAAATATAAAGATATATTTTACAAAGAAAATGATTGTTTGACATTTTCGAATGATATTAAGCACAAAATAACAACACAAAACGACATACCTATTTATTCTAAATTGTATAGATACCCTGAAATACACAATGATGAAGTAAATATACAAATCAACGAAATGTTACAACGAGGTATTATAAAGGATTCAAATAGTCCTTACAACAGTCCAATTTGGATAGTACCAAAGAAATTGGACAACTCTAACATCCAAAAATGGCGGATAGTTATCGACTACAGGAAGTTAAATAGCATAACAGTGGAGGACAGATTCCCCATACCGCACATGGATGAATTATTGAGTAAATTAGGAAATTGTCATTATTTTACAACACTGGACTTAGCCAAGGAATTTCATCAGATTGAAATGCACCCTGACGATGTACAGAAGACAGCATTTTCTACAAAGCACGGACATTACGAATTTCTTAGGATGCTATTCGGATTAAAGAATGCACCTGCAACATTTCAAAGACTAATGAACTCAGTCTTAAAAGAATATATACATAGGTAAAATTTGTGTAGTTTATTTAGATGACATACTTATATTTTCCACAAGTTTAGAAGAACATATTGAGTCCCTTATAAAAATATTAAATGCATTAAGAAATGCAAATCTTAAATTACAGATAGATAAATGCACATTTTGTGCAAAAGAAACAGAATTTCTAGGACATATTGTAACAGAAAACGGTATAAAGACCAATCCAAAGAAAGTAGAAGCAATAGAAAAGATTCCATTGCCTAAAACGGTCAAACAGATCAAATCTTTCTTAGGAATTACTGGGTACTATAGGAGATTTATAAAAGATTACTCCAAAATAGCCCATCATATGGTGAAATACCTGAAAAAAAATCCCAAAATCAATATGAAAGACCAAGACTATATTGACTCTTTCAATAAATTAAAAACATTATTAAAATCAGATCCTATATTAATAAGACCAAATTTCCATAAACAATTTACACTAACCACAGATGCAAGCAATTATGCATTAGGTGCTGTGCTTATGCAATAAAATAAAGCAATAGCATTTGCTAGTAGGACACTTAACGATCATGAAAAGAATTATAGCACTATAGAGAAAGAACTCTTAGCTATAGTTTGGGCAACCAAGTACTTCAGAATGTACTTGTTTGGAAGAAAATTCCAAATAAAAACAGATCACAGACCTCTAGTATGGCTTCACAACTTTAAGGAACCTAATTGCAAATTGCAGAGATGGAAGATAAAACTAAATGAATTCGATTTCGATATAAATTACATAAAAGGCAAGGAAAACGTAATAGCAGATGGACTGAGCAAAATAAATATCGAAGATAATAACAATGGAAAAGATGACATTGAAATTTATCTGAATGAGCTTTTCGATGACAATCAAACTGTACACAGTGCAGAAACTGACAGTATGGATTTCATCAGAATTACTGAAAAACCTATAAATCTATTTAAAAAGCAAATCATAATTAGGAAAGGAAGAACAAACAGAATAACAAATATAATATTATTTAAAGATAAAGTACGAAGTACAATCACATTGAAAGACAATGATGATACAACCTTATTAAATTACATGAGGGAAAAACTCCCAAATAAAGGATTAACGGCAGTGCACTGCCAAGATAAAGACATATATTTAAAATTCCAAAAATTATATATTAACTACTTTGCAAAAAATAAAAATTTAAAAATACTAAAAACTAATTTAATTTTAGAAGACATAATAGACAAAGGAAAATTGTTACAAATTATAGAAAATGAGCATAACAAAAATAACCATAGGGGAATTAACGAAGTATTTTCAGAATTAAAACAAAACTATTACACTCCAACACTACAAATAGAAATACAAAAATTCATTAATAACTGTGACATTTGTAATAGTGTAATATACAAATTACTGATGATTAGTTTCGTAAAGGATATTTAGACGCCGATATTGTTTGGCGATCCTTTAGCTAACATTAATTTGTATTTATTAAAAACTCAAGGAAGTTTTGCTGTTTGGAACCTAGTGCGCTTCTTATGAGTGCACTTCTAGTTCTGATTTTTATTTAGTTTTTTACTTTCAACTTAACCTAGGTACATAACGACGCAGCGTATGTACTTTCTTATTTACTAAATATTTTATGATTATATATGTATTTAATATTATTTATATTAATATGTATTTATATTTATGTACAAAACGACGCAGCGTAAGTACTTTAATATTTAATAATTTATTGCTAAGTAAGCGTATTCGATTCCACTTGTATCGAGTATGCTTACTGTTGATGTTGTTGTATATGCGGTCAATGCCTGGCAAGCATATGGTTATATCGAAGGCAAAGTGCCGCCGATATGTGTGGTGTCAAATTCCTTGTGTGGAATTGTGCATTTGTTTGTAAACAATGCAATGCGCTTGGAAACAATTATTGTATTTTTGTATACACTGCACATTTAAATATAGAACCACTTATTATTATATTAATTGTATGCATTGCCAATATAACTAACGCATATACGTTACACCTCCTTTTTGGGAAAGAATAATGCCATAACGGGATTATTCTTACTTTCTTAAATAAAGTTTTAATTTTCAATAGTTTTATATAATTATATTTAGTTTAGTTATATTTATTTGTGTAATCACTACATTTATTTTAACTTATTCATTGTACAATTTTATTCTATTAGTATGTACTAATTGTTTCTTATTTTTATTGTTTCTTATTTCAATGTTTCCATTGTTTTCTATACTTTCTATTCTATAGGGACCCGTGTATTGACTATCTAGCTTATGACCTACTTCATTCCTAAGTAGTACTTTATCTCCTATTTTTAATTCTAATTGTTCACTATTTCTATCATAGAGTAACTTTTGTTTTAATTTAGACTTAATTTAGACTTGTTTTGGCTCTAGTGTGCGCTATTTCTAATCTATATTTAATTTCTTTACTATAGTCATCTATATTATATAATGGACTTATGTTACTAATTGTATTGAATTTATTGAAACCTTTAGGAATTTTTCCAAAAATAAGCTCGTATGGACAATATCCATGCACCACTGATGGTGTTGTATTGAAACAATATGTGAAGTATTTCAACCATATATCCCAGTCGTTTTTATCGACTGATATGTATGAACGTACATATTCATTAAATGTTCGGTGACTGCGTTCTACAGTTCCGAGTGTTTGGTGGTGATGAGCTGTTGATGTTATATTTTTGATTTTTAAGTATTTGCATATATCCGTTATTAAAGAATTTTTGTACTCTGTACCCATGTCCGTAATGAACGTCTTCATTGGACCGTACAAAAGTATAAAATTTTCAAAAATTGCCTTAGCTACAGTATTTGCACTTTTATTTGGTATTGGTATAGTTACTAAGTATTTTGTTAAATCACATATAAGTGTGACAGCATACTCATTGCCATTCTCAGTTTTAGGTAATGGACCAATGGTATCTACCAATACTGTGTCAAAAGAGCCTGTTGGCGTATCAGTTATTGTCATTGGTATTTTTGTATGATTATTAATTTTAGATTTTTGACATTTCTGACATGATTTGACATATCTTGATATATCTTTGGTCATGTTTGGCCAATAGAAATGTCTTTTAATTTTTTGTAACGTTTTTGTTATTCCGCAGTGTCCACCTTCCACTGGGTCATCATGGTAATTTTTTAAAGTTTTTCTTATTTCTTCCTCTTTAACCAGTTTGGTCACCTTTGGCAGTAGCGCTACTGTTAAATTTTTCAATAATTTATTGCCCTTGGCCTTAAATTCATTTATTGAGACAAATTCGAAAATTTTCTCACTAGGTGCCGTTTGTACTTTGTTGATGCGATGTTTGTAGGTTAATTTCTCTAACCTTGGGAATAATTGTCCTAAGTCAATTTTCCCATTGACAAACAGATCATCAATTATTATTTTTTCAATAATTTTATTTCCACGTTTTAAATAACAGTGGTTAGAAGTCAATTTCAATTTTATTTGTTTTCTGACGTCAGTACTATTAATGAATTCGTATATATGGGGCTTTTCGTACTTTAATTGTTGGTCGAGGGTATTTATTTCTTTATTTTGTTTGGTGGTTGATCTAGTTCTCATTTTGAGAATCTTTATAGATTTTTCATTCATATCTTTAAAATCGTCTATCGTAATTCTCGATAGAGCATCAGCAATATAATTTTCTTTGCCTCTGAGATATTCCACTGTGAAATCGTATTCTTCGAGATCTAATCTCATTCGAGTTAATTTTGAACTCGGGTTTTTCATTGAGAAAAGGTAGGTTAATGGGCGATGGTCAGTCTTAATTAAGAAATGTGTACCATATATATATGGTCTAAAATGTGTTATAGCCCAATGAATTGCAGTAAGTTCTTGTTCAATGGTTGACTTGTTACTTTCTCCTTGAGTAAAAGTCTTTGAAGCATAGGAGACTGGAAGTTGTCTACCATCATGCTCTTGGCTGAGTACTGCACCACAAGCATGCTTGCTTGCATCAGTAGTGATACAGAATGGTTTTTTAAAATCTGGATACTGTAAAATAGTTGGATTCATAAGTTCATTTTTTAGATAATCAAACGCTTTTTGGCAATCTTGAGTCCATTGAAATGGAACTTTCTTTTTGGTTAATCTCGTTATGTGTCGAGAATAATCAGAAAAATTTTTTATGAATCTTCTATAATAGTTACAAAAAGCAACAAATCGTCGTGCTCCATCAGCATCAGTCGGTACTGGGTAATCTCTGATTGCTGTGTATTTATTGTCATCCGGAAGGATGCCTTTGTTAGTGCATTTATGACCGAGATACGTAACCTCATGCATAAAAAATGTGCATTTGTCAGGATGTAGTTTAAGATTGTACTTCCGACATAGCTCAAAAACATCTGTCAAATTTTTAAACATATGTCTTTCAGAACATCCGAGTACAACTAAATCATCCATATATAAAAATGCTTGAGATGGTGTTAAACCAGAAAACGCAAGAGTCATCATGCGTTGAAAAGAATTTGGAGCAATTTTCAATCCATACGGGAGTCGTTTAAAACGATAAGAGCCATTTTCTGTAGAGAAGGATGTAATATCTCTTGAAGATTCGTGTAGCTCTATTTGATGGAATCCAGACATTAGGTCAAGGCATGAAAAATATTTAGCTCTTCCCAATTGATCAAGAATGTCTTCTATTCTTGGAAGAGGAAATTTGTCTGCAATCAATTTTTTATTTATTTGGCGGTAGTCCACTACTAACCGCCATCTTTTCTCATTTGAACCGGGTAATGACTTTTTGGGTACTAATAACAAAGGACTATTGTAGTTTGACATTGATGGTTCTACTATGTCATCATCTACCAATTTCTTTGCTTGTTTTTCGACGTCTGCTTTGTGGGTATGTGGTATTCGATAGTTTTTTATGTAGCTTGGTGTTTTATCGCTTAACCTTAAACGCTGTTTGTAGAAATTATTTACAGAAATTTGTTCATTTTCTAAACCGAATATGTCACTGTAATTTGTACAAAGTGTTGTTAACTTGTCGCTAAATTTATTAGGAAAATTTTTGGATAATCTATTTATGATTTCTTTAGTTCTATGGTATGAAGTATCTTTTGGTTGTATTATATCATAATTTGATATTTTTTCAGTTTTTATATTTTTAGCTTTTAAAGCTGTAACTAAACTATTCGTGTTGAGTATCCTTATAAACGCATTATTACCTTGAACTATAGTGTTTGCAATAAACACACCAGGTTGTAATTCTTGGTTTGGCACCAATAAATCTTCCTGCTCTGCGCTGAGGTATACTCTCCTAATTACTTGAGATCTTGCTGGTAACATGATAAAATCATTGTCACAAGTGTTTTTAATTGGTATGGCAATATGCTGTGGAAAACATTTTGGTCGTAAAACGAGCCATTCTTTATTTTGCATGAAATCGAGTTTACAATTAAATTCTCTTAGAAAGTCCATGCCGATAATTCCATCGCATGGTATAGGAAAATCATCTTGTACTGCATAAAATTTATGTGTTACTAGAATATTTTCAATTCTAAGATCTAATTGTGTAAGACCCAATGATTGGATCGAACCTTGGCCTATACCGCTGAGGGTAGTTACCTCAAATTTATTTACTTCATATTTATCTACATTTGCGATTTTTAGTAGAGACACGTCTGCTCCTGTATCTACTAATAGAGTTAGTAATTTATTAGTGGCATTGTTAAAAAAATTAACAAACACGCCCAGGTTAAGGTTTAAGCTATATATTGTGTTATGTTTTAATCTCTCAGAGGCTGGTTCAGGTTTTCCGAACCAATATTGTTTTGGTTAGTACCATTATTAGTACTAGTTATTCTAACATTATGTTGGATCCTGCGGTTATTTCCGCGTCCTCGCTGATTTCCATATTGATTAGAGTTATTGTATTGTCTCTGCCTATTGTAAATATTATTTCGGTAGTATCCTCTACCTCTAAAATTTCCATTCACGCGATTGTTTTCGCGATAATTATTTGTATTTTGACGCTGTGTAAATAGAACAGTGTCTGTCCGGCCAGTAGCATCCGTGCAGCTTTCTACAAATTTTTGTACCGCATCGTTCAAATTATTGAATTGGCCTGACTTCATAATTAGTTTGATTTCAGGAAGTGTACAATTTTTAACCATTGCATCTACAGATGCCTTAGTTGAATATTGTATAGCTATTTTTGGTGGTATCCCATCCGAAATGTAAGCACCTTGAATTGCTTTAGTTAATTGCTCAACTTCTTTAGTATATTGGTTGGCAGTTTTGTTCTTCTGTTGGAGATTCATTAATTTAGCAGTTAAGACTGCAACCGATTCTCCTTTGATATTTGTTTTTAAAGTATTTATTATGGCTAATATCGAGTTTTCGGTGGTTATTATTTGCCTAGCTGTACCTTTTAATTTAGTTTTTATTAAAGTAACTGCCAATCTTTCATGTTCTCCTTTTAACTCATCGACCATTTCGATACCGTCAAGGAAACTTTGTAGATTGGATGCAGTTCCGTCATACTCAGGAATGAGTCGTGACGCTGTACTAATAAATTGGTCAGCTGATTGTGCCATATTTGTAACGTGGTATTTTTCTATTTCTGATAAATTTTCAGTTTCGCTATTTGCTTCTTCAATTGGTATTAATATGTCACTATCTTCTGTGACAAACAGTCTATGTACATCTAGCTGTATTGGTTCATCTAAGTTATGTGGAATTTTTTCCTCTATTTTATATTTAGAATAAATGTTGATTAACCTGTCTCTGGTTTCCCAAAATACAGAGTTAACAATTCTTTTATGGCTTTCTGTTAATCTATGGCTATAGTTAATATATATAGTTCTGATATTCTCTAAA
>NC_051846.1:123259942-123264341 GCF_002237135.1 Teleopsis dalmanni | reverse complement strand
CGAACTTGTATTCTCCAGCAGGCCGATTTCACTAATCGCTATCGCTGAAACTCTATCGCTAAAATTCTTTAAATGCATTTTAGCGGCTTTTGCGATTCTGCTAACTCGTTACGCTTAATTTCTATTTGTTAATTTTCTCAATTTTCAAAAACAACTGATTTTTCCGGATAAATCGCTAAATTTATAAAATTCCGTATTCTGCTAAATTGGCAATCGCTAAATATCGTTAAAAACGACTAAAATTTCTACTAATTTGATTGTTTTTGACGGTTAGGTTTTTACTGTCGCTAAAAGTGAAAATATTATTTTTTAAACAAATTAAGTAATTATTTTGTACGTATTTAGTATAATATTCATATTTATTTATTGATTATTTTTTGTGATAGAAATATTAAGTATATTTAAAGTTAAAATGTAAAAAAAATTATTGTTAATATTACAAAAATTTTGTGGCAGTAATATAGTGACAGTGTGTTTGGTATTCAGCAAATGTAAACAAATTTATATTATTTTTCATATTTTATTTTTAATTTTTGAAATTGCACCAAAAATAAATGAATTGCATATGAAACAGTGAAAAAAATAAATAATTATGTACCTATTTACACATATATTATTTAATATATTTTAGTTATTATTTAATTTTATGATTTTATGATGGAATTCGTGGACTTAAAGACAAAACGCAAGAAACATTTAATAAAAAGCTTTGGCTCACAGAACGCTGATAACATCCTATAAACTAAAACAATGGATTCACTTAAAACAACGGATTATTAAACATCAACTTAACTTGAGCAAAAAAGCGCAAAGCAACAAGTACGCGTATGTCCCTCGAAATTCCATCTGATCGACTTCTCGGTACCATGTACGGAGTTATTTCCGCAATGAAAAGCTTACATAAATATTTTGAAAGACGAAATATTTCAATAAAACGCGCATATTCGCGAACATATTCGTGAATGTAGAATTTCGCAACGTAAATGATTTCGTGAATCTCTCATATCACCAGAAACAAAAAATCTCTTTCTTAATAAATAGTCCATTATTTAATTAATCCACACACCAACGTTATATTAATTTAATTTTAATTTAAATTTCACAATGGCTAAATATTTTTTGCTGCAGTATCTGCTCTTAAATTTCAAATTTAAATTATAATTCCAATAGCTGATATTTGTTTACAATTTTTTTTTTATTTTGACATTTCAATGTATTTCAGCATTATCCGATAAATTTAGCGAAGAGATTGTGTTAGCAGAATCGCACGATCACTTTATCTCCTAAAACAAACGAATCGCTTATTTAAGAATTTAAGCGAAGAGATTGGAGTTTTTGCGATAGCGATTAGTAGAATCGGCCTGCATGTGTATGTACCTTAGTGATTATTTTACAAGTCTCCTTCTCAACAAAAATGCGCACCTAAAATATCCATTCGACCGAGCTTTTTCGTAGCGTATTATTTTTGTTTACAGCTGAACTCACGCAATTCTTGCTCACTTTGCCGTTCCGTTGATTTATTTTGGTCGTGGCAAGCTTTCGGTGCCCTTTTCTGCATCAGCCAGCTGTTTGTGCTTGGCAATTGAAGAAATGATGTTTGTCCAGTCAAAGTGTGATTGTGGGTGAATTACATCCTGCTTACATGTGTTTACGGTTAGAGAAGGCAACATTTCGTTCAGACTTTGAATACAAACATGTTTCCAACTGCGCTTGGACTTTGATGTTTTTTCTAAGTGTAAAACGTAAAAATTAATTTAAATTTATCACAATAAAAAAACCGAGACAGTGACTCTTTAAGAAATTTATAAAATTATAGCGCCCGATAAAATAAAATATTAACATATTTATATTGTTTTTATGTAAAAAAGCGGATTTTAGGTTTTGCGGAATTACTTTGTTTTTGAAGTGGTTAATTTTGCCTCAAATTCGCACACATTTAAAAACAGCTGATAGAGACACCAAATAAAGCTTTTAAGCTTAAATTAAATCACAAGAAAAGTGTTGTAAACAAATCTATAAAAACTAAACAAATTGTGTAATTGTGTAATTAATATAGCTAAATAACTAACAAATGCTAAATAAATAAGGACGCTAAAAATATTTATTTATAAATTTTAAGGTAAAAATTTAAATTTTTATTTTTTTTTTTTTTAAAACATGCATTTATTTATTGCATCTTCTCTTAAAATGAGACTAACAATAAGTTGTAAAATCTTATAACTAATTACATAATGTTACAAATTTTTATTTAAATTATACATTGTATAAAATAAAATAAAATAAGTAAACCTTATATCACGAACCTCACTTAGATTAATGGGTTAAATTTCATTAGAGTGAATGTTAGGTGGTTTCTTAAGAAAGTGGTTCAACTTTAACAGATTACTAAAAAGAAAGGTGCGCTTTTTACTTCAAGCTGTTGAATATTAATTAACGGATGGACGGTCAGCTCTTTTTAGGCGGGAAGTAATGGATAGAAGTGCGAGATTTCTTGCTAAGGGATTAACATGCTCTGTCAGCCTTTTATTGTATTTTTTTCTTATATTGTCAAATTCAGCTTTAACTAGGGGAATTTGTAGATCTCGGTGTATACTTTCATTCCTAATATACCATGGGGCACCAGTGATAATTCTTAGTATTTTTGACTGAGCTCTTTGTATAATTTCAATATTTGATGCACTAGCATTGCCAAATAGCTGGATACCATAAGTCCATATTGGTTTTATGATGCTGTTATACAAGAGTACTTTATACTCTAGGCACAGGGAAGATCTGCTATTAATGAGCCAATGCAACTTAGAGGCTTGAAGCTTCATCTGAATTTTTTATGGCTTCAATATGTTTGCGCCAAGTTTGTCGTCTGTCTAGGTGGATACCTAAGTACGTTATATTATCTGCTTGTGGTATGGGAATGTTGTTTAGAAAAATTGTTGGAGATGTACTCCGATTTAAGGTAAAAATGACGTGTCTACATTTTAGTTCGTTAATTTTAATTCGCTATTTTGACAACCATTTCTCCACCCGATATAAGTGAGATTGAAGTTGGTTTGAAGCTAGCACAGCGTTTCTGTTTCGGCATAAAATTGCCGTATCATCGGCAAACGTTGTGGTGATAACTGAACTACTTATCGGGATATCAGATGTGTAAAGTACATACAATATAGGGCCAAGAACACTTCCTTGTGGAACGCCAGCTTCTATTGGGAAATTATTAGAAGTATAAGATTTGCATTTCACTTTAAAGCTTCTATTATGCAGATGCGATTCTAAAACTGAGTGGACATTTGCAGGTAATGAACAGCGTATCTTATATATGAGTCCATTATGCCATACTTTATCAAATGCTTGTCTAACATCCAGGAGTACCGCGGAACAATATTCTCTGAGCTCAAATGCGTGTCTTATTTCATTCGTTATATGATTCACTTGCTCAATAGTTCCATGTTTTTCCCTAAAACCAAACTGGTGGGACGGTATTAAGTTTTGAACGTCAAGGAACGGTTTTAGCTTTAAAAGCAGTGCTCTTTCAAAGAGTTTAGAAAGAAAGGCATGGCGGTAAGCTTATTGGCCTGTATGAAGAGGCAAGCGTGGGGTCTTTACCTGATTTATGAATCATAATAATCATGGATGTTTTCCACTCTGTTGGATAAAAGCCAAATTTAATTATGGCATTAAAAAGTCTTGTGATGAAATTTATGGCCAAAAGGGGTAAGTTTTTTATCATGATGGGTGAGATATTATCATATCCCGGTGCTTTTTTGCAATCTAACTTATTTGTGATTATTTGGACAAGATCATTGGCCGTGATATTCATGTCAATAGATGGTGCTGGTGGATCTTGAGTGGGAAAGTCATATTGTCCTGTTGCAGGATTTGGTTGGAACACCTCTTTTAGGTAATCAGCAAAAACGTTAGATTTTTCTTCATCACTTCGCGCCCAGTTTCCAAGAGAGTTTCTTATTGGAGAATCGGAGTCTATGGGAGGATTTATACCTTTGCTAGCATTCCACAAAGATGAATGGTTTTAGCCATTTGGGCATTGGTTTTGAATATAATTATATTGTCTGACTTTGACTTTCTTGCTTAATGCAGATCTAAGTCTCCTTTGGGCTTCCTTAAATAAGTTTTGCGCTAAAAGGGACCTAGATTTTTGCCATTCACGCCTTAATCTACGTTTTTGTAAAACTAAATTCTCTATGTCACTATTTGTAAGAACTCTATTGAATTTGTAAATTTTATTGCCTTTAGGGGTGGAGTTTTCTTCTGCTGAAATCAGAATTGAGTTTAAAACCGAGGTTGCGTCCTCAATATGAGACTTACACTTTATCTTGTAATTTGTGTGTATGTGTGAGTTAATATACTTTTTATATTTGAGCCAGTTTGTTCTAGGACTTGTAAG
>NC_051846.1:123208338-123259842 GCF_002237135.1 Teleopsis dalmanni | reverse complement strand
TTTATCTTTTGTTTCATGATATCAGGCATATTTTCGTTATCATTTGGTTTAAAGACCTGATCCAAATGTAACGCGAATGTTTCTGCTTTTTCAATATCGCTTTTTGCCCATGAGTTGTCTATTTTGCGTATAGGTGGTTGATAAGCAATCGGTCTGTTATTCTTTTTTATGGGTTTCCAAAGGGATTAATATGTATCACATGAAGCACTTGGGTTTTGGAGGTATAGGGACGTCATTGACGAACTCCTACAGTCTCTTAGTGACCTCGGATATGAAGTTCAGGGCTTTGCAGATGATCTGGTTATCATGGTTAGAGGCAAATTTGACTGCACCATATCCGATCGTATGCAACTAGCTCTTGAAATCACTCAAGATTGATGTCAAGAGAAAGGACTCTTGATTAATCCGAATAAAACAAACGTAGTACCCTCCACCAGAAGAAGGAAGATGAATTTAGGGACCCTTAAGTTAGGGGACACTGACTTAATTCTATCTCAGGAAATGAAATATCTAGGAGTAATTCTAGATAAAACTCTAACTTGGGAAAATCACTTATCATATCTAACTGGCAAAGCTCTAAGAGCAACTTATGCGTGCCAAAGACTGTATGGCAAAACATTGGGTCTGCGACCAAAAATGATGGCTTGGTCGTACAAGACCGTAATAGTACCAATGATCACCTATGCATCCTTGGCATGGTGGCCAAGGGTAAATCAGGCAAAGGCTAAGATGACCCTCAATAAGATTCATCGAACAGCCTGCCTAAGCGTAACGGGAGCAATGAAAACGTGCCCCACAGAAGCCCTAGCAATGCTTACTGGACTCACTCCATTACACATTACAGTTAAAAGGACTGCGACCAGTGCCACACTAAGGCTTCCTTATCTATGTAATCTTAAAGAGGGCAATCTGACAGGACACGCAAAGATTCTAGATGAAGTCTGGAACTCTCCGTGCCTTAAGGTCTTTGACAAGATTAATAGAAATTTAGCTTTCTTCAGGGAATTCGAAGTGGTCATTAGTGACCGAGCCACCTGGAGAAACAATTAAATTAACTTAAAACAGGGCCCACAATTATGGTGTACTGATGGGTCCAAAATGGAAGATGGCAGTGCGGAAGCAGGAGTTATAGAACCGAAATTCCGCAAAGCAATCGCAATGGGTAAAACTGCATCCATTTTTCAGGCAGAGGTCCATGCCTTAGAGCTATGTGCAAGAGAATGCATACGAAGGGGCACCCGAGGATGCTTGGTTGTCTGCATCTTTTCAGACAACCAAGCAGCTCTAAAATCTTTAGCAAAATCTTTATTCCAATTAAAGTTGGTCTGGGAATACTTTCAACTTCTCAACACCCTAGCATCGAGGAACTATGTTACTTTTATGTGGGTACCGCGACACGAAGGGCATGAGGGCAATAAAATAGCAGACTCCCTAGCAAAGAAGGGTGTATGTACTCCTTTCATTGGTCCAGAGCCCTTCTGCGGGGTAACAAATAGCTTCACATATAGCTTATTATGTGAACGGGAGAAACAACATCTACTTGAACACTGGAAGCACGCACCCAAACAGGCGTGCGACAGTCAAAAAGATTCATTGATCTTGATCACATCAAAGTTGATGCTATCCTTGGCCTTAGCAGAAACGATATTAAAATCTACACTAAACTTCTTACAGGACATTATAGACTTAATTACCACATGAAGATTATAGGTGTGGTAAAAAGTGACTCCTGTCGACTCTGTCATGAAGAGAAGGAAACATCAGAACATGTTCTATGCAACTGCCCAGTGGTTGCAAGACGTAGACTCGATTACCTTGGAAGCGGGATATTAGTCCCAAGTCAAATAGGTAAAATTAAGCCTACAGCAATTACAAGATTTATAAATAGTCTAAAATTGTCCTAGTTGGGCCTTTAGGCGCACAATAGATCTTTTAGTTCGCGGTGCTTCAATAGCCTATTACTTAAATAAATAAATAAAAAAATGTGAGTTGTCTTTTATTCGGCTAGTAGCGATAGCCTGATTAAAATTTAGACACCTGTCGATAGCTTTGAAGGTGTACTGAAGGTGTAAATCTCTTCCAATTACAGAACTCATACAGCGTGATCTGGTGGCGGTACAGGCAGAAGTGCCTAGTACTAGGGGGAAGAGAATAATTGTTTTTGCATCTCTGTACCTCCCTGGCGACGCAGAGGAAGCTTACAGAATACTGCCGTATCCGAAACCTACAGTGGGTAATGTGCTGCGATGCCAATGCACATCATACAGTATGGGGAAGCTCGAACACCAATACATGAGGTGAGTCACTTTTTGATTTTATCACAACTAACAATATAATGGTGGTAAATAGAGGTAATGAACCTACTTTTGTAAATGCGATAAGGGGAGAGGTACTAGATCTCACTTCAGCAAGCACATTTATATCTAATAACATTTCAAATTGGAGGGTGTTGGAGGAAAACTCCTTATCAGATCACCGCTACATACGTTTTGATTTGGAAGGGGAAATTGAAAACACTTTCGAAACAAGAAATGTTAAGAAGACCAACTGGTGTCTATATAACTTCTATTTAGAACAAAACATTAGTTGTCTTGGAGATAGGATTACTAATTGTCAGGAACTAAATTTTGAGGTTAACAAACAACGACCACTCAAATAGCCTCTCTACACTAAAGAAGGCTGACGGAAGCTTTACGGAAAGCCTGGAAGAAACAGGACAGCTTTTGCTGGACACTCATTTTTCAGGCTGTGCCATGTATACTGAGACTACGGAAACCATCGAGGATACTCGTTTCTTGTTGGTTACAGGAAGAGGTCTTTCACTGGCACGTAAAATCTTTACAGTCAATGAAACTAAATGGGCCATTTCCACATTCAGCCCGTTTAAATCACCGGGTATCGACAATATACAACCGTGTCTTCTTCAGAATGGCGTTGATATATTAGCACCGCTATTAACAAATGTATTTGGGATAAGTCTAGAGCTAGGCGTGATACCTAAATACTGGACGAAGGCTAGGGTGGCTTTCATACCGAAAGCAGGCAAAAAGGCGGACCACACGCCAAAAGCATTTCGACCCATTTGCCTAACATTTTTCCTGCTTAAAGCGATGGAGAAGATTCTAGATAAATACATCAGGGAAGTCTACATTAAAGCTTCACCTTAACATATTGAACAGTATGCTTATCAGTCGGGCAAATCGACCGAGACCGCTATACACAGTCTAACAAGTAAAATTGAGAAGGCTTTAGACGGTAAGGAAATAGCTCTCTGCACATCAACATTCAGAACAATTGAGAAAGGAATGGTCAGGAAAGGAATACACAGACTGATCATAACATGGATTCTCAATATGCTGAAAAAAAGGACGATAATCTTTGAAATGGGGGCGAAGAGATTAACTGTCAAGTCAACCGAAGGATGCCCTCAAGGAGACGTTCTATCACTGCTCCTATGGCTATTGGTCATTGACAAACTCCTACAGTCTCTTAGTGACCTCGGATATGAAGTTCAGGGCTTTGCAGATCTTTTTTTTTTTTTTGAGATCCATTTATTTTATTACAATCTGTCAGGTATGAATAACAATAAGTAATAATGTATAATTATAAATCGTAATAATAATTATTACAATCTAAAAAAAAGAAAGACACGTATGGACTATGCCCAGTGACATATCCATATATATTTAAAGTAACAGTGTGTGATTTACATATACATATCTAAAATATCTCTAGATGTTTTCCTTTTTAGCCTTGTAAAAGTGTTGGAAGGGGACATCAGGTGTGTCACCAGCGGGTTTGGGTGTATATATATGCGATGAGCGTAATTCTTTAAAATACTGGCTATTTCTTCCTTGATTGTCCGAACATGTAGTTGTTTATGTAGCTGTTCATTCGTTATATACCAGGGTGCATTTGTGATCATCCGCAATGTTTTAGATTGGAAACGCTGAATAATTGCCAGGTTTGAGTCTGCTGCAGTACCCCATAATTAGGCCCCATAACTCCATATAGGTTTTAGTACAGATTTGTGTATGAGCAGCTTATTGTCAAGTGACAGTTTGGAGTTTCGGCTGAGGAACCAAAATAAGTTTCGTAATTTAAGACCTAGGGCCTTACGCTTTTTGAATATGTGTGATTTCCAGGTTAGCTTACTATCCAGATGTATTCCCAAGTATTTTGTTTCTAAAGCTTGTGGTAATTCAGTATTGTTTATTAAAACAGGCGGGCACGTAGATCGTTTTGTAGTAAATGTTACTTGGACAGATTTTGATTCATTAGGTTTGATACGCCAGTTTTTCATCCAGAGAGCAACATTGTTGAGGCAGGTTTGAAGTTTGGTGGAAGCTCGGATTGGGTCACTGTCAACTGATAAAATAGCTGTGTCGTCTGCAAATGTACCGATAACACTCTCATCGGTAAGGGGAAGATCCACAGTACATAAAAGATAAAGCATTGGTGCCATTATGCTACCTTGAGGTCCTCCTGCTCCTATATCATGAAGTACTGTAGTTTCGTTTCCATGCTTAATGAAAAAGTGTCATGCCGAGAGGTATGATTTTATAAATATGAAAAAATTTAGGGGTAGATTCAGTTTTAGTTTGAAAAGAAGGCCTTCATGCCATACTCGATCAAAAGCTTGTGAAATATCTATAAATGCAGCAGTACAATATTTTTTACCATCTATCGCACTATGGATATGTCTGACAAGTCTATGAATTTGTTCTATTGTGCTATGTTTTTGGCGAAAGCCAAATTAATGGTCAGGGATGAGTCTGTTTTGTTGGATAATCGGTGTAAGGCGCTTTAGAAACAGGATTTCCATAACTTTCGACAGGATTGGAAGTAGACTTATTGGGCGATATGATCCCCTTATTATAACAGCGTTAAATAGATGAGTCAGAAATACAAATCCTTTTGGTGGAAGCTGCTGCAAGGCCATGTCTGTGATTAAATCGTATTCTGGAGCTTTTTTTACTTTTAACTTTGTTATTATATCCCTAACTTCATTAATAGTATATCTTTTAATTGGAAGTTCCAATTGATAAGGCTCTTGTAGAAAATTTACCTTTTGTTTCATGATATCAGGCATATTTTCGTTATCATTTGGTTTAAAGACCTGATCCAAATGTAACGCGAATGTTTCTGCTTTTTCAATATCGCTTTTTGCCCATGAGTTGTCTATTTTGCGTATAGGTGGTTGATAAGCAATCGGTCTGTTATTCTTTTTTATGGGTTTCCAAAGGGATTAATATGTATCACATGAAGCACTTAGGTTTTGGATGTATAGGGACGTGCGATTATTATTATACTTTAAAAGAAGGGCTTTAACGAATTTACATAATTTGTTTAAGCGAGTTTTATCGGTAGGGAATCTCGTCGTTTGCTAACTTTTTCTCATCCTACGCTTTTCTTTGATCAATGTTAAATGGATAATCTTGCTTAACACTTTTAGGAAACGGCGGAGTTGATTCCCATGCAGACATTTGGACACAAGAGTTGAAATGCTCTACTGCTTCAGTTACATCAGATTCAGTTTTCAACCTAACTTCGGTATTTAGACCAATTGTAATTAGTTGACGATAACTGTTCCAGTCAGTATTTTTGTTATGCAGAATACATTTTTCCATAAGTTCACGGCAGTCATTGAGAGTGATTATTATTGGCGAGTGGTCTGATGACAAGTCGAAATTGTACTTACAAGTAGCAGTCTCGATACGTACCCCCTTTGATACCGCAAAATCAATTAAGTCAGGTATTTTTCTTCTATCCGTTGGTCAGTATGTGGGTTCATCTGTTGAGATTGTGTGTAGATTGAGTACATTTATTGCTTCGAAAAGTTGTCGTCCTTTTGGAGATATTAGGCGGGAACCCCATTTTAAATGTTTAGCATTAAAATCTCCGCCTACTAGGAACCTAGATCCAAGCAGCTGAAAAAATGATATGTACATATCCTTCGAGATACGGTGGCGCGGTGGGCTGTAGAGTGATGAGAAAGTCATGTCGCCTTCTTTAGTTTGTACTACAATGTTTGTTGCCTGAATTTCATTCGTGCAATATGGTTTTACTTCATAATGTTTTATCGATTTCCTTATGAGGACCGCAGAGCCTCCATTTCCTTTACCACTGGGATGCATTGTGTGATAAAGTTCATAGTTCGAAATTTTAAAGAAACTACGCGTCGTAAAATGGGTTTCTGATATCATCATTATGTCGACATGGTTTATTTTTAAGAATGCTTTTATTTCGACAGCATGTTTTGATAGCCCATTAGCGTTCCATATGACTACTACTAAATCAAGAATTTTGTTTAGTAGTCAACTTGATCAGTAAATTTGTCATCACTACGATTTGTTGCATCATCTGCTTTGTTGCATCTCACGGAATTCTTCCACAAAATTATGTGGAATTGGTGATAACTTCTCCTCTGTTGCGCTACTGGTGTCTGACTTCACTATTTGTGCGAATGTTTGAGATGATTGAGAATTCGTGATGTGATTTTTGTTTAGAGAAGGAAGAGGATTAGCTTGAATTTGCACTGTAAAGGCTGAAATTTCCATAAAGCAATTTCAACCATACATATTCATATATAAATATTTTGTGCAAATCTGACGTCAGACCGTCAGCACAAAATATCACACCAACACCATTGCAGGAATACACCAAAAAAATCACTTACCCAAACAAGTCCAACATTCAACCTAGAAAGAGTAAAATCTATTTTACTTTTTAACAAAATATAATAGGACGACATTACCTGTGATCCAAACGACAATGAGCAGCGGGCACAGCCGACAAGTAAACTGAGGAAAAATATATAAAAAAAAAATGAATAACAACAAATGAACTTGAAATATATTAAGAAATAACGAAACAAATTTTTACAAATTATAACACAAAAACATACATTTGAATATTTATGAAACAATAAAAACACATTTTTTTTATTTATTTACTGAATAAACTGAATTGAAATGAAATAAAACCAAACACACATTGTTTACATTTTTTTTTACAACACAAACAATAAAACATAAAAATATTACACATCAAGCACACTTCTGTTTTAAATTCTTTGGTTGATTTATTTTTTTCTATATATACCAAATCCACAAAATAATAAGATACTTGCACTAATTTTCTTACTATGCACTTATATGTTGATTAAATATTTAAATTTCTATATTTAAATTTTTAAAACCCGAAAATTACGGACCGCGTCAAACATAAGAAAAAAACCGCGGCGAAGAACAAAACATGCAAAACCCAAACATTAAAGCACGAAAAGCTGTGGTTAGAAGCACAAAGTACACGTAAAAAACACAAAGTACACAAACAATACACAAAATACACAAGAAAGACACGGAAAGCACAAAAAGTCAACACGAACAACGAAGTTTACCGGTACGCTACACCGAAAAGCTCCGGTCAAATCGGTGTATAAGAACGCGCATTTTACAGAACGAGGAACTTGTCTCTTGGAGCTCAAGCGATTTACAAGTTCACTGGTCAATTCGATCAAAACTAGATTACAGGCTACTTCAGTCTAACTGGTCAATTCGATCAAAAATAGGAAACTGGTCAATTCGATCAAAACTAGATTACAGGCTACTTCAGTCTAACTGGTCAATTCGATCAAAAATAGGAAACTGGTCAATTCGATCAAAACTAGATTACAGGCTACTTCAGTCTAACTGGTCAATTCGATCAAAAATAGGAAACTGGTCAATTCGATCAAAACTAGATTACAGGCTACTTCAGTCTAACTGGTCAATTCGATCAAAAATAGGAAACTGGTCAATTCGATCAAAACTAGATTACAGGCTACTTCAGTCTAACTGGTCAATTCGATCAAAAATAGGAAACTGGTCAATTCGATCAAAACTAGATTACAGGCTACTTCAGTCTAACTGGTCAATTCGATCAAAAATAGGAAACTGGTCAATTCGATCAAAACTAGATTACAGGCTACTTCAGTCTAACTGGTCAATTCGATCAAAAATAGGAAACTGGTCAATTCGATCAAAACTAGATTACAGGCTACTTCAGTCTAACTGGTCAATTCGATCAAAAATAGGAAACTGGTCAATTCGATCAAAACTAGATTACAGGCTACTTCAGTCTAACTGGTCAATTCGATCAAAAATAGGAAACTGGTCAATTCGATCAAAACTAGATTACAGGCTACTTCAGTCTAACTGGTCAATTCGATCAAAAATAGGAAACTGGTCAATTCGATCAAAACTAGATTACAGGCTACTTCAGTCTAACTGGTCAATTCGATCAAAAATAGGAAACTGGTCAATTCGATCAAAACTAGATTACAGGCTACTTCAGTCTAACTGGTCAATTCGATCAAAAATAGGAAACTGGTCAATTCGATCAAAACTAGATTACAGGCTACTTCAGTCTAACTGGTCAATTCGATCAAAAATAGGAAACTGGTCAATTCGATCAAAACTAGATTACAGGCTACTTCAGTCTAACTGGTCAATTCGATCAAAAATAGGAAACTGGTCAATTCGATCAAAACTAGATTACAGGCTACTTCAGTCTAACTGGTCAATTCGATCAAAAATAGGAAACTGGTCAATTCGATCAAAACTAGATTACAGGCTACTTCAGTCTAACTGGTCAATTCGATCAAAGTAGGAAACTGTCAATTCGATCAAAACTAGATTACAGGCTACTTCAGTCTAACTGGTCAATTCGATCAAAAATAGGAAACTGGTCAATTCGATCAAAACTAGATTACAGGCTACTTCAGTCTAACTGGTCAATTCGATCAAAAATAGGAAACTGGTCAATTCGATCAAAACTAGATTACAGGCTACTTCAGTCTAACTGGTCAATTCGATCAAAAATAGGAAACTGGTCAATTCGATCAAAACTAGATTACAGGCTACTTCAGTCTAACTGGTCAATTCGATCAAAAATAGGAAACTGGTCAATTCGATCAAAACTAGATTACAGGCTACTTCAGTCTAACTGGTCAATTCGATCAAAATAGGAAACTGGTCAATTCGATCAAAACTAGATTACAGGCTACTTCAGTCTAACTGGTCAATTCGATCAAAAATAGGAAACTGGTCAATTCGATCAAAACTAGATTACAGGCTACTTCAGTCTAACTGGTCAATTCGATCAAAATAGGAAACTGGTCAATTCGATCAAAACTAGATTACAGGCTACTTCAGTCTAACTGGTCAATTCGATCAGAAATAGGAAACTGGTCAATTCGATCAAAACTAGATTACAGGCTACTTCAGTCTAACTGGTCAATTCGATCAAAGTAGGAAACTGATTTCATTTAATTTTCTCCTTTCCGTTAATTATTATTTTGATCATTCAGCCCACAAACAAATTGCTTGACACAAAACATCCGCAAACGCGGTCCTGTCAGGAACCTCCTCAACGTTAGAGTCAACCACGAAAGCCTGTACGACGGTTCCATAAAATCACGCCTATATTTACCCTGAAGACACAAACATCAGAAGCGAACGTCGGAGTTACCAAGAATTACTATTTTTTTCTTAAATGTTTATAACCATTGTTTTTTTTATATATATTGGAATAAATAAAATTGGTAAATTATTATAAAAATACGCTTTTATTTTGGTTCCTAAAAAATTCAGTCCCGAAGATATAAATTCTATTATAACGAACCTGGACAACCGCTTTGCTACTCCAGCAAAACGTAACGAACGAAAAAAGGTCGTTACAGCACTTCTGGCGCCCTAGACCTTAATTGGGGATTCATTTTTTTTGCAGATTTTTGTATATTTGACATCCTTTGTAATTGGCCGGTTGATTTCCCTCACATAAAACACATTTGACATCATTTGATCTACTTTTCCTATCGCAATTTACAGATGCATGGTTTCCAGCGCACTTGATGCATTTGGGTTTGCGGTGGGAGTATCCTTTCGTGTGCCCATACTGCTGGCAGTTTGCACATTGAGAAATTTCACGTTTCGGGTGATGTGGTTCGAATGTAACTGTAGTATATAAGGGTTTCTTAACCAAATAGATATCCTTAGTGTTTAGGTTTGGTGCAAGTTCAATAATAAACATGAGAAGGGGTTCTCCTGACCCTCTGCGCTTAATGTTCCAAACGTTTACAGCCGTATGTTCTCGCTCCAACAGTGCATTTTTGATTTCATCAATATCGGTTGAATGATGCATATTTTTTAATATAACCCTAAAGCTTCTCTCGGTTTTTGGTTTGTAAGTGAAAAATTCAGTGTTTTTGAGTTCCAACAGTTTTACAATGCTTACGTAAGAGTCAGATGTAGAAGGTTGAACTCTTACTTGACTTGGATTTAGCACTTTTAAGTTGTATTGATTAGCCGCATGTTCGTTTAATACATCTATTAGAGGCTTGATGCAATGTACCTTATCAATAAATAAGGTACAAATCAGTATTTTTGGAACTGTATTATTATTTTTTAACAATTCTTCAGTTTCTTCAGAGTCATTTACCTCAAGATCTGCGTAACGGTTTGGTTTGACGGGTTCATTTAGCCAGTATGAGTCTAGCTTGGTTTGTTTTTGACTTACTTGATGATTTTTATTTGGACTATCGCGTTGGCGTTTACGATTATTAACTACTGTCCAAGTGTCGTTGACAGAGGTAGCGTTTCTGGTGGCTAAAGCTTGATTCGAACCTTTGTCTTGGTGGAGGTTATTTTTTTCATCATTACATAATTTTTTAAGCTGTTGTTAAAGTTGTAGAATTTGTTGTTGTATATTTTTCACTTGAACTGATTTAGCTGTTTTACCTTATAGTTGACCCGAAGTCGCATTGCTTGGTGCCGGTACCGTGTTCATGTTAGTTTCTCTGCGTGTATTGATTTGTATTGTTTCGTGTTGGTTTGGGGAACTATGTTTTAACTTTTCGTTTTTATTATTTATTAATTTAATTTTATTAACGATGGCAATTTCGCTAGCTATTTTTGTCATACTTGATTTAATTTTTGAATTTTCTAAAAGTTTGTTTGGGGAATGATTTATTATATTAGTGTCATCTGTGTTCAGTGTTATATAGTCATTTAGGCCATTTTCACTTATTAAAGATTGTCGACGTACAACACCTCCGCAATCGCTCATACAACGGATTTAGAATATTAATCAGCTAGTTTGTTTAATTATATTTTAATTTTTTTTTTTTTTTTTCTAAATTTAAATTTATTAATAAGTAAATTTATTTATTTTTATACAAGTTTATTTTATTTTAATAAGAGAAAAGTAAATAAAATTTTATTTTTTACGTATATATATTTAGTATTTAATACTTGAAAGTTACGCTGTGGCAACACCAAATTATAATTTCCTACTTTCGATCATATGCTGTCTCTATCAGCTGTTTTGAGCAAAACTCAATTTTGTTTTGATTTTGTTATTTTTTGCAAATTAAAAATTTAATTTGTTTAACAAAAATTTTTTATATTTACAAAAGACTGATTAACACCGTCCACTAGCACTGTTTTTTCACAGATTCCTTTAAATATGGTCTATCGTTCAAATGATCATAACTTTGAAATTTAAATTAAACTATTTCTAATCAAAAAAGACAAAAGTTACGGAGTGAACACTTTTCGCGCGTATGTATATATGAGTGCAAACAAATACAGAATACAGGCTTTGCAGATGATCTGGTTATCATGGTTAGAGGCAAATTTGACTGCACCATATCCGATCGTATGCAACTAGCTCTTGATATCACTCAAGATTGGTGTCAAGAGAAAGGACTCTTGATTAATCCGAATAAAACAAACGTAGTACCTACGTAACGTACTTCACCAGAAGAAGGAAGATGAATTTAGGGACCCTTAAGTTAGGGGACACTGACTTAATTCTATCTCAGGAAATGAAATATCTAGGAGTAATTCTAGATAAAACTCTAACTTGGGAAAATCACTTATCATATCTAACTGACAAAGCTCTAAGAGCAACTTATGCGTGCCAAAGACTGTATGGCAAAACATTGGGTCTGCGACCAAAAATGATGGCTTGGTCGTACAAGACCGTAATAGTACCAATGATCACCTATGCATCCTTGGCATGGTGGCCAAGGGTAAATCAGGCAAAGGCTAAGATGACCCTCAATAAGATTCATCGAACAGCCTGCCTAAGCGTAACGGGAGCAATGAAAACGTGCCCCACAGAAGCCCTAGCAATGCTTACTGGACTCACTCCATTACACATTACAGTTAAAAGGACTGCGACCAGTGCCACACTAAGGCTTCCTTATCTATGTAATCTTAAAGAGGGCAATATGACAGGACACGCAAAGATTCTAGATGAAGTCTGGAACTCTCCGTGCCTTAAGGTCTTTGACAAGATTAATAGAAATTTAGCTTTCTTCGGGGAATTCGAAGTGGTCATTAGTGACCGAGCCACCTGGAGAAACAATTAAATTAACTTAAAACAGGGCCCACAATTATGGTGTACTGATGGGTCCAAAATGGAAGATGGCAGTACGGAAGCAGGAGTTATAGGACCGAAATTCCGCAAAGCAATCGCAATGGGTAAAACTGCATCCATTTTTCAGGCAGAGGTCCATGCCTTAGAGCTATGTGCAAGAGAATGCATACGAAGGGGCACCCGAGGATGCTTGGTTGTCTGCATCTTTTCAGACAACCAAGCAGCTCTAAAATCTTTAGCAAAATCTTTATTCCAATTAAAGTTGGTCTGGGAATACTTTCAACTTCTCAACACCCTAGCATCGAGGAACTATGTTACTTTTATGTGGGTACCGCGACACGAAGGGCATGAGGGCAATAAAATAGCAGACTCCCTAGCAAAGAAGGGTGTATGTACTCCTTTCATTGGTCCAGAGCCCTTCTGCGGGGTAACAAATAGCTTCACATATAGCTTATTATGTGAACGGGAGAAACAACATCTACTTGAACACTGGAAGCACGCATCCAAACAGGCGTGCGACAGTCAAAAAGATTCATTGATCTTGATCACATCAAAGTTGATGCTATCCTTGGCCTTAGCAGAAACGATATTAAAATCTACACTAAACTTCTTACAGGACACTGTAGACTTAATTACCACATGAAGATTATAGGTGTGGTAAAAAGTGACTCCTGTCGACTCTGTCATGAAGAGAAGGAAACATCAGAACATGTTCTATGCAACTGCCCAGTGGTTGCAAGACGTAGACTCGATTACCTTGGAAGCGGGATATTAGTCCCAAGTCAAATAGGTAAAATTAAGCCTACAGCAATTACAAGATTTATAAATAGTCTAAAATTGTCCTAGTTGGGCCTTTAGGCGCACAATAGATCTTTTAGTTCGCGGTGCTTCAATAGCCTATTACTTAAATAAATAAATAAAAAAATGTGAGTTGTCTTTTATTCGGCTAGTAGCGATAGCCTGATTAAAATTTAGACACCTGTCCATAGCTCTAAAGGTGTACTGCAGGTGCACCTCTGATGTACTCCATAGGAGAAAAGAAGAAAACAGTAAAACACGTACTTGAATATTGATCAATATAAGGGGTATGGCTATCTCAAACGAATGTCTTAAGGGGCCGACACCGCAGGTAGATTATGAGAAGCATCACAGTATTATTAGAGAAATGATACAGCTGATGCGTGTCCTGGAATTGAGTCCTGGAAAAGCCGGATGTTTTCCCAGTAGTGAAGAGGTTCCATTAAGCACACCGGCGGCCTGTGTTATAATTTCAAAGGGAGATAAAGGAATGCCTATCTTCTACGACGAGTACTTTTTTAAATTTAAGATACCGAAAAGTAAATGAAGGGCATTATGTTTAGTTGGTTAGGTATTTTCTGGTGTTTTTTTTGAAGTTGGTCAGTAGTATGGGATGGTTTATAGTTCATTAGAACTAAATTGAAAAAAAAAAGAAAGTGAATTATAATAAAGAAGGGACTGTATATTCAGTTTTAATTTTTAGGATGTATATAAGTTATCGTTATTAGTTATTAGTATTACCTACCTATTTATAGTTGGTAAATAGATAGAAGGAACAAAAAATAAACAAAAAAAGGAAAATATATATGAAGAGAATGTAGATAAGCATTGAATTAAAGGTATAGTTTATTTGTTAGTTACTTAAATGAATAGAAATAAGTCATGGCATGTTTTTTTTGTTGAATGTCAGCAGTAGTATTTAATAGCCAGGAATCCAACCCCAAAACCGGCGAGCATACCGGGCTTGCCACCATGTCATGCAGGGCATTTAAAACTACTAATCAAACCATATAGGCTAACACAACAAATGGCGCTCAACGACAAGACAAAGATGACAGAAATCAACATTGCACATGAAGACGAACGGAGTGAGTGTCTAGTTGGATGCAACAAATGGCGCCCAACGACACGAACGAACGAATAAACGAAAGGATCACAATAACGGAGAGACTACAGGACGGAACGGTTGACTGGTGTGTGCAGACGGACGGAAGAAGATTTTAGTTGGTCGCTCAATAAATGGCGCACATCCACTATACAATATAGTTAATTGTAACCTGGTGGGTTAAGAGGTCTACAATCGTCTTGCTTGATTTCTGTTCAGACGGGATGGGTATTGCGGTGTTGTGTAGTGATGTTCAGTTTATTTGCCGTCAATCGCGTGAAGTACTATTAATGATAATCAGTTCACCGATGAGAGCGACAGGGACAACTTTTGACAGACAACGGAGACTCACACAAGAAGATTTATATTTCCTTTATTTATCGAGAAGCATTAAGTGGCATAGGTAGTGATTAGCCAGTGGCGTAACTAACATTCGTCTTGTAAAAGTTTGTTAAAATAAACTATACCTTGCGGTGTCACTTAGTTTTTTTAGTTAGATTTTTGGTTGAAAATGTTATTTAGTTTTTCTTTAAATTTTTACTATGAAGTATGGTTAGTTAAATCCGGTGGGTTGACTAACAATTGTCTTGCCTGATTTCTATGCAGACGGAATAGGTATTGCAGTGCTAGCATAGTTTGTTTTGTTTAAACTGAAGCCGTTTTACCCTGAACTAGTGAAGAGTAAAACTAATTGTTCAAAGTTTTTTTATGGAAAGTCAATTACACAAACTTTTTCATCCGTACCTGGGTAATGATAGATTTAGGTATTGTTGTGATTGGGCCAGTGGGATTGACTTACTTAACATGTTATTCTTGGGTGGACTACATGACGACAGGATCACATGACAGAGACTGTTATTTTATGAAGCTTTTTTTTCTCTTCTTTTCCTTTTCATTTTATTTATTTGTTTTCTATATATCTGTAAGTTTTCTCTTTGTTAAGCCTACCAATAAAGACGTAAACCATAAGCACACCTAGAATTCAATTATCAATATAGTTGTTACAGCCATATCAGTTGTAATTCGCAATAAAGTATTGCATAAATATTATTAAGTTTTCATTATTATAATTTATATTTTTCATTATATAATTTATAATTTATTTTTTATATATTGTACATATTTATTATTTTATTTTTTTTTTGCTGTTATCATATGTTTAGACAAGATAGAGAAAATTAGTATCAGGGGAATTAGTTTTGAATTGAGTTACGGTTGGATTTTTTGTTTTTTTTGTTGTTTAACTTCAGTATACAATAAAAAAGCCGCTTTAAAGCCACTTGGTTGCTACTAGTATAATTGCACAGTTAGGGTTTTTGCGAGTTTTACAAACCACGATTGGTATACCTCTGTAGGTGCAGAAGTAAATGAAGAAGAGCTAGGTAGCAACAGAAGGATTACTAGGAGTGTAGCTAAAGTGATAGGAAAGCACGCAGTGGGATATTTGCTGACTCAAATAGATACAGGAATAACTTGACCGTAAGATCAGGTACCAGTAAAAGACATCCGTTTGTGTGCTGAGGTGTCGTGTCAAGATCAACCCGTAACGACACCAATTTCGGGAGGAGACACATCGGCTGACTTTGTTACTAAGGTAGATAAATTGACACTGTCAACTGAATTAAACTCAGAGGAAATTCTTCTTCTATAGAAGACGATAGAAGAAGCGACAGGAAATTCATTTGTAGGAGCGGATAAAATTAATACAATGATGGATCTAATGAAGTCCTTTGCTCAACAGAATGAGATTCTGACAAACGGCATGCTGTTGTGTATAGCGCAACAATGTAAATGTAAACAAAAACAAATAATAAATTATGTCATGTATTTTTGAAAGTGCTTATGCACAAATTATTTTATATTAACTAATGTAATGCGATTGCACACGGAAGAACCACCGCAATGCAAGCTATATAAAGAAATAGCTATTGCTATTTGACACTTTTCTTTTCTGTGCTACTATTCTGCACTTGTCGATATGACACACTTGAATGTGTCATAATATTTTCTAAGCATTGACGTGGGTCAACCTTTTTTAGTGCCGCCGCAATTAAAATTATCAGGAAAACATTTGTAAATCATTGTAAAGCATTGTAAAACATTTTTGTATAAATAGATTGGAAAATTGTAATAAAATTCAGATTTTAAACTGAGCTCTAGCAGCTTACATTAAATCTCGCTTTTGTCTCGGCATTCTTGGATGCCTAATAATGTGCAGATTTCTTCCTGCTAATTAAAAAGAAGAAAAATTATAAACTTGAAATGAATCTGATAAATATATAATATACTAGCTGACCCGGCGAACGTTGTTTCCCCTTGCAATTAATTTTCCTGGCGTTCATTGCGTTGCTCTTGACTTTCATTAGCACGTGTAATTGTCTCCTGGTTTCTTACATCTTCATTGTTTTCTGCCGATCTATTTAACCGACGGTTCTGGAGTAATTGTGAATTCCGAGTCCGTCGACCAATATTTCCTCCTCGTCCACGAAGACGTGGCATTGTTTTTTGTACGATATTTATATCTTTATATATATAATTCTTCTTTTTTGTGTGTTGAATTTTTGAATTCGCTGGATTTACCAGGAATACCACCACATAACTTAAGATTAAAAATTGGCTCACCTATAATTATGCTGCGGAATTTAAATGCACTTAAGCTATGCAACGTCAGTTTTACAATTTATTTTAGAGATTTTAAAGTTTTTAAACAAATCAAAGTAAGCATGAATAAATTTTAAATTTGAATATAAATGTATATGGATACCAAAAAATAAAAAATTGATTAAAAAGACATTATCCAGTGGGCCTAATTGTGAATCTAAACCTTCCTTGAATCCACTTGAACACACACAAAAAATTTCATCAAAATCGGTTCAGCCGTTTAGGAGGAGTTCACTGTCAACACACGTACAGAAGAATTATATATATAAGATATATATATAAAAATAATTAAATTTGTATATGAAAACAAATTTTAATTATTACATGGCGATCCTGACCACTCGAATCTAATCGAAGTCAAAGCCTAAAATACCAAAAGGAAGATTAGGAGTTAAATTCTCAACATTTAATTTTGCAATATAAATTTTCTTAAATAAATCAATTTTGTATGTCTCTACGTGAAGAATCCAGAAATATCTCCCAAATCTGGGAAACATTCCTAAATATATTCGATGACATTGAGGAATACATCCCTCAAAGGATAGACGGTTTACCTGTTGAGACTCCGAAGTATGTTCCAGTAGACAAAGCAGCCGGACCTAAACCATTGACAATCGAACAGTATAAAGCGAGGCAGCAGAAGCCACGATTAACTCCAGTACCAAAGACACCAACTAAACCAAAAAGAAAAAGGGGTGGAAAACAGTACAATAAACGAAAACAAATAGCAGTCCTTTATAGAGAATTGAATCTTGCCACATCTTCAGAAGACCAGCTGTTAATAAAGAGAAAAATAAGAGAAACAAGGAATGGTCAACCCACGAAGGAAGAGGTGATAACCAACACCAACAACAACAACAACAACAATAGCAACAACGGCATCGAAGTAGCTGATACAAAAACAATATTGTATTTCAATTGTATTCTATTATTATTTCTAGTATTATCAAAAATAAACAACCATTATAAGAAATATGTTAAAAGACATGTTATCTTAAACAACAATATGGTTTAAATATACAAAATTTTTTTTTCTAAAGTATATATGTTTAAAAAATTAAAAATATGAATGACTTTAATTGTTTTGTTTGTGGTAAAAGTTACCAAACAAGTAGAAGATTAAACAGACATTTAGACAAAAAACATATTAAATTGATTAACTATGTAAACAAATTAATTAAAACTCTTTAAAAAAAAAAAATTTTTTTTTATGTGCACTAGAACCGATGTATCTATACTTTTAAGAAAAAATAATATATATATAACATTTTTAGTAATGACTATAATAATTGTATGTCTAATTATATTGTGTTTAATGATAAGACTAGAAAGGCATAGAAATAAGAAAATATACTTCAAATAGAAAAAAAAAATTTTTTATAAATAAAAATATATATGGAATTCACTGAAGCTAAACAGATATTAGAAGATTACCTATATTAAAATTTGAGCTCAATAAAGAAGAGAATAAAAAAAGTTTGCCAATTATAAAGATTGAGAAAAATATTGTTAAAGTACAGTGTAGCAATAAGCCCAACTTGATTTTAGAATCAGTCCTGGATACGCTCACAAAAGTATTGAACAAAAATAACCTCAATAAAGTAGCATTATCTACTAAAGATATAGTATTCGAATACATTGATGAAAAAGAATTAATGAAAATATTTAATAGCATGCAAAAAGAAATAAAGAAAAAAGGTCAGCAAACACCTATACGTATATTATTATATAATCCACCAAGGAATGTCGTGGATAAATCGGAACAAATTGAATTAATAAAGAATTTTCATACAAGTATTCACGGAGGTCACACCGGAATAAGAAGAACAATAGCTAAATTGAAACAGAAATACGTATGGAAAGGAATGAATAAAATGATAAAAGATTATATTTTAAAATGTGCATCATGTAATAAGAATAAAATAATAAGACACCATAAAGAAAAATTTGTCGTAACTAACACTCCAACTTCACCGTTTGAAGTAATACAGATGGACACTGTAGGTCCACTAAGAATATCTAATGGGTACAGATACATTCTCACTATACAATGCGAATTAACTAAATATGTAGTCGCATTTCCTATACAAACAAAAGAAGCTCAAGAGATAGCAAAAGTCATGGTAGAAAAATTTATATTTAGATATGGTAATGTTAAGAAAATAAAAACAGATAGAGGTACAGAATTCCTCAATGAATTAATAAATGATATATGTAAGTTATTAGGTATAGAACATTTAAAATCCACTGCTTATCATCACGAAACATTAGGTTCTATAGAAAGAAACCATAGAGTATTAAACGAATATATGTTATCGTTTACAAACAATTTTGATTGGGATACTTGGATCCCATACTACACATTTTCATATAATATTACACCTCATTGTGTAACAGATTATTCACCTTTCGAATTAGTATATGGTAGAGTCGCGAATCTTTCAAACGAAATAATAGAAGGTAGAAAATTTTATAATTATGATTCTTAGGTTACTGAGTTAAAAACAAAACTACAGTATGCGCATAAAGCAGTAAATGAGATATTAATAAAAGAAAAATTATCTCAAAAAATTAAACAAGATGCTAATGCATCAGAAAATTTATTTAATGTAGGAGATTTAGTTTATTTAAGAGTAGAAAAAAGAAGGAAACATGAGAATCCATATCATGGTCCATATAAGATAGTTGATAAAAATGGTGTAAATTCCACTATAGAAATTAATGATAAAATAAAGATAGTTCATAATAATAGATTAAAGAAAAATTTACAAACAATATAAATATTATAAGAAAATAAAAATTATTTTTATTACATTTATTTGTAAAATTATTTTTAAGAAATAAAAATTGTCAATGTCAAGTTTTCAAAATTCAAATTATCATAAAAAATTTTCTTTATTGCATAAATAAAATTTTTTTTAAAAGGGTAGAGGTGTTGTGTATAGCGCAACAATGTAAATGTAAACAAAAACAAATAATAAATTATGTCATGTATTTTTGAAAGTGCTTATGCACAAATTATTTTATATTAACTAATGTAATGCGATCGCACACGGAAGAACCACCGCAATGCAAGCTATATAAATAAATAGCTATTGCTATTTGACACTTTTCTTTTCTGTGCTACTATTCTGCACTTGTCGATATGACACACTTGAATGTGTCATAATATTTTCTAAGCATTGACGTGGGTCAACCTTTTTTAGTGCCGCCGCAATTAAAATTATCAGAAAAATATTTGTAAATCATTGTAAAGCATTGTAAAACATTTTTGTATAAATGGCTTGGCTTATGTTTTTTTCGACAGTGGAGAATCTAGCAGACTTGGTCAGAGACTGTAAACGAGGTGAAAAGGACGGCAAGTGAACGAGTTATAGTTCGTCAACGAGGAAGGTAGGCAAAAATGGTCAGATCAGGTAGTAGGGGTTGAAGCAATTCAAGAGATCAATCATGATGCGCAAGCCAATAATACCAATTCGTCTAACTGGAGATCTAGAATGAGTGAATACCCAGAGACACCGAGGAAAAAGGATAAACAGTTTCAAAATAGGACTAGTCATGATGTACAAAGAAAATTTTGCCCATCACCATTTCACCTCAACTTGTGTTTTACATGTGAAATGCCAGGGGACCATTACAAGGTTGCAGGCAAGGTAGATTCAGGAAATGAGTGTAGGTCGTCATTTCACAGAATGAAATGCTTTATCTGTAATGACGATGTGTCGTATTGTAAAATGGAGTCAAGTGAGGGAAACTCGAGACAGGTAGGAGCAGCCTGGGACTACTACTAAAGGAAGTAGAGGCCGGGCGTCAATATCAAATCTTGCGTAGACCGATAGGACGAGAAATAACAGTGACACACAGTAAGCATAAGAGTCTATATCAGCGGAAAGTTGAATATGAAAAAGTGAGAGCTAGAATATTCAGTGAGGAACTTAGGATGGAGCGACAGAAACGTCGTAATAAACGTATACAAAAATTGCGCACAAGAAGAAAAGCTGTTAAAAGCTGTCTGAAGAGAATGGTAGACTCCATAGTTACATTAGAGGGAGATAACCGAATGTTTGTAAGGACGAAAGTGAATGGGACAAAAATTACAGCTTTATTAGAATTCAGAAGCCAGTGCAAATTGCATATGCAAGGGAGCCCTAGAGTTTTTAGGCAACCAAATTAACCAACTTGTCAAAATCAAAGGGAAAAGTATCAAAACAGCAAACAGAATTGAAACCCCAATCATGGGAGTCATTTCGTTACCCGTGTTATGGGAAGATGAAGCTAAGTCAATGGACTTTTTGGGAGTTCCGTTATTAAGCAAGAAAAAAGTTGGTGTAGAAGGTTTAAAGGGGGTATCTGAGTTAGAGGTACAGTCGTTTAGTTTAAAAGTTACTGCTGATCCACATGAGCTAACTAAGCAGCAGTTATTAAAGTTGAACTTAACATAGTAGTAAAGAAATTTCCGTCATTCAATGAGCTAGGTTTAGGTAAGACATTGTTGGAAACACATATTATTGAAGTTCGAAATGAGCATCTTCCTGTAAAGCAACGACATTATCCTATCTCTCCAGCAATACAAAAATTGATGTACGCATAATTGGACCGCATGTTACAATTGGGTGTTATTGAGGAGAGTAATATCAGTTGGAACTCACCGGTGACATTGGTCATAAAAGGAGACAAACACCGGTTATGCCTGGACGCACGTAAAGTGAATGACCGCACTATTAAAGACGCTTACCCTTTACCGCACATAGAAGGATTGCTTAGTCGACTACAAAATACAAGATAAATCGAGAGAGAAAACGGCCTTCAGGGTGTGTACGGCCTTTGGGTTATGTAATGCTGCCCAAAGAATGTGTCGGCTAATGGATAAAGTGATACCATCTGCAATACGTGAAAGTGTGTTCTTCTATGTAGATGATTTGTTAGTATGTTCCAAAGATTTTGAAAGCCATATGCTGATGAATGAAAGAGTGGCCAACTGTTTGAGAAAGGCTAGTCCGACAATCAATGTCGAAAAGAGTAAATTCTGCTTTAGGAAAGCAAAATATTTAGGGTATGTTGTAGGAGATGAGTGTTTAAGAACGGATCTAGAGAAAGTCGAGGCCATGACTTTGTTCCCGGAGCCAAAGACAGCTAAACAACTTCGAAGATTCTCAGGAATGACTGGATGGTACCGTAGGTTTATCAAAGACTATGCTTCAATAGCGGCACCATTGCACGGATGTCTGTCGAAAGAGCTATTAAAGAAATTTACCTTGTCTGAGGATGCAAAAATAGCTTTTGCACAACTAAAGGAGAGCTTAACAACGGCATCTGTATTAACGAATCCAAATTTTGAGCGACCGTTCTACATACAGTGTGACGTCCTATTGCATATATGTCCTCTAAGTTGAACAAAGCTCAACGCAACTATAGTATTACGGAACTAGAGTGCTACGCGGCAGTACTCAGCATCAAAAAATTCAGAGCATACGTTGAAGGTTTACCGTTAACAGTAATAACAGATCGCGCCAGCCTTAAATGGCTGATGAACCAAAAGCATCTGACAGGCAGGTTGGCTCGTTGGAGCTTGAAGCTACAAGCATTCGATTTTAGGATTGAACATAGAAAAGGTACGCAAAACGTAGTCCCAGATGCACTTTCGCGCGTTTTCATGGAGGAAGTGGTAGTCTCAGATAGGAATTTAAGTATAGATTTACGGTCCTTGTCATTTAATTCGGTAGAATACAAAGATGTCATCAAAACCATAGAAGCAAAACAAGACCAAGTGACAGATCTCTGCGAGTCAGAAGGTTATGTCTATAAGCGAATGAATTTCAGCAGAGGAGATCCAATTCAAGAAGATAATGCATGGAAGTTGTGGGTACCAGCTGATATGCAAAGTTCACTAACTGAACGGGTGCATGCTTCACCTTCCTCCGGACATGGCGGACTTCTTATAAGAAATTGTGAGGTGTGTAATGGTTCTAAATCTTTAAGTAAGATTCGTAAGCAGCCAATGGGGGCATAAATGATATCAGAAAGTCCCTTCCAAAGACTGTATATAGACTTTATGGGGCCGTATCCCAGAGAAATAAGTAAAAGCTTTTGTTTTTTTATGTCATTTGTTTTGGTTTGTAAGATCGCGATACCGAAAAGTGAATGAAGGGCATCATGTTTAGTTGGTTAGGTATTTTCTAGTGTTTTTGAAGTTGGCCAGTAGTATGTGATGGTTTATAGTTCATTACAACTAAATTGAAAAAAAAAGAGGGAAAGAAAGAAAACAAAAACAAAAAAAAAGAAGAAAATGAATTATAATAAAGAATTAGGACAGTATATGCAGTTTCAAACTTTAGGATATATATTAGTTATAGCTATTAGTTATTAGTTATTACCTCCCTATTTATAGTTGGTAAATGGATAGAAGAAACAAAAAATAAACAAAAAAAAGGAAAATATATATGAAGAGAATGTAGTTAATCATTGAATTATAGGTATAGTTTATTTGTTAGTTACTTAAATGAATAGAAATAAGTCATGGCATGTTTTTTTTTGTTGAATGTCAGCAGTAGTATTTGATAACCATGAACCCAAACCCAAAACCGGCGAGCATACCGGGCTTGCCACCATGTCATGGAGGGCATTTAAAATTACAGGTCAAACCATCTAGGCTGACACAACAATGTCAACGAGTTTTTTTAAGAAACGTCAAATAAGAAAACACCCACAGGAAATGTCTAGAAATAGTAAGGATTTGAGAGGACAATTTAGGAATTCGCAGATATATGGAAGGGTGATGAGAGTTGAAATTTTTATTTTTTCTTGTGTTTTTGGTTGCATGTAGGGATCCTATTGTAGTTTACCGTTTTGAGATTGAAGTTGAGTAAGGTATTTTTTAGAGTTGGGTTTCGAATCACTCTAATTCCCGCGCAAATAAACACTTTATATACTCCAATGAGTAAATCGATATTCGAATCGGTAAAAAACTCAAATATAGTAACACAAACTCTTGCACACGAAAGCACTACATTAAATAAAAGCTCTTCATTGTTGATGAGTAAAAGCTCCTCAAATACTGGCAAAGGGACAACTTTGCAAACTGATATTGATCGATATATTTTTATTAACAAAAGATCAGAATCTGTAATTACAAATCAAACAGCCCAAACTGATAATTGTCAATTAAATTCCATAATGGAATCGCTTGGCAACACTAAATTAAAAACTGCTCCAATTTGGAGTACTCAATGCAAGACACCAGAATTAACTGAAATGCAAAAAGTTATAGGTTTTAAAAAAAATGAAACAATAAATTGCAAATTAGCAATTGGCAGTAAAAATACAAAAAAAATAATAATAACAACGATTCCCAAAATAGATTCGCAATTCTAAGTGATGAAAGCGATAACAAAAATATCGGAATGAAAATAGTAAATTCAGCTAAACCACCGCCAATATTCTTAAGAGAAATGAGTTCGAATGAAACAGTAAAATTACTGTCAAGCCTAATAGGCAAAAACAACTTTTTTATTGCTCCACTTAAAAAAGGTAAAATATTTGAAACAAAAATACAAGTGTACAAAGAAGACCACTTCTGACAAGTAGTTAATGATTTTAAGAAACGCAACAAGAAATTCTACTCTTATCAACTAAAATCTAGTATAGTAATAATCAAAGGAATCAGTGGCGACGAGTGCCCTATCCGTAAGGGTGTGCTGCTCTTTTATAATGTTGATTTTACATGTACCACTTAAATTAAAATATATGAGATGTTTTATTATATTACTATATTATATTAGACAACAATATATTCGCAATATTATATTAACAATTCATTAACAAAATAACATATTAAACAAATTAAATTAATAATTTATATATAAATTTAATATTATATCAATATTACTTACTTACTTACTTATGTGGCCATAACAACCCGTTACCGAGTTTCGGCCTGACGCAGCATGTCTCCCCAGGCGCCTCTGCTGCGTGCGCGCCTTCTCCAGTCTCGTATATCAAGTCCAGTTAGTGCTCCCTCAACTTGATCACTCCACCGGAGACACGGTCTACCTCTACGTCTTCTTCCGCCAACTACTGCTTCAAACACCTTTTTCGCCGGAGCGTCTTCATCCATTCTCACGACATGACCAAGCCAGCGAAGCCGCTGGATGTTAATGCGCTGAATTATATCAATGTCGTGATAAAGCTCGTACAGCTCGTGGTTCATTCTAATGCGGTAGTCGTCGCCAACTCGTAGAGGACCAAAGATCTTATGAAGCACTTTTCTCTCGAACACTCCCAGTGCTGCTTCATCATTCTGTGATAATGTTCATGCTTCTGCGCCATACAAAAGCACAGGGAGGATGAGCGACCTATAGAGCGTAAGTTTCATTTGTCGAGAGAGAGCTCTACATCCCAATTGCCTACTGAGCCCATAGTAGCACCTATTAGCAATGGTGATTCTTCGTCTGATCTCCATACTGACACCATTTGTATTCGTTACGGCGGTGCCAAGGTAGATGAAATTCTTGACAGATTCGAAAGTATAGTCGCCAGCCACTAGCCCGGTGTCCGAGCGACGCACATTTCTACCAGTAGCCGACATATACTTCGTTTTTCCCTCATTCACCGCTAAACCCATTCTAGCAGATTCCTTTTCGATAGCAGCAAAAGCAGCTGTAACATCACGCTTGCTACGCCCAATGATGTCAATGTTGTCGCCGTAAGCAAGGAGCTGGACACATTTGTAGAATATTGTTCCATTACGATGAGCACCTGCCCTGCGCATGATCACTTCCATGACGAAATTGATCAGAGATCACATGATAAGGGATCACCTTGTCTGAAGCCTCGCACGGTATCAAAAGGTTCAGAGAGACTCGATCCTACCTTGACGGAGCTACGGGTATTACTCAGCGTCATTCTGCAAAGTCGAATTAATTTTGCAGGGATACCGAGCTCAGACATTGCGGCGTAAACGTGATCCCTAATGGGGATCGAAAGCTGCTTTATAATCGACAAAAAGGTGATGAGTGTCGATGTTATGTTCGTGGGCTTTTTCCAGGATTTGTCGCAGTGTGAATATCTGATCAATGGTGGAGCGACCAGGTCGAAAGCAGCACTGATAAGGTCCAATCAGTGAGTTGGCATGTGGCTTCAACCTTTCACACAGTACAGTTGAAAGAACCTTGTACGCGACAGGTATCAGGCTAATCCCGCGATAGTTGGCGCAAATCGTCGGGTCACCTTTTTTCAAGACAGGACAAAGGCTACTGAGATTCCAATCGCTGGGCATACTTTCATCTAACCATATTCTGCAGATAAGCTGATGCATGCACCCTATCAGCATATCGCCGCCGGCCTTGAACAATTCAGCAGGCAGGCCATCTGCGCCTACCGCTTTGTTGTTCTTAAGTCGCTGTATAGCAACACGCACTTCGTTATGGCTAGGTGGTGGAATTTCAACATCATCATTTTCGATTGGGGATACAGAGGGCATTTCTTCAATGGCAGAGTTGATGTTATCATCGCCAGATAGTAGTTTGGAGAAATGCTCCTTCCATACTTTCAGTACATTCTGCGTATCTGTAACCAGATTACCATTTTCGTCCTTACAGGTTGATGCACCAGGCTTAAAGCCTTGAGTCAGACGGTTGACTTTTTGATAAAATTTACGGGCATCATTCCTATTTCTACACACCTCGATTTCCTCTCGCTCGCGCCTTTCTTGATCTCGTTTCTTCCGTCTGAATAGGCACCTCTCTACCTTCCTCATCTCCCGATATTGTTCATGCGCAATATCATGCACAATTCATTATATCAATATGGAAGAAACAAAACTTTTCACATAATTCTCGTAACATCAAAGCAATTTTTTTCAAACAAAAGAGTTTATACTTGGAAACAAACATGTTTATTAGGGTGCCATTAAGGTATATGGGCAATTTTTTTTTCGTAAAATCGGTTGACAGCACCCCCCAGATCGGTTCATTTTACTAAAAAAATAATCTGTGTAAAATTTTAGTTCAATTGGATAAGTGGAAATGGTACCCCAAGAGCCTCAGAGATTGGGAAATAACGATTTTTTTGCATAAAATTCATTTTTGATTGCTTATATCTCCGACATATTTAATTTTATATAAATACTGTCTTTCTAAAAGTTATAGATCTATTAAAAATAAACAATTTACTCATATAAAGTTTTTCTGTATTTCTAATAGTTATTGAATAATACAAAAAAAAAGTTGAAGTCACCCGATTGCTAGGTTTGAAAGTACTATGAATGTAATTGTCCGCTTCAGCTTTACAAAAAATTTAATATTTATAAAAAAATTTAAAATAAATTCAATATATCTAAAATTTAATCTTTCTAATAATAAAAAAGTACTAATTCTAGGTTTGACCGACATAATTTTTATTATTTTAGTTAAAGTTGCTGGAGCAAAGTATCCTTATTACAACTTGGAAAAAGACGGCGGTAATCGTTAACAATTTTAGTATGTACTGTTTTCGATTCTCCTTTTTTGTTAAAATTGAATTATAGTCCAGCATTAGTTTCACTCCTTGATATGTCGTATTGTTTACTACTTTCAAGCTTAAAAGTTTTCAAAATGGCTTTCAAGCCATTTTGTGGGGCATATTTTTATGAAGCCATCGCACAAATTGAAACGATTAAAAATGTTTTTAGTATTTTTGTATACAAACTGTTCAATTGCCTTTTCGACGATTTCAGTTATTTTTGCGGGATCTATTGATACTCTCCTGACATTCTTGTCATCACTATCTATATTCAAATTTGAAACCATCTTTTTCTTTGTCTCAGGTGATATATTTAAATCCAAAAAATCAAAATGAACAAGCTTTGAGCTTAAATACCAAATATAATTTTTTGATATTGACTGAGAATAGAAGGAAGATTAAAATCTTGAAAATGAGCTTTGTCTGATGACAAAACATTAAACTATACTTCAACATACACTTTAGTAATAAATATACATATACAAAGAGCATTTTCTTCTTCTGTAGATAATTTGAACTCTTTCCGTAATAAAAATATTTTTAATACATGCATGGCTTTCGTCATCCATCTTGCATGATGTATAGCTCCAGGAGTTCCCTATAATCATCTCTTGGTTGGTTATCCTTACGAATCTTATAAAGGAAACGAATATTGAAAGAAGGCATCTCGGTAACACTTTTTAATGTAATCTCTTTGAATTAATCCATACGATAAAATATTATAAATTTCACTTCGCATTCCAATGAATAATACAGAAACTTACTTATGTATTTCAATATATCGTACAAAACTTTTTTTTTTTTTAAACTGCCGCGGAAATCGACCGTCACCTTTCAAAATACTTTTTCAAGAAGACCTCTATCAACCACTCTTTCCTTTTTATATCCTCATCTTTCCGTAATTTCACCCGTTGTAAGCTCATCCCGTACACTTTTGGAGGTCGTTCTTTGAACCTTCAGTTAATACTATTTTTCTTTTGTACATTCCGAACGTCCCACGTGCATTATCCACTTTTTTTCCTTTTTTCGCTATAACTTATTTTAATACATTTCCATTGTGCCTTGCTCTGGCAGCATTGATCTTTACAACTCCTAAAGCTTTTGCTGTCAATTTGATCAAAACAAAGAATGTACAAAAGCTTTTACACATTTATTTCTTCTACAATGTGCGAGCAATGCACTTTGTTATTTTTCACAAAATAAACCAGTCAATACTATATATACAATAAAAATATCGTATATATAAATATATAAAAAAGAAAAATGTGACAGTGCTGTTGGCGGAGCACACGATCACTAGTGTCACTGGTGGAAGTAACTCGTGCCACCTGGGGAGGAGCTGGACATCGCGGGTAACCCGAGGTAACATCCCGTTTGCATTCTTAATAACTATATATCTAATTTTTCTCTTTTCCTGCAGGCCTACATTACAGGATCGAAGCTGCCGATGTCGCCTGCGACATGGAGCGTCTTCGTAAAAAATATTTTTGATGTAGTCTGTCATGCATGAAATCAGTGTTTTTGTGCCAAGCGTGTGGCTTCGACCCATACCCTGATTTACAGAGTCTCACCCTTTTTCGACTGATCTAGCCAGGCATTTAATTGTCATGATACGATTTTTACTCCTTACTGACAAAAGATGTCCTTCGCGTGGTATATTCCGATGCTAACCCCATTCATGTTTCCTAACTCATATAGCAAAGAACCTATTGCCTTTAAAATCACGCACTTCACGTTTTTCTTTCCTAACTTCGCGTTATAATCATCAGCTTGTTTACTTTGTCTGAAGTTGCGTCTATATACTACTTGCCCCGCTCTAAACTGAATGTCCTTTTTTCGTTGATTATACACTCTTCCAGACCGCTGGTGAGCTGCTTTCAATTCTGCCGTCAGTTTCTCTCGCATCAATAGTTGTTTATCTGTCGCTTCTAATATTTCAAATTCGGATTGTTGTATGGAGCTCAGTTTCCTCATTATCTCATATGCTGCGCCATGCTGAATCATATGTGACCCAAACACGGCCATATATGGTTCCATACCTATCGAGCTGTGTTTTACACTTCTGAGTGCAAATGCTGCCTCACTTACACACTGATCCCAATTACGTTGGTTTTCTTGTATATAAGAACGAACGATCTGAAGTACTGACTGATTTACTCTTTCGGCAGCATTGGCTTGAGAAGAATACAATCCAGTTCGAATGTGTTTCATTCCATATTTTTGCAAGAACGAATTAAAGGCTTCTGAAATAAATTGTTTCCCGTTATCGGAATGCATGAATTCTGGTACACCAAATGTATGGAAGACATCAATCTCAAGATACTTTATCATATTCTGGACTGTAGCTGAACGCATCGGTTTGAGAAATACGTATTTTGAGAAATGGTCTAGCCCTACAAAAATCACCGTATTGCCTGTGCTAGTCCTAGGGTAAAGTCCCATGAAATCCACATACAGACGTTGGAATGATTTTTCGGTTATGGTTTGCATTCCCATGAGTGGTTTTCTCATTCTATTTGACACCTTAGAAGTACTGCAAATCTCATATTCTTTTATCAGTGTTTGAATGTCATCAACCATTCCTGGCCAGAAATATTTTACCTTTAATTTTGCTAAGGTCTTTTGTACCCCTCCGTGTCCAGATGATGATGATACGTGTACTCGTTCTGCTAATGACCATCGCAATTCAGATGGAACCCATAATTTCCAGGTACTATCCTCTTGTAGTGGGTCGCCACTTCGAAAATCGGTCCTTTTATACACGTAACCGTCTAAGGTACATAGGTCAGGTAAACGTTGGTGTTCCTTGGTCACTAATTCGATGAGTGCCTTATATTCATCAGTTACAAAAAAAAGTGACTGCAAATCAACATCTAGATTGCGATTGTCTTGTGTTATCTCGTCAACAAACATCCTTGATAGAGTATCAGGTACAATGTTCTGATTACCTTTTCTATGTTCTATGTTGAAGTCAAATGCCTGTAATTTCGAGCTCCATCTCGCTAGTCTACCGGACAAATCACGCTGGTTCATCAACCATTTGAGACTCGCATGGTCCGTTATGATTGTGAATGGCAGGCCCTCTATATACGCTCTAAACTTCTTTACACTAAGTACAGCTGCAAGACACTCTTGTTCGGTCACACTGTAATTCTTTTGTGATTTATTCAACTTGGAAGACATATAGGCTATAGGCCGTTCATTTCCAGCTTGATCTATTTGAAACAGGACACCCCCTACGCCATCTGCAGAAGCATCGCATTGGATGCAAAAATGTTGATTAAAATCGGGATTCGTCAGTACTGGTGCAGTAATGAGGCTAGTTTTTAACTTGTCAAAAGCGACTTTGGCCTGATCAGTTAAGGTGAATTTCTTTAAATTACCTCTGCTGAGACAGTCATGCAGGGGTGCAGCAATCGTCGCGTAATCTTGTATAAAGCGTCTGTACCATCCTGTCATGCCCAGAAATCGTCGAAGTTGTTTTGCTGTTCTGGGCTCTGGAAATATGTTCATGGCCTCAACCTTTGCAGGATCCGTTTTAATAATGCCGTTGCTCACAATATATCCCAGATACTTTACTTCTATATGACAGAACTTACTTTTCTGTACATTTATTGTCAAGTTAGCTTTACTTAGACAATCAGCAACTTTCTTTAATAACATCATATGGGTTTCGAAATCACTTGAGCATACCAATAGGTCATCAAGATAAACGAATACACGTTCACGTAGAGCTGCTGGAATAACCTTGTCCATCAGACGACACATTCTCTGAGCGGCATTACACAGCCCGAATGGCATAACCGTAAACTGGTACAGTGGCCTACCCGGTACCGTAAACGCTGTCTTCTCTCTTGATTCTCTCTCCAACGGAATTTGCCAAAAGGTATCCTTGAGGTCTATCGCCGAAATATACTTGGTGTCCTGCAACCTACTTAGGATACCTTCAATGTGGGGCAGAGGATAGGCGTCTTTGATTGTGCGATCGTTGACCTTACGTGCATCTAAACACCACCTATGTTTATTTTCCTTCACAACTAAGGTTACAGGCGAACTCCAGCTACTATTGCTTTCTTCAATAACTCCTAGGCTCAACATTCGATCTAATTCATCATACATAAGCTTTTGAATAGCAGGCGAAATCGGGTAGTGTCGTTGCTTCACCGTTAGCTGTTCATTCGTTACCTCTATCTTATGACTTTCGACACTGGTACTTCCTAAGTCTAATTCACTAAAAGAAGGAAATTTCTTAATAACTTGCTCTAATTTCGTTTGCTGGCTAATATTCAATGGGTGTTGTTTGGTTAATTTTAAATCAGCAGAACATGGTGTCAATTCGCCTATGTTGCCTAACGTTTCAGCTTTTCGAATTCGCTTGGTAATCAAGGGGATCTCAAATGTCTTCCAGAAGTCGATTCCAAAGTAGAATGGTTGCTGTAGTGTGGGTACTACTAAAAAATCCATAATTTCAGTTTGACCTTCCCAAAGGACTGGTAGTGATACTACTCTAATCACAGGTACCTCTCCCCCACTGGCAGTTTTTATGGCTTTACCTGTTAATTTCACTAGCTCACTTGGTTGCTTTCGTAGAAACTCTAATGCTCCCTTTCCTATACAGTTGGCCATTGCTCCTGAGTCTAATAAGGCCATCACTTCTTCCTGATTAACCTTAGTTTTGACATAAATTCTATTATCTCCATCTAATGTAACTATTGTACCTACAATTTTACTAAGACTTGTCTTAACCAAACGCCTTCTCTGCCTAAGTTTTAAAATTTTTCTAAATTTCCTATTCTTTTTACATTGGTTTGATACGTCCACATTAAAAATTCTTTCTCGGTTCTCTTCACATCTTGTTGCACAAAAAGCACGTCATATCATGAAAATGTGACTTACACATGGTTTTTTGGTCAGAACCTTGCCTAACCGTATAAAAGTCTACGCGCATACCGCACGAATAGCACAAATTTAAGTGAAAAGGTGATGGACAAAGAGCACCTCCATCTTGCCTACTTTTTCCCACATCGTTATTACCATCCACTCTACCCCACTTCTATACCGGGTCAATCTCTCCGGTTCTGGATCAGTTCGGACTTTTGACATATCCATGCCTTTCTCACAATGTTCCAAACCTATTACCTCTACCCCCCATCTAGGGTTATTTTTCTGGTCCCTATACTCTATTTCTTTCTGACAAACCTCACTGATATGTTGATTCCTCCCTTTGTTTTCTCTTAACAATTTTTCAGCTCGGTTACACTCCCTCCGTAGATCGGTCAAAGAGCTGAAAGTAGCTGAAAACAACAGGCTAGCCAATCCTGCTCTGATATTGTTCTTGATAATAGCGGCCAGATCTGGCTCCGGTATTTTCCTTTTCAGCCTGAAAGTCAAGTCATGGATGTCTTTGTAGAATCGCTCAAAATCTTCATTAGGTTGTTGTTTCCGCTCCATGATCCTTCTGATTATATCATAATCACTTTCTGCTGATTTAAACTGAGCTAATAACTCTGGTTTTAACTGAAAATAATCAAAATACCGATTACTTTCTTGGTGTTCCAATAACTGCCAGAACCATTCCAGAACATCACCTGACAGCAGACAATGAAATTCGGTAAACAGCTGCTCATATGACACACCATACTGCTAACGCATTCTCTCGACGCGAAACAAAAAGCTTCCACCGTCATATCTCGATTGGAGCCATCAAATTTGACGTGCCATCTTTCTAAATCCACGTTCCTTTTAAATGGCTTATCAAAATCCACACTCACATTTGTAGCATGTTGGGGACTTGTACTTAAAGGTTTCCCCTCCACTTTTTTCATTCTATTATTCAGAGCCCCAACTTCTACTCTCAGAGACTGAATACAATCTGTGAAGAAATCTTGTTGTTGTCTCATCATACCTGCAAATTGCCTAACCAACTCTTCATTCATTGACGAGCCAGGTAACTCTTTGTTACCTTTGCTTGCCGTGTCTCTGTCTTTCGATCTGGTTTCGATCTCGGTCGGACTCTCGGAGTCGCTAACCTTATCAAGAGTTAAATGTTCGAGTTTACTATCGAAACTAAACGATCTTTGGCGTGCATATTTCTCGTCTGATTTTATTTCTGGCTTCTGAGCTAACTTTCCTGTTAAGGGACGTCTCTTAGTTTTAGGTCTAGCACCTCTTACCTGGCTGCTAGCACCTTCATCTACCTCGACTTCATTGTATGTAGGCTCCATATTTGTTACACCTCTGATCCTTATCTGATCTATTTCTAATTAATATAGCAATTCACAAACAAATTCCAAAAATTGAACTCAGATAAAACTATTCTATCTAGCAAGAACTTGTTATAAATTAACTTCAAATTACTACTAAGCTCTAGGTATTACTAATTTGAAGTTAATTTCGCTCCACGAAGTTAGTCCGCTTTAATTCTGTTGTTTGATTAATGGAGAACGATCGCGAGTGGAAATATAAAACATAACTAATTACGGTTTCCTATTTATTTAACTGATTCAATATCAGTTTTAAAAGTAAAGAAATCAAAAAAAAATCCACCAAAATAAATAATAATGAATAATACTTAAAGTTATTCAACCTAAACTTAAAATAATTTTTAATTCCAATCAATAAATTATTAATCTTTAGTTGTGAATTTCAACTAAAAGAGCTAAAGAAAAAAAACTTTGTGGATACTCTAAAAATTGCTATCCAAATTAAAACTCAAATTACAATTATGCTTCAGGAAGCTAAGCTAACTTCAAAACCAAAATTTGGTATAAATAACAAAACTCTTAAATATTCAAATGAATTTTGTAATCTTTACAATATAATAATAAGAATATAGATGACCTTTGGTGTATTCTCAGTGATATTATCTCAGGGGCAATGAAAAAAAAAATGAAAATGAGTTGAGTCGCGTCTAAGTCTTTAGTCTCCCCCGTAAATTCTAGGAATTATTAGCTGCTTTACAATTTGCTACAGTCTAAACTACCGCAAAAGCTAACACAACTAAAATTCTAAACCCACCCTTTCACAAGCTGTTTCTAAAGCAAGCCTCACAACCACCTGAACTCATTCTAAATGATCGGCAGCTTCAACTTCATCTTTCATTCATACTCTCTATCATTCACAGCACATTCATATCACCTGCTCCTATACTGAATTTCACGTATAACGTTTATGACAAACAGATTCACGGCACCTCAGTATAGCTGCTGGTTTGCTTGTGATTTAAAGCAACAAAAAAAACAAAACCTTAATCACCTCAAACCTATCCTGTTCAAATGTATGTCGTAGCGATTAAGTCAAAACACAAACCTAACACTAATTCTGTCAATCCGTCATTCAGTCAATCCGTCCGACACTGGTAAAAAATATTAACATAGTTTATTGTTTTTTTTTTTTTTTTACTATCTGTTCAGTATTAATTACAATAAAAAAAAACAAAAAACCCATTGTCCAACAAAAATTATCACAAAAAACAATCCAAACATTTTGCTAAAACTACAGCAAACCTATCCCGTTTACTTGAAGTAAACAAACAATTTGCACTGCAAAATACCTAACAAGGTTGTTCACCTCTTCCCATGCAATTTCATTTCAAAAATGATCAAAACAAAAGCTTTTAATGATATTTGGAATAAAACAACATAATTTTAATGGAAAGTGTGTCTTAGTTTCAGTGAATATTCAAAATATATTTAAAAAAAATTGAAACCAATTTAAAAAAACATAAAAAATATGTTTTACATGTTATTTACTACGTCAGTCGTGTTCACCTGTCTGCTGGTTTACTGTGCGTCAGTTGACTGTAATGTAGAGTAAAGTATATCGTTGATCTGTTCGTTGTTTGGTTTGTCCTGAACCAGGGTTCCGTTTGTTCATCTTCATGTCCATTGTTGACTTCTATCATTTCTATCCTGTCGTTGGTCAGTCGTTCGAATAAAGTTCTGTTCTTTCGTTAGTTCCGTCGTTGGGCGCTATTTGTTACGTTCAAACATCTTTTGATATTTTTCATGTGTGCGGAGTAAATGACCCCCCATTTTCTGACGAGCTAGCTGGCTTCGCCACCGTGCCAGACCTTAACTCCGCACACATGAAAAATATCCAAAGATGTTTGAACGTAACAATCTTGTAATAATTATTATAATTATGTTATTAAATTTGTTCATTAAATGATATCTGATGCACAGAAGAACAATAAAGAAAAAATATATGAGATCTGTTGCACAAAATTTGGATAAAATTTAAAAAAAAAAAACAAAATCTGAAAACACAAATTTTAAAATACATGTATACCAACTGACATAAATGGACAAATGGACTGTCATTGAAAAGCAATTAAAACAAGAAAGAGACAATTTTAGTAGATCATTTAAATGTGTTTATAAAAACGCTACAGTTAAAATAGAAACTGTAAAAAAGCATTTAATTATCTTGGTAGACAGTTTAGAAAAAGTTAGAACAATTGTCAGGGTATACAATACAAAATTGACAAAAGATCATGACAACTTTGCAAGGTCAGTATATTGGGAGCTTAGGGATAAACTACTAAAAGTTTACTCTAAATATAATATAGAAGAGGATATCCCACACTGTTTAGACAACCCGATACGAATTGATATCAACAAATTATTCGTAGCGGAGTTATCAGAGTTAAAAGAATTAGTTGTTTTGCCTCTGAAAATATCTGAAAATATTACCGATACAGTAATGTCGCAGACTATGATTGAGTTTTTAAATACAGCAGCCAGACTTATACCTGAGTTTGATGGCAAAGCTGAAAATCTCAGAACTTTCATAGATGCATTGCGACTAGTTCAGTCATTAATGTCTTCACATGAGGCAACAGCCGTTAACTTGATTAAAACCAATTTGAAGGGTACTGCCAGAAACTTAATTACTAATGAACTGACTGTAGAAGCGATAATACAGAAGCTTCAATCATCCGTAAAGAATGAATCAACGGAAGTAATAAACGCGAAGATGATGAATGTAAGGCAGAACAGCAAGTCAGCCAATGCATATACAAAAGAGATTGAGGAGCTTATGAAATCTCTGGAAAATGCTTACATTTCGGATGGATGTACACCCGAACTAGCATCAAAATATGCAACCCAAACAGCGGTAAAGGCAATGACGAAGAACTGCACCATTGATAAAGTCAAATTAATAATGGAAGCAGGACAGTTTAATACTTTGGATGAAGCAGTGTCAAAATTTGTAAATAGCTGTACGGAAGCTACAGGCAGCACAAATACAATTTTATTTACAAGAAACAGAGGATATCGCGGAAGTCGCGGATATTATCGTGGACGTGGTAATTTTCGAAGAGATAATACCAACTACAACAACTATAACAACAACAACGGAAATAACTTCAATAGGAGATATAATAATAATTACCGTAGTAGAGGTGTCAGTAATTCCTTTAATAATAGGAATAATGATGGAAGGAATGTTAGAATGACCCTTACGGAAAACGAGGTAACCCCCGATACTCAATAGATAAACATAAACATGGTAAAATCTTTAATATAAATTTAAATTTAACCTCATACATTTCCACAAGATCAACCATGAACAGTGGAATATCTACATTTTTAGTAGACACTGGTGCGGACATTTCGTTAATAAAACTAGGACAAGTGCAAGATATTTATATTGATAAAAATAAAACAATAAGCCTTCACGGCATTGGTCATGATACAGCTACTACACTAGGTAAAGTCACAAGCGATTTAAAGGTTGAAAATATACTAATTAAACACGAATTTCATGTAGTAGATGATAAATTCCCAATCCCATCCCATGGAATCATTGGACTCGATTTCGTCAAGAAATACAATTGTTTACTTGACTATCAAAAATATCAAGATTGGTTAATCTTGCGACCAGATGATTTCCATGAGGATATCGCAATACTAATGAGGTATTCACCAAGTGTTGGTACGATAACAATACCGGCAAGATCTAAAGTGGTTAGACAGGTGAATGTACACACTTCGGAAAAAGAATTATTAATTCCACAGCAACAACTCCAAGACGGAATATTTGTTGCCAATACAATAGTAACAACACCTAGTGCATTAGTGCGACTAATAAATACAACATATAAAAATGTTGAAATACCAATTCATTCAATAAAAACTGAGAGTCTAAACGACTATGAAATAGTTACACTTAGTACCATCGCAAACGACCAATTAAAATTGCAAAAATTGTCCAAAAACTTTCCAGACTTTGTTAAGTCTGATTTAACTAAACTCTGTTCGGAGTATATTGATGTATTTGCGCTCGAAACTGATAAAATATCAGTTAACAATTTTTATAAACAAAATATAGAATAGAATAGAAATAAACAGGGTACTAGCTCCCACCGGAGCAGAGTACTGCGACCAGATTGATCTTTTGTGCCGTAACTGACCCTAATTGAACAGAAGACATTCCGCTTTGTGAATGAAGGCCAGAATGAAGGACCTCCTAATGTCAGAAGGAGAGAGCAGCTCTCCTCCCAGTGATTTCCTCCTTGCCCAGATCAAGGCTGGGCAGTCACAGAGAATGTGGCTCGTAGTCTCGTCTGCTTCTAAGCAGAGTCGACACTCCATCTCTTCGGACAGACCTATTTTGTTAAGGTGATAACGCAGTCCATGATGACGCGTTAAATATCCCACCAGCAACCTCAAATCTGATCTGCTGAGGAGGGATGCCTTGCCATAACTATATGGATGAACCAGCTGTTTTGCCTGACGGTTACCTCGATTGTCACTCCAGTGGCTACCTCTCTCGGCTGAGATCCATTTATCAATTAGATAACTAGTTGTAGACCAACTTAGTCCACAATAGGGTTCTGGTCCACAGATTTTAGTTGCAGAACCTGCCCTTGCAAGGCTGTCGGCAGATTCATTTCCTTTTATACCTGTGTGTCCAGGCACCCAGCAAAGCGTCACCTTATTTCTGCTTGCCAGCTGTTGCAACATATCAAAGCAGTCTAATGAAAGTTTTGAGAAAAACCTCCAGGTGGATAGAGCTTTGATTGCTGCTTGACTATCTGAGTAAATACAGATGCGGGCGCCTTTCAACCCGTTGTTTAAGTTGATACGAGCGCAGACCTCGATGGCGTGAACCTCTGCTTGGAAAACAGTGGGCCATATACCCAGCGCTAGCGAGATTCTGGTGTTAGGACCAAATATTCCAGCACCAACACCTTCCGTGGTTTTTGAACCATCGGTAAACCATGATATCACTTCTGGTTCTGCTCCAGGGGTGCCATTTACCCAATCCAATCGATCGGGAATGAGGACTTCGAACTTTCTACAGAAGCGAAGTTCCATGTTCATGCGATCTGTCCTATCGCAGATCTCTATGCCAGGAACCAGTCTGCAGATAGAGTTTTGACTGTCAAGACTTCCGTGCATATTGATACCAGAGTGTAGCCTAGCTTCACTCAGGGTTGCCGTCTTTTTAATGAAGAGGTGCAGAGGGGTAAAACTCACTATGGACTCCATAGCTGATGTGGGACATGTTCTGATAGTTCCCGTCATAGCGATACATGCGAGTCTTTGCAGTTTATTGCATTTGAGTATTGCAGCTTTTTGTTGTGCCTTATTCCACTAAACAAGAGCTGCATAGGATACAATGGGTCTGACCATTGTACGGTAGATCCATGAGAGAATTCTGGGACTAAGGCCCCAGGTCCTACCATATGTGTTCCTGCATGTCCACATTACCCTTGTGGCTTTGCCAATTACATTATCCAGGTGAGTGTTCCAGTTAAGACGCTTATCTAGGGTGATTCCTAGATATTTAACTTCGTCGGAACATTCAATAGCCGTATCTTTTATAGATAGGGACCCTAAATTCAGTTTGTACCTTCTGGAAAATGATACAATTACTGCTTTTTTTGGGTTAATACTTAGGCCTTCTTTTATACACTAGCTCGAAACTTTGTGTAAGGCCGCCTGCATTACGTCAGTAACTGTGGCCTCATATTTACCGCAAACTATGATTGCCAAGTCATCTGCATAACCTATGGCATGGTAGCCAGATTGTTCCAGTTTGACTAGTAGATCGTCTACTACCAATGTCCATAACAATGGTGAGAGAACCCCACCCTGGGGGCAACCCCGTACTGTACTAATGCTAACGGTGATATTACCTAACTTGGTAGATATGTTCCTGTCACGTAACATCCTATCTATCCACGTTATTGTACAGGAGTCTATATCCTTCCGGGCCAATGCACTGGATATGGACTCATAAGATGTATTGTCAAAAGCACCTTTTACATCTAGAAATGCACATAAGGCAATTTCTTTAGATTGAAAGGTGCTTTGAATTTTGCTGACCAAATGATACAGCGCGACCTCCGTAGATTTGCCTTTTGAGTAGGCATATTGTGTGGGGTGGAGAGGAACCGTTTGTCCCATTTTTTCCTGTATGTGCAGATCAATTAGCCTTTCGACAGTTTTCAGTAAGAAAGAAGTAAGACTAATTGGTCTGTAGGACTTTGGCTGGTCCATGGGTTTATTACCCAATTTGGGAATAAAGATCACATTTACATCTCTCCAGGAGTGAGGGATGTAACCCATAATGAAACATGCCCTAAAGAGTTTGATTAATGGGTCTAAAATGATATCAGTACAATTCTGCAATAAAGCAGGAAAGATATCGTCGCCACCAGGCGCCTTGAATGGTAGGAATGAGCTGATCGCCCATTTCACCTTGTCCTTGTCAAAGATAACACCAGAAAGTGCGTGTTCCTGACGTGTAGGAGCAGTTACTTCTCTGTTTGATTTTGATGTTGATGCTCCGATTAAGGAGCCAGGGAAGTGTGTTTGCAACAGAAACTCAAGGGTATCTTCACGGCCAGTGGTGAAGGATCCATCGGGTTTTTTTAGAAGGCCTACTTCGCTATTTTTGACCTTAGTTAATGCCTTGTGTAGTCTGGCAGCCTCGGGCAGCTTCTCAATACTTTCACAGTGGCTACGCCAGCTAGTCCGTTTGGACTGTCTGATTGATTTATTGTAGTCAGTGAGTGCAATTTTATATTCTTCCCACCTACCTGAGCGTTTTGCCCTATTGAATAAGCTCCTTACTAATTTGCGCTTATTAGCTAGTTGCGAGTTCCACCAAGGAACCTTACCCAAAATTGTAGCATTGCCTGCAACCGTGCTGTTATGAAAGGAGGTTAGTAATACCTCACCTAAGTGGTTAGCGGCTAACTCTAACTCTTCTACAGTTTGTAAAGACCTAGCTATGGAAAAGTTTGCGGAACACACTAAGTCCCTGTACCTATGTCAATCGGTTTTTCTGGGTCGGTAAACTTTTTCTTGCTGTGCGGATATACCGGGAATTTCAAACCTAATATGTTGATGGTCAGAGAGGGACACTTCGTCCGACACATGCCAATTCCATATAGATTCCTCAATACCTCTGGTGCATAGAGTGAGATCTAGTACCTCTTCTTTAATTGCGTTAATAAATGTGGGTTTATTACCTTTGTTAGCTATATTCAAACCTGCTGATATGATATATTCTAATAGGTACTCACCCCTTTTGTTAATATCGCTGCTCCCCCACACCGTATGGTGAGCATTTGCATCGCAGCCCAAGATTAGCTGCCGCCCAGTGGACCTGCAGAAGCCAATCAGCTGCTGGACTTCCGTTGGTGGAACTGCATTTTCATCACCTGGGAAGTAGGCAGAGGCCACAACAATGTCTGTCACCCCTCCTAATGTTGGAACTTCGACAAGGACCGCTGCTAGGTCTCTAGAAATAAAGTTATTTAACGGAAGATGTTTTAAGTCTCCACCGATTAGAGTTAAGAGTTAGAGTTAGAGTTAGAGTTAAGACCCCGAATGTGGCCACCGAACACCCACGGCTCTTGAATAAGTCCTAGAGCAATGTTGTTGGTTTGGGCAATTCTGCACAGGGTGGCTGAAGCTCCTTTTGCATGGTGCAGATTTGCCTGGAGCACTTTTAAAGTGCTCATTAGGTCTCGTTAAGAGACCTAAGGACGAGACTTTCACGTTTGTCTCGTCGAGAACCCTTGTTTCTGGCACCCTTTGATTGCTCCAGTAAACTTTTACTGAGTAAGGGTGGTTTAAAGATAGCGGTTCTAGGTTTACCTGCTACCGTAATCGGGCCCGTGGAGGGCATTATGGACTTATTTCCTGAGGTGGGAATCTGAACAGCACGACCACTAGCAGTGCCAACCGCCTTGCTAGTAGATGGACGTGTGTCTAGTTCCTCTTCCACAGGAATAGTCACCGTTGGGTAACTGTCCGTAAGGGATGTTGCCGGAGTCGAGGATGACTGGATGGTTTTGTCATCCTGAACCACCTTTGGAGCTTTATCCATGGGTTGAGAAAGAGCGGGGGTGGTACCCTTAAGCATCAGTCTCAGGTGACCGAACCGGTATGCAATCCTACCTTTTAGTTCGGACAGCGACCTCATGGATTCGTCATCAATGACGAAAACAAGATGCAGCATCTGATCCTGCGTCAGTCTGCGTATCACTTTCCACCGTTTGGTGGAGAATTTGTTTTGAGAACCAATGGTAGCCAAAACTTTTTCGTTTGACAAAGTCAAACTTTGGGGAAAATAGCCACGAACTACATGAGTTCGTGGGAAATCCTTTTCCTCAACTACGTTAATGGCGAGCCCGCATTTGGCCCCTATGTGACCAGAAAATCGCTTGACCCACTCTGCGGTTTTGGCATCACTGCAGATGATAAGTAGCCACCCCGTTCTGGGCAAACACCCTTCGAACTCCGGCTGCATATCTTCACATTGGTGCTCTATGGCAACATCAAGAATCGCCTCCTGGAGACGCGTTATTTGCTCTGTAGAGAGCGAAGTGCCAGCTGGATCAGCCGACGTGAAGCCTAAACGTACGCCTTTAACAGCTAGGCTGTACGATGGCTTGGCAAGTCCCACATGGCCTACCTTAGGTTTTTTAACGGTGGTCAAACCGGGAGATTGTTCCTCCGATCTGCCCCGCTTAATCGCAGTCGAAGACTGCGTGGCGATTTTTAGAGCTTCTGCTCTGCTAAGACCTGATGTCATAGCCGCCTTGAATCATCTTTTCTCACTTCTTTTGAGGTGACCACACTGTCGTTGTCGGACTGGCAAGAATCAGCAGCTTCGGAATTTGAAGACAATACTTCAATTATTTCCTGCCGCCTATCTTGAGGTCGCGACGAAGATTGACCTGGTACGATCACCGTTTCCGCGAGCGGAGAAAAAGACGGTGGCCCATCCGGATCCATCTTGATGCACACAGTAGCGCTGTCAAGTGTTGAAGGTATAACAAAGCTGCAGCAGTCACTAGATGACAATATATTTACTAATACCCGGGTAAATGAATATAAAAAGAAAGGTAATAAAATTCTCGAGAAAGTTGAAATAGCCCTGACGCCAATTATAAGAAAAATTATAAATAACGATGACAAAATAAAAATATTACAAAAATTCCATGATGATCCAATCTGGGGAGGCTACCCAGGGATCACGCGGACATTGAATAAAATAAGACAGTATTATTACTGGAAAAACATTTGTTATGTAGGCCTAGGTAAAGGAAACGTATGGTTAGTGAAGAAAAAAAAAGAAAAGAATAGTTTGATTTTACCTGGGTTGTCCCACGCTGTCCAAGAGCACCTTACATGTATAGGACGCAGTATTTCCTTCAGTATTCCCCTTGCCAGCAGTAGAAAATTTTGTTTTTTTATATATTTTTCTTTTTGATTTATTTGATTGTACTAATAAAAAAATGTGCATTGCGCGCACATTCCAAGCAAAATAATTAAAAGCTTTTGATTCTATTATTGTCTTTTGTTTTGGTTTGTAAGATCGCGGCGAAAGCTCCTACACTTTCCTAACTTGCAATTTTTAGTGCTGCCAATAGAGCAGAACTTGTAAATAAGGAGTTGTAAATTATATTTTTCGGAATGTAGAAAAAGACCGAAATAAATAAAATGTTAGGAGAACGGAAAGTTTTGCGAACCCGCCAATATGGGTAACTGGAGATAAAGTTTTGAAAAAAAGATCAGTTACAGGTATTAGCGGGCGTATAAAATTAGTGAGCAGAGCTGTAAGAGGACAGTTTTTGAATTGAATTTGGCTAGTGAGCAGAGTAAAAATATACGGCGGAATTTAAAAATAAAAATTGTGAACAAATTTAAAAAAAGTCATTTTTATTCGTGTGAGTTACTGCATAGAAAAGAAAAAAAAAACTTAAATTAATTATTTATTCGTCTAAAAGTGAATTTTTGAAGTGTCACTTAATAGTAATCACATAATAATAATTTAAAGATAAAATTTGTGAACAAGTTTAGTGAAGAGTCTTTTCCTTGTGAATTGCTACACAGAAAATAAGAAAAAGCCTAAATTAATCATTTATTTGTCTAAAAAAAAATAAATAACAAAAAGTGCTGTGAACGATTTATTCCAAGCAAAAAAAAAAAAGAATGTAAAAACTAGAATATATATAAACAAGAAGCAGTATTGTTAGCGGTGCAAGAAGCAGTATTGTTAGCGGTGCAAGAAGCAGTATTAGTAGCGGTGCAAGAAGCAGTATTAGTAGCAGTATTGTTAGCGGTGCAAGAAGCAGTATTAGTAGCGGTGCAAGAAGCAGTATTGTTAGCGGTGCAAGAAGCAGTATTAGTAGCGGTGTTACCAGGTACTCTGTTTTAATACTCTATACAGCTATGGATATATACAGTGAATACAGTTAATAATTTATTATTTTTAATAATTTTAATAATTTATAATTTTAAATAATTTATAATTTTAATAATTTTTAATAATTTATAGTTTCAATAGTTTAAAAACTTACAATTTTAATAATTTTATTAATTTATCAATAATTGTGTATTTTGAATTTTTTTTCGGGTAATTAATATATAAAAAAAAAGTGTTAATCTCTTTATTAATAATTTAAATAACATAAAGGCTCTTTAAGTGCGTCAAATATTTAAGCAATATAATTTTAATAATTTATAATTTTAATAATTTTTAATAATTTATAGTTTCAATAGTTTAAAAACTTACAATTTTAATAATTTTAATAATTTATCAATAATTGTATATTTTGAATTTTTTCGGGTAATGAATATATAAAAAAAGTGTCAATCTCTTTATTAATAATTTAAATAACATAAAGACTCTTTAAGTGCATCAAATATTTGTTGCTCTATCTAAAAATTTTTTTTATTGTTACCATAAATTCTCTTAATTGATTTTTTTGTAGCTAGGTATCTGGAGCCCGAGAAGTGACGTCATTTCATCGAGTGTAGTAAGTACCTAATGTAAATTTTATACAAGTTGTATAAAAGAGAAATGAAAGAGTAGAACAGAATTAAGTGGTATAGAAAAAAAAAAATTTTGCTTTTTTTTTTGAAATTTGATGTACAGAAAGAAGGTCTTGATTTTTTTTTATTTTTTAATTTCTTTATGAAACTTGTGTCAAAAGAACTTGAAAGAGATATACATATGTTCGTAAGAGATATTGCTTATTTTGTATCGACAAGATTTTTTTTGTATATATATATATATAATACATAAGTAGTTTTTTTATTATTTTTATTATTTCATATATTTTTTTTTGCTATTGTAAGCATATATTTTAAGTGTCAATAAATGTAAAAATAATTTTTATAAAGCATAAAACAATTGGTTGCAAGTCATTTATTGGTTTGGGTTATTTCGAGGCATGTGAAATTTGTTTAATTAAGCTAATATAGTTAGTGGTAATATGAATTAAAAACAAATCAGTAGCTCTAAGGGTGTGCTGGAGGTTATTTCGGGCAAGGGTAGTAAGACAGTAATACCGAGTTACAGATAAAATATTTTAGTAATAGCTAGAAGTATGGCTACTGTCAATGAATGTATTGAGGGACCAATGCCGCAGGTTAGCTATGAGGAACATCACTGCATTGTGAAAGAAATGATACAAATGATGCGTGCTCTGGACGTGAGTTCTGGAGAAACTGGACGTTTTCCCAATAATGACACACCTGCGGCCTGTGTAATAATTTCAAATGGAAAAAAAACAATGCCCATCTTCTACGATGAATGTTTTTTTAAATTTAAGAAACCAAAAATATAAAAAAAAAAAAAAAAGAAAAAGACATTATGTCTGGGTGGTTAGGTATTGTCTGTTGTTTTTTTAGTCAGTAGTATGAAGTGATGGAAAGATCAATTGAGTTAAATTGAAACAAAAAGGATAGAAAAGAAGAAGAAAAAAAACAAAAAAAGAAAAAAAAAATTGAATTATAAAGAATTAGGATTATATATGCAAGTTTTGAAATTGAAAGATATATATTAGTTTTAGTAATAGTTATTAATCTACCTAGTTATAGTAAGTGAATAGAAGAATGTATATAGAATGTATATATACCTATGAAGAAGATATAGTTTATTTGTTAGTTACGGAAATGGATGGAAGTAAGTCATGACATGTTTTTTTTTGTTCGATGTCAGCAGTAGGATTTGAGTAGCCAAGAACCCCACCCCTAAACCGGCGAGCATACCGGGCTTGCCACCATGTCATGCAGGGCACTTAAGTACTACAATAAACCATCTGGGCTGACACAACACATTACTAAAGATGTCACTAAATATGTCAAAAAATGTGACAAGTGTTAAAGAAATAAATCTTTGACAAAAACAAAAACAGAAATGATAATAACCGATACACCAACTGCTGCCTTTGATGTAGTTTTGATAGATACCATTGGACCATTTCCAAAATCGGAAGAAGGTAATTCATACGCAGTCACAATGATATGTGACTTAACAAAATATCTGGTATCGGTACCAATTGCAGAAAAAAGTGCAAAAACAATAGCAAAAGCAGTATTCGAAAACTTTTTACTGACTTACGGGCCTATGAAAAAAATTATTACAGACATGGGTACCGAGTATAAAAATAAAATTTTCGATGAAGTATGCAATCTATTAAGGGTAGAAAATACCACGTCAACCGCGTACCACCATCAATCATTAAGTACAGTAGCATGAAATCATAGGACATTTAACGAGTACATAAGATCCTACATTTCCATAGGAAAAATGGATTGGGATGAGTGGCTACAATATTTTACATAATGTTATAACACTACACCATCAATTGTACATGAGTATTGTCCTTATGAATTGGTTTTCGGTAAATCGCCCACCATCTATGACTTTCTTAACACTTTAGAAATAGATCCCGTTTATAATATTGAAACGTACGACAAAGAAATAAAATTTCGTTTACAAAACGCAAATAAACGCGCGATAAAAGCAATAGAAAATAGAAAACAAATAAGTAAAAATTTATATGATAGGAATGCACTTAGTAGTAAAGTATCGGTAAGAGATTTAGTATTAGTTAAACAAGTAGGACATAAATTAGATAGTTTATATAAGGGCCCATTTAAGATAGTAAATATAGATAATAAAAATAACGCATTAGTTCAAGACAATAAGGACAAAATAAGTAAGATACACTTAGACAGACTCAGACTGTATAATAAATAAAAAAACAAAAAAAAAAATTTTAATTTATATGTATTGAATTTTTAAATATATTTCAAATAAAAAAAAAAACAATACCCTACAATAAGAATGAGTTTATTCAAAAAAAAAAAAAAATGATTAATCATAAATAATACATTAGATTTAGGATAACATTATAAATGATATTGTTTAAGTATAAATATATATATATCTAAAATTATATGTAAAGTACATGATATTATGTAATGTTCATTCCTTTATTTGATTCAAATAAACTCATTCTTAAAAAGAAGGGAGGTGTAGCGTATATGCATTGAAGATATACTTTGTTATGAACAGCAACATGGAATGTGCTTAGCTAGCATATTTATGTCGCTTATCACCTAAGCAACAATATCGCTTGCGCAACAAAGTTATGTTATTAGATACATACCCATGCATGCATGCTACTCCATAAACAACAATATTTTAATGCTTATATTTTAATGCTTACGTAGGCATATGTGCGGTTGTGCACAATACATTTTAAGGTAGTCTTAAGATTGTAATTTTCAGTAATAAAATAAAGATCTAACCATAAACTTGTGTACTATTATTTTCGCGAGTATAACAAGGGTAATAAAGTCTTACGACTAAAAAAGGTGATATATGGATTGAAACAAAGTAGGAAAGAATGGAATGAAAAATTGGATAATGTATTACGTAATTTGGGATTCCAGTTTTGCAAGAACTAGCCATGTTTATATGAAGCAAACAAGAAGAATTAACTTGTCATAATTGCAGTATATGTAGATGATACAATCATCGGGTGCAGTGATAAGAAAATTTTAATCAACACTAAGAAGCAGATTTCTGAGCAGTTTCAGGTTGATGATAAAGGTATGTTACATCATTTTTTTGGAATGCAAATAGAACGAGAGAGACCGAAACAATAAAATTAAACCAATCGCAATATATTTGCGAAATCCTAAAGCAATATGGCATGGAGCAATGCAAAGCAGTGACCGTTCGATTAGAAACGGGCTACCAAACAACTTACCAAGGTGAATGCCAAAAAGCAGATATAAATGAATACCATTCTCTAATAGAATCATTAATGTATCTAGCTATATCCGCATGACCAGATTTGTTATACTCCGTGTGCAAAATGGCACAAAAAAATGCAGACCCACATGTAGAGCACATGACAAAGTTAAAGCATATCCTCCGGTATCTTCAAGATACAAAAGATATTAAACTAATTTATGAATCGGGTCAGAAAACTCTAGTTGGATTTGTAGATGCTGATTGAGGTAGTAATGCAGAGGATCGAAAATCATACACAGGCTTCGTGTTTTTCCTGTGAAATTCTCTAATATCATGGGAATCCAAGAATCAAAAAACGGTCGCACTCAGCAGTACAGAAGCAGAATACATGGCAGCGTCAGAGCAGCAAAAGAAGCTATTTACTTGAAGCGATTGATAATCGAACTTGAATATTTAAAGACTATACCTATCGACTTAAACATCAATAATCAAGGTGCCAAAAAGCTTGCAGAAAACCTTGTGTACCATAAGAGGAGTAAGCACATCGACATTAATTTATTGCAGTTCAAACAATATGATGGCAGATGGGATGACCAAAAACCTTTGTAGAATTAAACAACAATTTTATAAAAATGTTAAATATGTTTCGATAATTGTAAAAAATTAACTTAAAAGAACATACTCATTACATTGCCATATGTTACTTTTAAGAATTGCAACCAACTTCACAATATTATATTATCTCTCTTACTTGCTTATAGCATTCTAATAAAAACAGCGTAAAACCAACAAGTGTTATTTCTTTTAATAACCAACATTATAACATGTATAAATCAGGCTGGAGAATACCTTAAAAAACAATAAAACAATTTTTGATGATAAATATTCGCATTTTCATTATTAGGCCAGAAATATATATAGCAGCCCTCGTAGTAATACTGTAAACTAACGAATACTTGTACAAGAACGGCAACTTAAATGTAAACAAAAAAACCAACCAATGCACTCTCAAAATAATTTACTACTACCAAATCAAGCATATTGTTTTGTTGTTGCAATTCGACCCACCCCGAACGAACGGAACATTTCACCACCACGAACGGTCTTAATTTTTTTTATTACGAAACAGCAATATGAAGAGCACAAATTTGGTTTTGTTTAGTTATTTTGACAGGAGAAATGCGCCAAAAACTGAAAAACGTAGTCAAATCAAACTGAGTTATAAAAAGTAGTGAATAAGTTTCTTTGAATAAATAAATATATTTATTATAATTATTATTATATTAATTATTATATATTATTATTAATATTTGAAGATGGTGCGGGATTGCGTAAAGTGATGTAAGTTATTTAAGGAAATGCATGAATTTCCTAAAAAACACGAAAGAAGGTAAAAAAACAATAATTTATTAATTGTGGATTTAAAATATAGTATATGTTTTGTGTGTAATGTGATTTGTTTGATGAGTATAAATACAAATTAGTAAAGCAAAAATATATGTGAGTATATAAATTATATTTTTTAATAAAGTTGTCTTATGTGTTAATTTGTGATTGTTAAATATGTGAAAAATCCAATAAGAAATATAAAAAAAACAAAAATTGTATACAATTTTTTGGTGGTAAAAAGAGTGGAGTATGTAACTTCTATTTATATCTTAAAATATTCATATTCAAATGTATTAATAGTTTAAAGACTTTTAATATTACTTAATTTATTATCAATTGAGTTCAACAATTTTATTTTTAATAAAATAGTATTTTTATTTATAACTTTTATGTAATAAAATAACTTTTAACATATTTTCTAATTAACAATTTTTACTATTTCATTTGTTCATGTTAAAAAGGGTAAATCATATGTAAGTTTCTGATAATCATTTTCTTTGTACTCTTTTCAAATGTGCACAAATTTAAATTACATAGATATAGAAATTTTTGTAATAGCTTTTTATATTCAAATATATAAGGAAATATATTTATAAATGCGATAGCCTTTCGATTTAATTAACTACATACACCTTCACTTGTGTTTTCTGAATAAACATTCACATAATTTCATGTTATTATTATAAACACTAACCTACCTCAATATTATGTTCTCCTAGTAATTTTCATATAAAAATGCTTAACATGCATTTTAATTTATTTAAAAATATGAAATTATTATTATTATTTTATAATTACCCGAAATACTAAATGATGAAATTCCAATGCACTTTATGAATTTCATTTACGCAAAACAAAAGAATTAAATTACTTTTATTTTGCGCTTGTTCACATGGCATGTGTGTGGCCAATGTCTTTACTTTTGGCATGTGCCAGTAACGTATATCATCACATTACCATTAACAAATAATTATTTTGTTTATTAATATGTAGATATACTACAATTCAAAACTTTTTTTTTTATTTAATCAAAAAATTTGCTTCTACAAAAGTTTGTTGCCGAACATAATAAATTAAAATACTGTAAAATTCATATGAAAAAAGCAACAAAAATTAATTTACTGAATATATATTATATGATTAAGTAAACTAAACTGATTTAAATTGATTGATTTAAGTTATTATATATTAATTTATATATTTATTTATGATATATTATTTGTTACAATATATATTTTGTTTACGTAATGCGATATTATTAACCAAATAAGGAAGCATTACTAAAAAGTAAACATATAATTAGCAAGTAGCAGCAAATTATTATACTGCAACCTCAAAAGAGAGCAACTTGATGTTATCGTGGTAAGATCACATGTATTTCATACGTGTGCCAAAATGTTATAAAAAATAAATTTTCAAAAGCAATTTCAAATCCACTCTCACGAATTGGGCGGGAGTTTCCGTTCTTGTAAAGATATTTTTTGCTCTGCAGCCTTCCTCTTAAGATAATAACTATACATTTATGCATATAAATATATATGGTACAAAATTTAAAATAATTATGCATAAGTACAATAATCTATATGTTTATTTCTAATAATTAATTTAAATCCTGCATTCTCACAGATGCAAGTTACCTCTAAATCCACATCTTAAGTCATATTCTCTCTCGTAGTGATGGTTGACTCCATGTTTGGGCATGATTCATCAGCAGCATTATTAAACTCATTTATAGTTCAACTATTTTGAATATCACCACCAATATAAAGCATCTGGTATTAGTTCTTAAGATTGTACAACCATATGTTCATCTGCCTTAACGCTCTTTAATTATCGTTTCCTGCCATCCTACCTTATTTGGATCTGAAAAATCTCGGATGAAGACCGATGTGGCTGTTGTGAAAACAACAATTTCTTGCTGAAAAGAAATGTCACCTCAAAGTTATGAGTATCGACGAAAACACGTTTAAACAGCTAATAAATGGGTTCCAGACATCAAAGTAGAAATTCATTGCTTGGGTGATGGAGACAAATCAACGATTGATGCAAAATCTGCTGCGTAAAGCAAACGCCAATACGGAGCACAAACAAACATAAACGCC
>NC_051846.1:123195838-123205838 GCF_002237135.1 Teleopsis dalmanni | reverse complement strand
ATGAAACTAACGTTCGAACATGCACGGAAATTCAAGAATGCAGAGGCAACTGCAGTAAATGAGTTCAATCTATTGTAGTCGTTTCACAAACAAAATAAGAATAATGCAAAGACAAGCAGCAACAACAACAAAACTCAAACATTTAAATTATGTCCCAAATATGAAATTTTACACCAGCGTGGAATAGCTCTTTCCTACATAAATAAAACCAAATGCAATTTGTGTTCGAAGCATGGACATATGTTATTTTTTCAGTATGACAGTCAGTCAATATAACAAAACAACAACGAAATGATGTGAATATAATTAAATCAATTTCCAGTAACCAGGAAAATCAGCAGTAGTGTCTTGAAGATGCCCGTACACTTGAAACCATTCATTTTGTGCACACAGCAAACGACAAATTTATGATCGAGTTATATGTCAATAATAAACCCATGGCATTTGAAGTTGATATCGGAGCCACTAAAACGCTATCGTTGTGCAAATTCATTGCGCAATTGTGAAGATGCCACTTAGTGAGTGGGAATTATTCGGGAAAACAAAAACAAACCAATTTCACTGAAGTGAAGTAAGCCAAGCCATGCGAGATGTGCCTCTGCCACTACCAACCGTTGTGTGTAATGCGCGATGTAGTTACACAGAAAATGCGTGCAGTAAAGCACAACTGGAAAGCGGCATGAAACTGGGAAACGGTGTGAAAAATGTTAAATGCAATGCAAACTGAACGGATTTATTGGAATTATTTTAATTATTTAAAAATTGATTGAGACAACAGCACAATTTCGTCGTTGCAACTGCAGTCAGAGCAGCAACGCGATTGATTGATTACATGTTGGTCTTTATTTTGATATGTTGGTTGCACTGAATATGATAAATCACAAAAACATAAAACATTAAACAACTCAGTCAGAAATAATATAAATTTTATGAAATAATTGATTTCAAAAATATTTCAGTAAGTTTACAACAAATGCGGTAAAATTTAATAAAAGGAAATTCAATTAAAAATGGGGTATAATATTTTCGTCAATGAAAAGAACAAACTCATAAAATCATCGGCAAACGCAAAAAGTGTCAGCAAAGCAGATAAACACAATCATTAAGAACAGTTTTATCAACTCCGTCACTGACTACATCCCACTAGCGTTCAACAAGCTCCCCGTCGAAAACTGAACGAACTTTCTGCGAATCCTTATTGCCTAATACATTGACACACACAAACTTACAAAATGTGGCCTCGTAGGACGACAAAGATGCAAAATTCCTATGCAAAGTAGTAATTCCTAATGTGAAAACAGTAAAAACGATGTTGGTTAAAACTACAGACGGAAACTGTCGCAATACCTCTTCCTGTTGCTGTTGTTGAAGCTGCAAACACCTCATTGCAATCTTACCAAAATATATGAAGAAAAACAGGAACCAAGAAAGCCGAAAAAGTGACGGAAAACTTGCTAGCAACAATATTTTAATAATATTTGAAAGGATTTCTGTGTGCGGAATAACTCTCTAAGCGCAGTTTTTTTTTTTTTATTTATTATTAACGTTTTTTCAAATAAGACAAAAGCGCTTTAATATTGCACCTAGTACAAATAACAAAAAAAAAGGTACTAATAAGCAATTTGATTTGAATATTTAAGGCAAAAAATGAAGCCATTTTGCTACTCGCTGTCCATTAAGTCTGCCACTGTTTTTCTTTTTAGCCGTCTAGGTATTGCAACCACCTGGAGAAGACTGGATGCTGTAACGTTGACATGTGTTTTCAATCGCTATTTGTGAGCAATGGCACACCTTTTTGCCACGACGTCGACTGTTGGTATGTCAAGGTCACAGTGGAGATCACTGTTTCTAATGTAATATGGAGTATTTACGATGCATCGTAGTACTTTATTTTGAAAGCGCTGGATAGTTGCAATGTATTTCTTGCTGACACAACCCCAGAATTGTATGCCATAACTCCAAGCCGGCTTCAGTATTTGTTTATAGACCATTAGTTTGTTGTGGATTGCCAGTTCAGAGCGCCTGCCAATGAGGTGGTAAAATTTGTTTAGTTTTAGGTCAAGCTCTTCTCGTTTTTTCTTAACATGCATTTTCCACCGCAGCTTAGCGTCGAGCGTAATGCCCAGATATTTGACTTCGTTGGCGTGTGGAATTTTTGTGACATCGATATGAATTGGAATATGGCTATAATTTCTCAATGAGAAGACTATATGTACTGATTTTTCCTTATTTAGCTTGATTCTCCATTTTTTTGCCCATGAAGCAATTTGATTGACTGTGTGTTGCAGATTAGCCGTCGCGTCTTCTATATTGTTTTCGATTGCTAGAACCGCAGTATCGTCTGCAAATGTTGCTGTAACTAGTTGGTTTGCAGAGGGTAAGTCGTGTGTATACAGGAGATATAGAATGGGCCCAAGAATGCTCCCCTGCGGGACGCCTGCGCTAATCTTCTTTAGTGATGAATGTGCATCTTCATATTTAACACTGAAGTACCTGTCGTTTAGATACGATGATAGTAGCTTACAGTATTGTATAGGCAGTAATGTCTTAAGTTTGTGGAGTAATACTTCATGCCAAACCTTATCGAAGACTTGTGATACATCTAAGAACACGGCACAACACACTTTCTTCTCTTGCATCGCCGATTCAATGGCATTTACGACTACATGTATTTGGTCGATGGTTGAGTGGTTTTTTCTGAAGCCGAATTGATGATCCGGAATTAAGCGTCTTCTCTCGATTATTGGTAATAAACGCGCTAGTAGATGTTTTTCAAAAAGCTTCGATAAGGTTGGCAAAAGAGATATTGGCCTATATGAGGATACGTCATTGCGAGATTTCCCCGGTTTGGGTATCATAATTACCTCAGCGAATTTCCAAAAAATGGGTACATGTTTCAAACGGAGGCACGAATTGATTAAATCGCATAGGTAGATGATGCAGTTATTGGGTAAGTTCCGAAAAACTTCAGCCGTTATTAAGTCAAAACCAGGAGATTTTTTGAGTTTCATTTAACTTCTTCCGTAGTGACTGGAACAATTGCAGTGTCGCCTTCAGGCCAATTTGTACATGACCCAATAACGTCTTGGCCTTCATTTGGACTGAAGGTTTTCTCTAGGTGTTCAGCAAACAGGTTCGCCTTTTGAGTATTTATTTTAGACCAATGAGTTTCGTTTATTTTCACTGGGGCAGACTGCTGCATTGGTCTGTTAAATGATTTAGCAGCTTTCCACAGAGAGTATTCATTATTTTTGTCTGCCGTGAGGCCCATCAGGAAACTATTAAAGGTATTATTTTTGTATGATTTGATGGAAATGTGTAACTTTTTAGTTGCTCGGTTTAGTTGCGGTTTAATTAACGGACATCTAGTTGCTTGCCAACGTTTACGCAATTTTCGCTTCTCCGTAATCTTTTTTGTGATGAAGGGTGGGTATTTTTTACCATGTAGAGTTTGAAGTTTTGGTGTTGGTATACTGTTCCACGCTGCCATCTGCAATTGCAGAGTGAAATAAAGTACTGCGTCATCTAGTTGCTCGCTGTTAACAATATGATCAAACTTGTGCAAATGTACAAGCTGAAGTTGAAAATATTTCCAGTCGGTAAATGTATTTGCTAACTTCGGTGTGTTCTGGTTTATTGTTGGATTTTGTGAAACTATCAGCAGCACTGGTGAGTAGTCAAAGCTAAAGTCGAAGCCTTCTGAGATGGTTAGGTGAGATGCTGGAATGCTTTTGTAGACAAAGAAGTCTATTAGGTCTGGAACTTTGCTAGTATCCGATGGCCAGTACTTTGGTTTACCAGTTGAAATTGAATTGCAAGCTGCGAGTTGCATGGCTTTGTACATTTCTCTTGCTTTCGTTGTAGTAAGTCTTGAGCCCCAAAACGTATTTTTTGCGTTGAAGTCACCTCCAATTATAAACCGGCCTTGAAATCGGTTAAAAAGAGATAAGTAGTCTGCGCACTTCAACTGATGCCTGGGAGGACTATATAATGCAGTTACGACCAGCGACTGATTAAACGTTTCCACGGAAACAGAAGTAGCTTGAAATTCAATTGTGTTATATTGTTCTAGTAAGTGATGTTTTATCGAATTTCTAATTATGACATAGCTGCCACCCCTAGCGCAATTATCGGAATGTATGGTATTGTATAGAATATAGTTTTTAAACGTTATGTGCGATTGCTTAGTAAAATGAGTTTCAGCGATAAAACCGATATCAATGTTTTCGCTATTTAACACGATTTCGAGTTCATTTTTATGTTTTGTTAAGCCATTCGCATTCCATAAGAATAGTATCAAACGATTAGTCATAATCTAAAAATTGCATATTGTGCTCAAGCACGCTCAGATGTTGTTCGAGGGTTTTAAATACATCTTCTTGTAGATTAAGTTTTGTTAAGATAATTGACAACGCGTATTGCTTTGTGATTCAGTACTTTGAATGGGTCCCTTTACAGTTTGGGCGTAAGTGACTATTCTAACACTAGTAGGTCCAGTAATTTTGGATTTACTTTTTGTTACAGCAACTTGATTATTTTCGTCAGCCTAAGTTTTGTCAGCTTTGTTTTTTAATTTTATTTTTTGTAATTCTTTAGCGACTATACAACCACGATAGTTCGCTGGATGCGGTTCGCAATAGTTGCAGCATTTAGGCTTATCGAACAGTGTCTTTTGGCACTCCGAAGTTAAATGTTTACCAGCGCATTTAACACATCGTGGAGGTTTTCCACATAAATTTTTTGTGTGACCGAACGATTGACATTTTTTGCATTGAAGAATTAAGTTTGACGGTTTGATGGGTTCAATGTTTACAATTGTGTTAAGAATACTTTTTACCTCATAGATTTTCTTCACATCTGCGTTTGAGTCAAATGACAAAAGGAAGATATCAAGCGGTTCTTTAGTCTTCCATTTGAGTTTGTTTGTCGCACCGATTGCTTTTAAACCTTGGTTGTTTAAGTCATTTATAATCGATTCTTGATCACACGAATGGTCAAGATTTTTTACTGTAACTTTTATTGGCCTAGTTTGCTTGTCTTCGTAGCTGAACCAGGAAATATATTCATGAGTTAAGATTTTTATAACAGATCTATAGTCAAAGAGTCAAAAATAGATACTCTATATGAACCATTATTTATAAGTCTCACAAAAAACTTGTTTTTTATAGTTACAATAAGTTGCGCATGCAATTTTTTAAAATCATATATGCCTTTGATAACAATAGGAGATGGTCGATCAATTTTATTAGGGGCAGCTTGTCCTTTTTGGCAAGTATTTGTTTCAACACCAGGTCTACTTTGACTAGCTACTTCAGGAGAGGATTCGGCCTTACGTTTTTTTGTTGGTCTTTTCTTTTTTAAGATCCAGTCTGTCTCTCTGGCAAGTTCCTCCTCATCGGTTTCATATTTTGCAATGTTATGAGTTGTTTCTGGTACGTTTTTAAAAGATTTTAATTTTTCGTTTTCACTTCTCAGTGCAGTTAACTCATTGGATAATAATGAATATAAATTTTCAAGCTTTTTAATTTTATTCTGAAGTTCTGTATTTTCCTTTTCAAGTTTGATCATTTTTTCTTTTTTTCCACCACCGGGAGGTGGGGTATTAGCATCAGTCATATTAATTTTAAATTAATACAATTTTTAGCGCGTATATTTATACTAATAATATAAATTTAAATTCAAATTTATAAATTCGAAATAAATTCGAACTTTCTAGTGAGCGGACGTATTTTTAAGCCGGTCTCGGAAAAATTTAAATTTCAGTATAAAAACAAGTAAATAACAATCACTTTTAAAAGAATTACTTTTGTTATTAATACAAAAATAAAAAACAGAACATTCTCGGACAAAAAAAAACAATTCCTAAAAGTTAAAAGTGCATAAAATATTAATTTTAAAATAGCGCGCGCTTTTTCGATTTTTGTTGATTTTTGCACAACTTTAATATTAAAAAAAAACTCAAATAGCTGACAGAGACAGCAAATTATTTTCTAAAGCTCAAAATAAAAAAATAAAAAGTGAGCAAGCATTCAAACAAAATATCAGTGCGGTTTTGTGAGTATATATACAAAACAAAAAAGTGCTGATAGAGACAGCTAGTATTTTATTACAAACGTGTTCCACAAAAGCTGTAATTGGAAGCCCGCAATTCATCACAACACAACACAACATAACATCAAAACCAACATACGTGCTAACATTGGATTTTGGAATTTAAAGATATTTATTTTATTAATTATTATTATTTTTTTTATTATTATTATTATTATTCTTCTTCTTAGTATAATTATTATTCTTTTTTTCTCTTTTTGTTTTTATTTATATGTTTAATTATTAGAATATAAAGTATAATATTTTACACATTTTCATTTTATTTTCACATCTTCATTTTTATTTTTATTATTTTCTTCTTTATATTAATTTAATTTAATTTTACTTATATTTATATAGTTAATTTAACTTAATGTCAATTAATATTAATAGTAGTTAAATTAAGTAAATCTTATAGCACACCTGATATTTGCATATATAACCACGTATGCAAATGAGCAATCAAAATCTAGTAAGAAGACATACGATAAGCATTCCAAGTAAACGAAATGCTTATTTGGTAATAGACGCATGGAATACGTTGCCTCTGAAAACTACACAAACTGACAAAAGCTTGTCAAACATTGCACCTTCAGCAACTTCACTTGCATTTTCCGACTTAGCGAGTCCAAAAAATAAAATAAAGGTCCAAACAGGCATGGAACGCTATGTAAATATGAAACGTAAACTTAGCCCTCAAAAAAGCAATTTAAAAGGTGTTAAAATAACTAAAACTATCAAAGATAGTGCAACTATAAACATTCTTTCTGGCAATAGATTTGGTGAATTAGCTGAAACTACAGAAGAAGCTAATCAGCCTATTAACAAAAATTTTAAACCGCCTCCAATCTACTTGCGTGAACGCAGCTCAAATAACCTAGTTACAATCCTTGCAAGTCTGATTGAAAATAATACTTTTCATATTGTTCCTATAACTAGGGGCAATATACACGAAACCAAAATCCAAATCGACACTGAAAACAATTTTAGAGTCATAACCAAATATTTCGAAGACAACAAAAAAAATTACTACATATACCAACTAAAGAGTAGTAAGGGCCTTGTTGTCGTAATTAAAGGTATCGAATCAGATGTAGAACCCATTGAGATAACAAATGCCCTAAGCGAAAAAGGCTTTAGCGCTAGAGCAGTAATAAATATTGTTAACAAAGATAAAATCCCACAACCTATGTTCAAAGTTGAACTTCATCCGGAAGCTTCTAAGCTTAAAAAAAATGAGAGCCATCCCATCTACAACCTACAGTATTTACTTCACCGCAGAATTAGCGTTGAGGAGCCCCACAAAAGAAATGGTTCGGTGCAATGCACAAACTGCCAAGAGTATGGCCATACTAAGTCATATTGCACTCTTCGTACAGTGTGCGTAGCTTGTGGCGAGCTTCACCATAGTTCCGAATGCGATAAAAAAGCATTAAAGGATACCAACTCCAAAAAATGTAGCAACTGCAGTGGAAATCACACTGCAAACTACAGAGGCTGTCCTATTTATAAAGAACTAAAGCACAGGTTAGCTCTGCAGAAAGAAGCGTTGCGTAATTCTACAAGAAGCAACACCATTAAATTAGTTGAAGTACCTCAACCTTTAACTTCTAAGCCTGTTACACCAGGTGTTTCATATGCTAATGTCGTTAAATCTGACAAGCAACAAGCCCCTCCAGTTCAAAGTAATAGTTTGGAAATAATGATCTCCACTCACTCAGAGCTTAACTCAGTTCATGTCAATCATGCAAACTACTCTTAACGAGATAGTTAAAATGCAAAGCCAATTAATGCAAATGTTTTTATCTAAATAATGAGTACTTTAAAAACTTGTACATGGAATGCAAACGGCTTAAGCCAACTTAAACTTGAACTCACAAATTTCATGTCCCGAGAAAGTGTGGATGTAAAGCTTTGCTCAGAAACACATCTAACTAACAAAAATTTCTTTTCTATTCCTGGTTATTTATTCTATAAAACCAATCACCCAGATGACAAAGCACATGGTGGTACAGGTATTTTGATACGAAGGTGTCTAAAACACTATTTTCTAGGTACATATGCTCATAATTATATGCAAGCCACATCAATACACCTTAAGCACACAGGAAAAAATTTAACTTTATCGGCAGTTTACTGCCCTCCTCGCTTCAACATTACTGAGACCCAATTTACGGATTACTTTTTAACTCTAGGTGAAAGATTTCTTGCGGCGGGAGACCACAACGCCAAGCACACGTATTGGGGTTCACGACTCTGTAATCCAAAAGGAAAACAGCTCTGCAATTCAATTGTAAATAGAAAAAATTCACTAGACGTAATCTCTCCTGGGCAGCCAACATATTGGCCTGCTGATAACAATAAAATACCAGACCTAATAGACTTCGCCGTATCCAAAGGCATAAGCAAAAATTTTATCTCAACATACACTAGCTGCGATTTGTCTTCTGACCATTCTCCAGTTACATTTTGCTTACGTGATGGTCCTCAGTTACGAGACTGTTCCTATAGCCTTACAAGTCCTAAAACAAACTGGCTCAAATATAAAAAGTATATTAACTCACACATACACACAAATTACAAGATAAAGTGTAAGTCTCATATTGAGGACGCAACCTCGGTTTTAAACTCAATTCTGATTTCAGCAGCAGAAAACTCCACCCCTAAAGGCAATAAAATTTACAGATTCAATAGAGTTCTTACAAATAGTGACATAGAGAATTTAGTTTTACAAAAACGTAGATTAAGGCGTGAATGGCAAAAATCTAGGTCCCCTTTAGCGCAAAACTTATTTAAGGAAGCCCAAAGAAGACTTAGATCTGCATTAAGCAAGGAAGACAAAGTCAGACAATATAATTATATTCAAAACCTATGTCCAAATGGCAAAAACCATTCATCTTTGTGGAATGCTAGCAAAGGTATAAATCCTCCCATAGACTCCAATTCTCCAATATGAAACTCTCTTGGAAACTGGGCGCGAAGTGATGAAGAAAAATCTAACGTTTTTGCTGATTACCTAAAAGAGGTGTTCCAACCAAATCCTGCAGCAGGACAATATGACTTTCCCACTCAAGATCCACCAGCACCATCTATTGACATGAATATCACGGCCAATGATCTTGTTCAAATAATCACAAATAAGTTAGATTGCAAAAAAGCACCGGGATATGATAATATCTCACCCATCATGATAAAAAACTTACCCCTTTTGGCCATAAATTTTATCACAAGACTTTTTAATGCCATAATTAAATTTGGCTTTTATCCAACAGAGTGGAAAACATCCATGATTATTATAATTCATAAATCAGGTAAAGACCCCACGCTTGCCTGTTCATACAGGCCAATAAGCTTACTGCCATGCCTTTCTAAAACCATGCTAAAACCGTTCCTTGACGTTCAAAACTTAATACCGTCCCACCAGTTTGGTTTTAGGGAAAAACATGGAACTATTGAGCAAGTGAATCGTATAACGAATGAAATAAGACACGCATTTGAGCTCAGAGAATATTGTTCAGCGGTATTCCTTGATGTTAAACAAGCATTTGATAAAGTATGGCATAATGGACTCATATATAAGATACGCTATTCATTACCTGCAAATGTCCACTCAGTTCTAGAATCGTATCTGCATAATAGAAGCTTTAAAGTGAAATGCAAATCATATACTTCTAATAATTTCCCAATAGAAGCTGGCGTTCCACAAGGAAGTGTTCTTGGCCCTATATTGTATGTACTTTACACATCTGATATCCCGATAAGTAGTTCAGTTATCACCACAACGTTTGCCGATGATACGGCAATTTTATGCCGAAACAGAAACGCTGTGCTAGGTTCAAACCAACTTCAATCTCACTTATATCGGGTGGAGAAATGGTTGTCAAAATGGCGAATTAAAATTAACGAACTA
>NC_051846.1:123175819-123195738 GCF_002237135.1 Teleopsis dalmanni | reverse complement strand
ACAACTAGTTATCTAATTGATAAATGGATCTCAGCCGAGAGAGGTCGCTACTGGAGTGACAATCGAGGTAACCGTCAGGCAAAACAGCTGGTTCATCCATATAGTTATGGCAAGGCATCCCTCCTCAGCAGATCAGATTTGAGGTTGCTGGTGGGATATTTAACGGGTCACCATGGACTGCGTTATCACCTTAACAAAATAGGTCTGTCCGAAGAGATGGAGTGTCGACTTTGCTTAGAAGCAGACGAGACTACGAGCCACATTCTCTGTGACTGCCCAGCCTTGATCTGGGCAAGGAGGAAATCACTGGGAGGAGAGCTGCTCTCTCCTTCTGACATTAGGAGGTCCTCAACGGACGACATTCTGGCCTTCATTCACAAAGCGGAATATCTTCTGTTCAATTAGGGTCAGTTACGGCACAAAAGATCAATCTGGTCGCAGTACTCTGCTCCGGTGGGAGCTAGTACCCTGTTTATTTCTATTCTATTCTATATTTTGTTTATAAAAATTGTTAACTGATATTTTATCAGTTTCGAGCGCAAATACATCAATATACTCCGAACAGAGTTTAGTTAAATCAGACTTAACAAAGTCTGGAAAGTTTTTGGACAATTTTTGCAATTTTAATTGGTCGTTTGCGATGGTACTAAGTGTAACTATTTCATAGTCGTTTAGACTCTCAGTTTTTATTGAATGAATTGGTATTTCAACATTTTTATATGTTGTATTTATTAGTCGCACTAATGCACTAGGTGTTGTTACTATTGTATTGGCAACAAATATTCCGTCTTGGAGTTGTTGCTGTGGAATTAATAATTCTTTTTCCGAAGTGTGTACATTCACCTGTCTAACCACTTCAGATCTTGCCGGTATTGTTATCGTACCAACACTTGGTGAATACCTCATTGGTATTGCGATATCCTCATGGAAATCATCTGGTTGCAAGATTAACCAATCTTGATATTTTTGATAGTCAAGTATACAATTGTATTTCTTGACGAAATCGAGTCCAATGATTCCATGGGATGGGATTGGGAATTTATCATCTACTACATGAAATTCGTGTTTGATTAGTATATTTTCAACCTTTAAATCGGTTGTGACTTTACCTAGTGTAGTAGTTGTATCATGACCAATGCCGTGAAGGCTTATTGTTTTATTTTTATCAAAATAAATATCTTGCACTTGTCCTAGTTTTATTAAAGAAATGTCCGCACCAGTGTCTACTAAAAATGTAGATATTCCACTGTTCATGGTTGATCTTGTGGAAATGTATGAGGTTAAATTTAAATTTATATTAAAGATTTTACCATGTTTATGTTTATCTATTGAGTATCGGGGGTTACCTCGTTTTCCGTAAGGGTCATTCTAACATTCCTTCCTGACACCTCTACTACGGTAATTATTATTATATCTCCTATTGAAGTTATTTCCGTTGTTGTTGTTATAGTTGTTGTAGTTGGTATTATCTCTTCGAAAATTACCACGTCCACGATAATATCCGCGACTTCCGCGATATCCTCTGTTTCTTGTAAATAATATTGTATTTGTGCTGCCTGTAGATTCCGTACAGCTATTTACAAATTTTGACACTGCTTCATCCAAAGTATTAAACTGTCCTGCTTCCATTATTAATTTGACTTTATCAATGGTGCAGTTCTTCGTCATTGCCTTTACCGCTGTTTGGGTTGCATATTTTGATGCTAGTTCGGGTGTACATCCATCCGAAATGTAAGCATTTTCCAGAGATTTCATAAGCTCCTCAATCTCTTTTGTATATGCATTGGCTGACTTGCTGTTCTGCCTTACATTCATCATCTTCGCGTTTATTACTTCCGTTGATTCATTCTTTACGGATGATTGAAGCTTCTGTATTATCGCTTCTACAGTCAGTTCATTAGTAATTAAGTTTCTGGCAGTACCCTTCAAATTGGTTTTAATCAAGTTAACGGCTGTTGCCTCATGTGAAGACATTAATGACTGAACTAGTCGCAATGCATCTATGAAAGTTCTGAGATTTTCAGCTTTGCCATCAAACTCAGGTATAAGTCTGGCTGCTGTATTTAAAAACTCAATCATAGTCTGCGACATTACTGTATCGGTAATATTTTCAGATATTTTCAGAGGCAAAACAACTAATTCTTTTAACTCTGATAACTCCGCTACGAATAATTTGTTGATATCAATTCGTATCGGGTTGTCTAAACAGTGTGGGATATCCTCTTCTATATTATATTTAGAGTAAACTTTTAGTAGTTTATCCCTAAGCTCCCAATATACTGACCTTGCAAAGTTGTCATGATCTTTTGTCAATTTTGTATTGTATACCCTGACAATTGTTCTAACTTTTTCTAAACTGTCTACCAAGATAATTAAATGCTTTTTTACAGTTTCTATTTTAACTGTAGCGTTTTTATAAACACATTTAAATGATCTACTAAAATTGTCTCTTTCTTGTTTTAATTGCTTTTCAATGACAGTCCATTTGTCCATTTATGTCAGTTGGTATACATGTATTTTAAAATTTGTGTTTTCAGATTTTGTTTTTTTTTTTTAAATTTTATCCAAATTTTGTGCAACAGATCTCATATATTTTTTCTTTATTGTTCTTCTGTGCATCAGATATCATTTAATGAACAAATTTAATAACATAATTATAATAATTATTACAAGATTGTTACGTTCAAACATCTTTGGATATTTTTCATGTGTGCGGAGTTAAGGTCTGGCACGGTGGCGAAGCCAGCTAGCTCGTCAGAAAATGGGGGGTCATTTACTCCGCACACATGAAAAATATCAAAAGATGTTTGAACGTAACAAATAGCGCCCAACGACGGAACTAACGAAAGAACAGAACTTTATTCGAACGACTGACCAACGACAGGATAGAAATGATAGAAGTCAACAATGGACATGAAGATGAACAAACGGAACCCTGGTTCAGGACAAACCAAACAACGAACAGATCAACGATATACTTTACTCTACATTACAGTCAACTGACGCACAGTAAACCAGCAGACAGGTGAACACGACTGACGTAGTAAATAACATGTAAAACATATTTTTTATGTTTTTTTAAATTGGTTTCAATTTTTTTTAAATATATTTTGAATATTCACTGAAACTAAGACACACTTTCCATTAAAATTATGTTGTTTTATTCCAAATATCATTAAAAGCTTTTGTTTTGATCATTTTTGAAATGAAATTGCATGGGAAGAGGTGAACAACCTTGTTAGGTATTTTGCAGTGCAAATTGTTTGTTTACTTCAAGTAAACGGGATAGGTTTGCTGTAGTTTTAGCAAAATGTTTGGATTGTTTTTTGTGATAATTTTTGTTGGACAATGGGTTTTTTGTTTTTTTTTATTGTAATTAATACTGAACAGATAGTAAAAAAAAAAAAAAAACAATAAACTATGTTAATATTTTTTACCAGTGTCGGACGGATTGACTGAATGACGGATTGACAGAATTAGTGTTAGGTTTGTGTTTTGACTTAATCGCTACGACATACATTTGAACAGGATAGGTTTGAGGTGATTAAGGTTTTGTTTTTTTTGTTGCTTTAAATCACAAGCAAACCAGCAGCTATACTGAGGTGCCGTGAATCTGTTTGTCATAAACGTTATACGTGAAATTCAGTATAGGAGCAGGTGATATGAATGTGCTGTGAATGATAGAGAGTATGAATGAAAGATGAAGTTGAAGCTGCCGATCATTTAGAATGAGTTCAGGTGGTTGTGAGGCTTGCTTTAGAAACAGCTTGTGAAAGGGTGGGTTTAGAATTTTAGTTGTGTTAGCTTTTGCGGTAGTTTAGACTGTAGCAAATTCTAAAGCAGCTAATAATTCCTAGAATTTACGGGGGAGACTAAAGACTTAGACGCGACTCAACTCATTTTCATTTTTTTTTTCATTGCCCCTGAGATAATATCACTGAGAATACACCAAAGGTCATCTATATTCTTATTATTATATTGTAAAGATTACAAAATTCATTTGAATATTTAAGAGTTTTGTTATTTATACCAAATTTTGGTTTTGAAGTTAGCTTAGCTTCCTGAAGCATAATTGTAATTTGAGTTTTAATTTGGATAGCAATTTTTAGAGTATCCACAAAGTTTTTTTTCTTTAGCTCTTTTAGTTGAAATTCACAACTAAAGATTAATAATTTATTGATTGGAATTAAAAATTATTTTAAGTTTAGGTTGAATAACTTTAAGTATTATTCATTATTATTTATTTTGGTGGATTTTTTTTTGATTTCTTTACTTTTAAAACTGATATTGAATCAGTTAAATAAATAGGAAACCGTAATTAGTTATGTTTTATATTTCCACTCGCGATCGTTCTCCATTAATCAAACAACAGAATTAAAGCGGACTAACTTCGTGGAGCGAAATTAACTTCAAATTAGTAATACCTAGAGCTTAGTAGTAATTTGAAGTTAATTTATAACAAGTTCTTGCTAGATAGAATAGTTTTATCTGAGTTCAATTTTTGGAATTTGTTTGTGAATTGCTATATTAATTAGAAATAGATCAGATAAGGATCAGAGGTGTAACAAATATGGAGCCTACATACAATGAAGTCGAGGTAGATGAAGGTGCTAGCAGCCAGGTAAGAGGTGCTAGACCTAAAACTAAGAGACGTCCCTTAACAGGAAAGTTAGCTCAGAAGCCAGAAATAAAATCAGACGAGAAATATGCACGCCAAAGATCGTTTAGTTTCGATAGTAAACTCGAACATTTAACTCTTGATAAGGTTAGCGACTCCGAGAGTCCGACCGAGATCGAAACCAGATCGAAAGACAGAGACACGGCAAGCAAAGGTAACAAAGAGTTACCTGGCTCGTCAATGAATGAAGAGTTGGTTAGGCAATTTGCAGGTATGATGAGACAACAACAAGATTTCTTCACAGATTGTATTCAGTCTCTGAGAGTAGAAGTTGGGGCTCTGAATAATAGAATGAAAAAAGTGGAGGGGAAACCTTTAAGTACAAGTCCCCAACATGCTACAAATGTGAGTGTGGATTTTGATAAGCCATTTAAAAGGAACGTGGATTTAGAAAGATGGCACGTCAAATTTGATGGCTCCAATCGAGATATGACGGTGGAAGCTTTTTGTTTCGCGTCGAGAGAATGCGTTAGCAGTATGGTGTGTCATATGAGCAGCTGTTTACCGAATTTCATTGTCTGCTGTCAGGTGATGTTCTGGAATGGTTCTGGCAGTTATTGGAACACCAAGAAAGTAATCGGTATTTTGATTATTTTCAGTTAAAACCAGAGTTATTAGCTCAGTTTAAATCAGCAGAAAGTGATTATGATATAATCAGAAGGATCATGGAGCGGAAACAACAACCTAATGAAGATTTTGAGCGATTCTACAAAGACATCCATGACTTGACTTTCAGGCTGAAAAGGAAAATACCGGAGCCAGATCTGGCCGCTATTATCAAGAACAATATCAGAGCAGGATTGGCTAGCCTGTTGTTTTCAGCTACTTTCAGCTCTTTGACCGATCTACGGAGGGAGTGTAACCGAGCTGAAAAATTGTTAAGAGAAAACAAAGGGAGGAATCAACATATCAGTGAGGTTTGTCAGAAAGAAATAGAGTATAGGGACCAGAAAAATAACCCTAGATGGGGGGTAGAGGTAATAGGTTTGGAACATTGTGAGAAAGGCATGGATATGTCAAAAGTCCGAACTGATCCAGAACCGGAGAGATTGACCCGGTATAGAAGTGGGGTAGAGTGGATGGTAATAACGATGTGGGAAAAAGTAGGCAAGATGGAGGTGCTCTTTGTCCATCACCGTTTCACTTAAATTTGTGCTATTCGTGCGGTATGCGCGTAGACTTTTATACGGTTAGGCAAGGTTCTGACCAAAAAACCATGTGTAAGTCACATTTTCATGATATGACGTGCTTTTTGTGCAACAAGATGTGAAGAGAACCGAGAAAGAATTTTTAATGTGGACGTATCAAACCAATGTAAAAAGAATAGGAAATTTAGAAAAATTTTAAAACTTAGGCAGAGAAGGCGTTTGGTTAAGACAAGTCTTAGTAAAATTGTAGGTACAATAGTTACATTAGATGGAGATAATAGAATTTATGTCAAAACTAAGGTTAATCAGGAAGAAGTGATGGCCTTATTAGACTCAGGAGCAATGGCCAACTGTATAGGAAAGGGAGCATTAGAGTTTCTACGAAAGCAACCAAGTGAGCTAGTGAAATTAACAGGTAAAGCCATAAAAACTGCCAGTGGGGGAGAGGTACCTGTGATTAGAGTAGTATCACTACCAGTCCTTTGGGAAGGTCAAACTGAAATTATGGATTTTTTAGTAGTACCCACACTACAGCAACCATTCTACTTTGGAATCGACTTCTGGAAGACATTTGAGATCCCCTTGATTACCAAGCGATTACCAAGGTGATATAAACTCACCCGAAAACTATAGAGGCATTGCTCTATGCAATATTATCTTAAAAATTTTTACCCATATTCTGCATGATCGCCTCTTGCCATGGGCGGAACAACACAATAAAATTCCTGAGTCGCAAAATGGGTTTAGAAAAAAAAGATCATGTACTGATAATATTTTTACTCTTCAAACAACAATTCAATTACATCTACGTCTAAAAAGTAACTCTGCTTACGGACTTTTTATTGATTTCAAAAGGGCATTTGATTCTATTGACCAGATGCTGCTCTGGCAAAAACTTCATTCGCAAGGTATAAGTTCGCGCCTAATTAAAATTCTCCAATCTATTTACGACAAGGCTTTCTTCGTGATCAAACTTCAACAAAAAGACTCCGATCCTATCTCTGTTACTGAAGGCGTTCTCCAAGGAGAAATTCTCAGTCCTCTCCTTTTCATATTGTTTATTGCTGATCTTGAGAAAGAACTAAGGAATGCAAATATTGAAGGGATCAATATTAATGGTCTACACGATATTTTGATGCTGCTTTTTGCAGATGACGCCGTTGTTCTAGCCAGGTCCCCTATTATTTTACGAAAAATTCTATTAGCACTTGAAAGCTACTGCGAAAAAAACAAACTTGTTGTAAACACGGAAAAAACCCAAATTGTCCACTTTAGAAGAGGGGGAAGGCCAATAGCAGAAAATTTCTTTTACAAATGTCAAAAAATTTCTGTCGTGAAGTCCTACACATACTTAGGAGTAAATTTCTCAAGCTCCACATTAGGCAAATGTGCAGCAGAAACTGCCATAAGAAAAGGGAAAATGGCGCTCGGTACGGCAATACAAACTATAAGTAAATTTAAATCTGATTCTTGGGAAGGTCGGGCTAAACTTTTCGACTGTACTGTATCCGTAACACTTTTATATGCATCAGAAGTGTGGGGTCTACGTTACTGTGAATCACTAGAAATCGTTCAATCAACGTACTACAAACGTCTGTTAGCACTCCCCCAAGCTACGAACAATGCAGAACTTAGACTTGAACTAGGCCTTGTAAAAATCTCATATAGAGTTTTCAAACGCGCAATCGATTTCATTATACGAATTCTCCAAATGGACCAATCAAGATATCCCAAACAATGTCTCCTTCGTCTCATTTACCTACACGTAAATAATTCTTCTACAAGTGAATTTAATTGGGTTACACAATTTAATGAGTTTCTTAAAGTTGTAAATATGACAAACTTGTGGAAAACACCGACTGCAGCAACTTGGATTGATAACCGAACTACGGCCCTTGAACGCTATCATAGATATCTTAAATTCAAAGACATTCTAAAATCCGCCAACTCACAATCCATGAATTGCAATTTATTAAGAGCCCTGGATGACAAACCTGCCTGCTACCTCTTTGACCGTAAGCAATTTTTTATGGCAAAGGTTATCGCCCAATTGCGGTTGTCATCAACTCACTGCACTCGTTTTTGTATTAACGGGCAAATTCATAGTCTCGAAATCAACAACCTTTGTACACTTTGTAATTTAAAAACTGAAGAAACGTTGAATCACTTTATGTTTGAGTGCCCTATTTACTCCTCAGTAAGAGATCACCATCTTAGTTTCTTACTTACAGTCTTTAGAGACAATAAATCTCTCATTTTCAACTGCATTGATCCGCAATCATCTAAAGCAATATTCACATATATAGTAAATAGTCTTAAAATCAGATCATTTATTATAAACGAATAAGATTTTGCAAAATTACAATTATTTCCCTACTATTTATTTAACTTAACCTTTTTTTTTGTTTTTATCTAATATTTTTATTAAATCTAATTAGTAATATTTTTAATTTAAATTAAAAATAAGTATACATCAAACCTCCTTCTGTTACAACTATAAGTTCAGAAGCAGAAGTAAATAAATGTTGAATTGAGTTATTGAAGAAAGCAATAGTAGCTGGAGTTCGCCTGTAACCTTAGTTGTGAAGGAAAATAAACATAGGTGGTGTTTAGATGCACGTAAGGTCAACGATCGCACAATCAAAGACGCCTATCCTCTGCCCCACATTGAAGGTATCCTAAGTAGGTTGCAGGACACCAAGTATATTTCGGCGATAGACCTCAAGGATGCCTTTTGGCAAATTCCGTTGGAGAGAGAATCAAGAGAGAAGACAGCGTTTACGGTACCAGGTAGGCCACTGTACCAGTTTACGGTTATGCCATTCGGGCTGTGTAATGCCGCTCAGAGAATGTGTCGTCTGATGGACAAGGTTATTCCAGCAGCTCTACGTGAACGTGTATTCGTTTATCTTGATGACCTATTGGTATGCTCAAGTGATTTCGAAACCCATATGATGTTATTAAAGAAAGTTGCTGATTGTCTAAGTAAAGCTAACTTGACAATAAATGTACAGAAAAGTAAGTTCTGTCATATAGAAGTAAAGTATCTGGGATATATTGTGAGCAACGGCATTATTAAAACGGATCCTGCAAAGGTTGAGGCCATGAACATGTTTCCAGAGCCCAGAACAGCAAAACAACTTCGACGATTTCTGGGCATGACAGGATGGTACAGACGCTTTATACAAGATTACGCGACGATTGCTGCACCCCTGCATGACTGTCTCAGCAGAGGTAATTTAAAGAAATTCACCTTAACTGATCAGGCCAAAGTCGCTTTTGACAAGTTAAAAACTAGCCTCATTACTGCACCAGTACTGACGAATCCCGATTTTAATCAACATTTTTGCATCCAATGCGATGCTTCTGCAGATGGCGTAGGGGGTGTCCTGTTTCAAATAGATCAAGCTGGAAATGAACGGCCTATAGCCTATATGTCTTCCAAGTTGAATAAATCACAAAAGAATTACAGTGTGACCGAACAAGAGTGTCTTGCAGCTGTACTTAGTGTAAAGAAGTTTAGAGCGTATATACAGGGCCTGCCATTCACAATCATAACGGACCATGCGAGTCTCAAATGGTTGATGAACCAGCGTGATTTGTCCGGTAGACTAGCGAGATGGAGCTCGAAATTACAGGCATTTGACTTCAACATAGAACATAGAAAAGGTAATCAGAACATTGTACCTGATACTCTATCAAGGATGTTTGTTGACGAGATAACACAAGACAATCGCAATCTAGATGTTGATTTGCAGTCACTTTTTTTTGTAACTGATGAATATAAGGCACTCATCGAATTAGTGACCAAGGAACACCAACGTTTACCTGACCTATGTACCTTAGACGGTTACGTGTATAAAAGGACCGATTTTCGAAGTGGCGACCCACTACAAGAGGATAGTACCTGGAAATTATGGGTTCCATCTGAATTGCGATGGTCATTAGCAGAACGAGTACACGTATCATCATCATCTGGACACGGAGGGGTACAAAAGACCTTAGCAAAATTAAAGGTAAAATATTTCTGGCTAGGAATGGTTGATGACATTCAAACACTGATAAAAGAATATGAGATTTGCAGTACTTCTAAGGTGTCAAATAGAATGAGAAAACCACTCATGGGAATGCAAACCATAACCGAAAAATCATTCCAACGTCTGTATGTGGATTTCATGGGACTTTACCCTAGGACTAGCACAGGCAATACGGTGATTTTTGTAGGGCTAGACCATTTCTCAAAATACGTATTTCTCAAACCGATGCGTTCAGCTACAGTCCAGAATATGATAAAGTATCTTGAGATTGATGTCTTCCATACATTTGGTGTACCAGAATTCATGCATTCCGATAACGGGAAACAATTTATTTCAGAAGCCTTTAATTCGTTCTTGCAAAAATATGGAATGAAACACATTCGAACTGGATTGTATTCTTCTCAAGCCAATGCTGCCGAAAGAGTAAATCAGTCAGTACTTCAGATCGTTCGTTCTTATATACAAGAAAACCAACGTAATTGGGATCAGTGTGTAAGTGAGGCAGCATTTGCACTCAGAAGTGTAAAACACAGCTCGATAGGTATGGAACCATATATGGCCGTGTTTGGGTCACATATGATTCAGCATGGCGCAGCATATGAGATAATGAGGAAACTGAGCTCCATACAACAATCCGAATTTGAAATATTAGAAGCGACAGATAAACAACTATTGATGCGAGAGAAACTGACGGCAGAATTGAAAGCAGCTCACCAGCGGTCTGGAAGAGTGTATAATCAACGAAAAAAGGACATTCAGTTTAGAGCGGGGCAAGTAGTATATAGACGCAACTTCAGACAAAGTAAACAAGCTGATGATTATAACGCGAAGTTAGGAAAGAAAAACGTGAAGTGCGTGATTTTAAAGGCAATAGGTTCTTTGCTATATGAGTTAGGAAACATGAATGGGGTTAGCATCGGAATATACCACGCGAAGGACATCTTTTGTCAGTAAGGAGTAAAAATCGTATCATGACAATTAAATGCCTGGCTAGATCAGTCGAAAAAGGGTGAGACTCTGTAAATCAGGGTATGGGTCGAAGCCACACGCTTGGCACAAAAACACTGATTTCATGCATGACAGACTACATCAAAAATATTTTTTACGAAGACGCTCCATGTCGCAGGCGACATCGGCAGCTTCGATCCTGTAATGTAGGCCTGCAGGAAAAGAGAAAAATTAGATATATAGTTATTAAGAATGCAAACGGGATGTTACCTCGGGTTACCCGCGATGTCCAGCTCCTCCCCAGGTGGCACGAGTTACTTCCACCAGTGACACTAGTGATCGTGTGCTCAGCCAACAGCACTGTCACATTTTTCTTTTTTATATATTTATATATACGATATTTTTATTGTATATATAGTATTGACTGGTTTATTTTGTGAAAAATAACAAAGTGCATTGCTCGCACATTGTAGAAGAAATAAATGTGTAAAAGCTTTTGTACATTCTTTGTTTTGATCAAATTGACAGCAAAAGCTTTAGGAGTTGTAAAGATCAATGCTGCCAGAGCAAGGCACAATGGAAATGTATTAAAATAAGTTATAGCGAAAAAAGGAAAAAAAGTGGATAATGCACGTGGGACGTTCGGAATGTACAAAAGAAAAATAGTATTAACTGAAGGTTCAAAGAACGACCTCCAAAAGTGTACGGGATGAGCTTACAACGGGTGAAATTACGGAAAGATGAGGATATAAAAAGGAAAGAGTGGTTGATAGAGGTCTTCTTGAAAAAGTATTTTGAAAGGTGACGGTCGATTTCCGCGGCAGTTTAAAAAAAAAAAAAGTTTTGTACGATATATTGAAATACAAGGTGAGATGAAAAAACTGCAACAAAGTAAAATGCCATAATTTTTTCATTTTTTTTAAATTTTATTGAATGAAAGCAAAAAATGTCGGAAATAACATCAAATTTGAGAATCGGTTTAGATTTGTTCGAATTGGCCACCTTTGGCCCGAAAGTGGCTCTGCGGTATTTTGTCCCATTCTCGGCGAAGCGCTTGCTTGAGATGATCGACACTTTGGTATTTTTTAGTTCCAACCTTGCTTTCCAAAATACCCCAGGCACAATAGTCCAACGGATTGGCATCCGGAGATTTTGGTGGCCATTGTGCGGTGGAAATGAAGCGAGGAACCTCATTTCTTAACCATTCTTGGATGGCGCGTGCTGAGTGCGATGGTGCTGAGTCCTGTTGGAATGTCCAAGGTCTGCGGCCGAAATGTTTGCGTGCCCAGGGCTTCAGAACTCCCTCCAAAATATTTTCGCGATAGATTTGCGCATTTAATTTGACACCACGGTCGATGAATACGAGCGGCGAGCGACCATCGGCTGTTATGGCGGCCCACACCATCACCATGGCCGGCTTTTGAGTTGTGATGGCCAACCGAAGTTGCAAATTTTCAGCTGACCTCTCTGGCAAGTAAACACGATCATTTTGTTTGTTTACAAACTGCTGGATAACGAATGGTTTCTCATCGGAGAAAACCAAATTCGGCAGTTCACCACTTTCGGCCAAGCGAAACAACTCTTTAGCTTTTTCGAGTCTAACTTTTTTTTGCGCATCAGTAAGATCTTGCACTTTTTGGAACTTGAATGGCTTTAGTCCAAGCTCATTTTTCAATATTTGCCGAATGGCATATTGCGATATGTTCAGCTCACGAGCCATTTTTCGTCCACTGCGACGCGGATTTCGTTCAATTCGCTTTTTCACTTTTCGAACCATTTCTGCCGATGTTGCTGTTTTTTTTCGTCCACTTCCTTGACGTCGGGCTACGCTACCAGTATCATGGTAACGAGCGATGGTACGAGACACAAAACATTTATTCACTTCTAAATGCTGGAGGGCTCTAACGATAGCCACTTGTGGTTTTCCAGCCAAATGCAAAGCAATCACACTATCACGCTTGAATTCCATCACAAATAACTTTTTTTTTGAAAAATTCCCACCAAAATGCTTTTGTGCGCTTGTAAACAATATAATGAGCTGTCACTAGAATAAATCTGACAGCTGTGGGACGAGCGGTTTAGAAATGACAGCAGTCTGAAGTTGGTTGCAGTTTTTTCATCTCACCTTGTACATAAGTAAGTTTCTGTATTATTCATTGGAATGCGAAGTGAAATTTATAATATTTTATCGTATGGATTAATTCAAAGAGATTACATTAAAAAGTGTTACCGAGATGCCTTCTTTCAATATTCGTTTCCTTTATAAGATTCGTAAGGATAACCAACCAAGAGATGATTATAGGGAACTCCTGGAGCTATACATCATGCAAGATGGATGACGAAAGCCATGCATGTATTAAAAATATTTTTATTACGGAAAGAGTTCAAATTATCTACAGAAGAAGAAAATGCTCTTTGTATATGTATATTTATTACTAAAGTGTATGTTGAAGTATAGTTTAATGTTTTGTCATCAGACAAAGCTCATTTTCAAGATTTTAATCTTCCTTCTATTCTCAGTCAATATCAAAAAATTATATTTGGTATTTAAGCTCAAAGCTTGTTCATTTTGATTTTTTGGATTTAAATATATCACCTGAGACAAAGAAAAAGATGGTTTCAAATTTGAATATAGATAGTGATGACAAGAATGTCAGGAGAGTATCAATAGATCCCGCAAAAATAACTGAAATCGTCGAAAAGGCAATTGAACAGTTTGTATACAAAAATACTAAAAACATTTTTAATCGTTTCAATTTGTGCGATGGCTTCATAAAAATATGCCCCACAAAATGGCTTGAAAGCCATTTTGAAAACTTTTAAGCTTGAAAGTAGTAAACGATACGACATATCGAGGAGTGAAACTAATGCTGGACTATAATTCAATTTTAACAAAAAAGGAGAATCGAAAACAGTACATACTAAAATTGTTAACGATTACCGCCGTCTTTTTCCAAGTTGTAATAAGGATACTTTGCTCCAGCAACTTTAACTAAAATAATAAAAATTATGTCGGTCAAACCTAGAATTAGTACTTTTTTATTATTAGAAAGATTAAATTTTAGATATATTGAATTTATTTTAAATTTTTTTATAAATATTAAATTTTTTGTAAAGCTGAAGCGGACAATTACATTCATAGTACTTTCAAACCTAGCAATCGGGTGACTTCAACTTTTTTTTTGTATTATTCAATAACTATTAGAAATACAGAAAAACTTTATATGAGTAAATTGTTTATTTTTAATAGATCTATAACTTTTAGAAAGACAGTATTTATATAAAATTAAATATGTCGGAGATATAAGCAATCAAAAATGAATTTTATGCAAAAAAATCGTTATTTCCCAATCTCTGAGGCTCTTGGGGTACCATTTCCACTTATCCAATTGAACTAAAATTTTACACAGATTATTTTTTTAGTAAAATGAACCGATCTGGGGGGTGCTGTCAACCGATTTTACGAAAAAAAAATTGCCCATATACCTTAATGGCACCCTAATAAACATGTTTGTTTCCAAGTATAAACTCTTTTGTTTGAAAAAAATTGCTTTGATGTTACGAGAATTATGTGAAAAGTTTTGTTTCTTCCATATTGATATAATGAATTGTGCATGATATTGCGCATGAACAATATCGGGAGATGAGGAAGGTAGAGAGGTGCCTATTCAGACGGAAGAAACGAGATCAAGAAAGGCGCGAGCGAGAGGAAATCGAGGTGTGTAGAAATAGGAATGATGCCCGTAAATTTTATCAAAAAGTCAACCGTCTGACTCAAGGCTTTAAGCCTGGTGCATCAACCTGTAAGGACGAAAATGGTAATCTGGTTACAGATACGCAGAATGTACTGAAAGTATGGAAGGAGCATTTCTCCAAACTACTATCTGGCGATGATAACATCAACTCTGCCATTGAAGAAATGCCCTCTGTATCCCCAATCGAAAATGATGATGTTGAAATTCCACCACCTAGCCATAACGAAGTGCGTGTTGCTATACAGCGACTTAAGAACAACAAAGCGGTAGGCGCAGATGGCCTGCCTGCTGAATTGTTCAAGGCCGGCGGCGATATGCTGATAGGGTGCATGCATCAGCTTATCTGCAGAATATGGTTAGATGAAAGTATGCCCAGCGATTGGAATCTCAGTAGCCTTTGTCCTGTCTTGAAAAAAGGTGACCCGACGATTTGCGCCAACTATCGCGGGATTAGCCTGATACCTGTCGCGTACAAGGTTCTTTCAACTGTACTGTGTGAAAGGTTGAAGCCACATGCCAACTCACTGATTGGACCTTATCAGTGCTGCTTTCGACCTGGTCGCTCCACCATTGATCAGATATTCACACTGCGACAAATCCTGGAAAAAGCCCACGAACATAACATCGACACTCATCACCTTTTTGTCGATTATAAAGCAGCTTTCGATCCCCATTAGGGATCACGTTTACGCCGCAATGTCTGAGCTCGGTATCCCTGCAAAATTAATTCGACTTTGCAGAATGACGCTGAGTAATACCCGTAGCTCCGTCAAGGTAGGATCGAGTCTCTCTGAACCTTTTGATACCGTGCGAGGCTTCAGACAAGGTGATCCCTTATCATGTGACCTCTTCAATTTCGTCATGGAAGTGATCATGCGCAGAGCAGGTGTTCATCGTAATGGAACAATATTCTACAAATGTGTCCAGCTCCTTGCTTACGGCGACAACATTGACATCATTGGGCGTAGCAAGCGTGATGTTACAGCTGCTTTTGCTGCTATCGAAAAGGAATCTGCTAGAATGGGTTTAGCGGTGAATGAGGGAAAAACGAAGTATATGTCGGCTACTGGTAGAAATGTGCGTCGCTCGGACACCGGGCTAGTGGCTGGCGACTATACTTTCGAATCTGTCAAGAATTTCATCTACCTTGGCACCGCCGTAACGAATACAAATGGTGTCAGTATGGAGATCAGACGAAGAATCACCATTGCTAATAGGTGCTACTATGGGCTCAGTAGGCAATTGGGATGTAGAGCTCTCTCTCGACAAATGAAACTTACGCTCTATAGGTCGCTCATCCTCCCTGTGCTTTTGTATGGCGCAGAAGCATGAACATTATCACAGAATGATGAAGCAGCACTGGGAGTGTTCGAGAGAAAAGTGCTTCATAAGATCTTTGGTCCTCTACGAGTTGGTGACGACTACCGCATTAGAATGAACCAAGAGCTGTACGAGCTTTATCACGACATTGATATAATTCAGCGCATTAACATCCAGCGGCTTCGCTGGCTTGGTCATGTCGTGAGAATGGATGAAGACGCTCCGGCGAAAAAGGTGTTTGAAGCAGTAGTTGGCGGAAGAAGACGTAGAGGTAGACCGTATCTCCGGTGGAGTGATCAAGTTGAGGGAGCACTAACTGGACTTGATATACGAGACTGGAGAAGGCGCGCACGCAGCAGAGGCGCCTGGGGAGACATGCTGCGTCAGGCCGAAACTCGGTAACGGGTTGTTATGGCCACATAAGTAAGTAAGTAAGTAATATTGATATAATATTAAATTTATATATAAATTATTAATTTAATTTGTTTAATATGTTATTTTGTTAATGAATTGTTAATATAATATTGCGAATATATTGTTGTCTAATATAATATAGTAATATAATAAAACATCTCATATATTTTAATTTAAGTGGTACATGTAAAATCAACATTATAAAAGAGCAGCACACCCTTACGGATAGGGCACTCGTCGCCACTGATTCCTTTGATTATTACTATACTAGATTTTAGTTGATAAGAGTAGAATTTCTTGTTGCGTTTCTTAAAATCATTAACTACTTGTCAGAAGTGGTCTTCTTTGTACACTTGTATTTTTGTTTCAAATATTTTACCTTTTTTAAGTGGAGCAATAAAAAAGTTGTTTTTGCCTATTAGGCTTGACAGTAATTTTACTGTTTCATTCGAACTCATTTCTCTTAAGAATATTGGCGGTGGTTTAGCTGAATTTACTATTTTCATTCCGATATTTTTGTTATCGCTTTCATCACTTAGAATTGCGAATCTATTTTGGGAATCGTTGTTATTATTATTTTTTTTGTATTTTTACTGCCAATTGCTAATTTGCAATTTATTGTTTCATTTTTTTTAAAACCTATAACTTTTTGCATTTCAGTTAATTCTGGTGTCTTGCATTGAGTACTCCAAATTGGAGCAGTTTTTAATTTAGTGTTGCCAAGCGATTCCATTATGGAATTTAATTGACAATTATCAGTTTGGGCTGTTTGATTTGTAATTACAGATTCTGATCTTTTGTTAATAAAAATATATCGATCAATATCAGTTTGCAAAGTTGTCCCTTTGCCAGTATTTGAGGAGCTTTTACTCATCAACAATGAAGAGCTTTTATTTAATGTAGTGCTTTCGTGTGCAAGAGTTTGTGTTACTATATTTGAGTTTTTTACCGATTCGAATATCGATTTACTCATTGGAGTATATAAAGTGTTTATTTGCGCGGGAATTAGAGTGATTCGAAACCCAACTCTAAAAAATACCTTACTCAACTTCAATCTCAAAACGGTAAACTACAATAGGATCCCTACATGCAACCAAAAACACAAGAAAAAATAAAAATTTCAACTCTCATCACCCTTCCATATATCTGCGAATTCCTAAATTGTCCTCTCAAATCCTTACTATTTCTAGACATTTCCTGTGGGTGTTTTCTTATTTGACGTTTCTTAAAAAAACTCGTTGACATTGTTGTGTCAGCCTAGATGGTTTGACCTGTAATTTTAAATGCCCTCCATGACATGGTGGCAAGCCCGGTATGCTCGCCGGTTTTGGGTTTGGGTTCATGGTTATCAAATACTACTGCTGACATTCAACAAAAAAAAACATGCCATGACTTATTTCTATTCATTTAAGTAACTAACAAATAAACTATACCTATAATTCAATGATTAACTACATTCTCTTCATATATATTTTCCTTTTTTTTGTTTATTTTTTGTTTCTTCTATCCATTTACCAACTATAAATAGGGAGGTAATAACTAATAACTAATAGCTATAACTAATATATATCCTAAAGTTTGAAACTGCATATACTGTCCTAATTCTTTATTATAATTCATTTTCTTCTTTTTTTTTGTTTTTGTTTTCTTTCTTTCCCTCTTTTTTTTTCAATTTAGTTGTAATGAACTATAAACCATCACATACTACTGGCCAACTTCAAAAACACTAGAAAATACCTAACCAACTAAACATGATGCCCTTCATTCACTTTTCGGTATCGCGATCTTACAAACCAAAACAAATGACATAAAAAAACAAAAGCTTTTACTTATTTCTCTGGGATACGGCCCCATAAAGTCTATATACAGTCTTTGGAAGGGACTTTCTGATATCATTTATGCCCCCATTGGCTGCTTACGAATCTTACTTAAAGATTTAGAACCATTACACACCTCACAATTTCTTATAAGAAGTCCGCCATGTCCGGAGGAAGGTGAAGCATGCACCCGTTCAGTTAGTGAACTTTGCATATCAGCTGGTACCCACAACTTCCATGCATTATCTTCTTGAATTGGATCTCCTCTGCTGAAATTCATTCGCTTATAGACATAACCTTCTGACTCGCAGAGATCTGTCACTTGGTCTTGTTTTGCTTCTATGGTTTTGATGACATCTTTGTATTCTACCGAATTAAATGACAAGGACCGTAAATCTATACTTAAATTCCTATCTGAGACTACCACTTCCTCCATGAAAACGCGCGAAAGTGCATCTGGGACTACGTTTTGCGTACCTTTTCTATGTTCAATCCTAAAATCGAATGCTTGTAGCTTCAAGCTCCAACGAGCCAACCTGCCTGTCAGATGCTTTTGGTTCATCAGCCATTTAAGGCTGGCGCGATCTGTTATTACTGTTAACGGTAAACCTTCAACGTATGCTCTGAATTTTTTGATGCTGAGTACTGCCGCGTAGCACTCTAGTTCCGTAATACTATAGTTGCGTTGAGCTTTGTTCAACTTAGAGGACATATATGCAATAGGACGTCACACTGTATGTAGAACGGTCGCTCAAAATTTGGATTCGTTAATACAGATGCCGTTGTTAAGCTCTCCTTTAGTTGTGCAAAAGCTATTTTTGCATCCTCAGACAAGGTAAATTTCTTTAATAGCTCTTTCGACAGACATCCGTGCAATGGTGCCGCTATTGAAGCATAGTCTTTGATAAACCTACGGTACCATCCAGTCATTCCTGAGAATCTTCGAAGTTGTTTAGCTGTCTTTGGCTCCGGGAACAAAGTCATGGCCTCGACTTTCTCTAGATCCGTTCTTAAACACTCATCTCCTACAACATACCCTAAATATTTTGCTTTCCTAAAGCAGAATTTACTCTTTTCGACATTGATTGTCGGACTAGCCTTTCTCAAACAGTTGGCCACTCTTTCATTCATCAGCATATGGCTTTCAAAATCTTTGGAACATACTAACAAATCATCTACATAGAAGAACACACTTTCACGTATTGCAGATGGTATCACTTTATCCATTAGCCGACACATTCTTTGGGCAGCATTACATAACCCAAAGGCCGTACACACCCTGAAGGCCGTTTTCTCTCTCGATTTATCTTGTATTTTGTAGTCGACTAAGCAATCCTTCTATGTGCGGTAAAGGGTAAGCGTCTTTAATAGTGCGGTCATTCACTTTACGTGCGTCCAGGCATAACCGGTGTTTGTCTCCTTTTATGACCAATGTCACCGGTGAGTTCCAACTGATATTACTCTCCTCAATAACACCCAATTGTAACATGCGGTCCAATTATGCGTACATCAATTTTTGTATTGCTGGAGAGATAGGATAATGTCGTTGCTTTACAGGAAGATGCTCATTTCGAACTTCAATAATATGTGTTTCCAACAATGTCTTACCTAAACCTAGCTCATTGAATGACGGAAATTTCTTTACTACTATGTTAAGTTCAACTTTAATAACTGCTGCTTAGTTAGCTCATGTGGATCAGCAGTAACTTTTAAACTAAACGACTGTACCTCTAACTCAGATACCCCCTTTAAACCTTCTACACCAACTTTTTTCTTGCTTAATAACGGAACTCCCAAAAAGT
>NC_051846.1:123169004-123175719 GCF_002237135.1 Teleopsis dalmanni | reverse complement strand
ATAAAGTTAAAAACATCTTTTTCATGTTCAGCTTTTTGTACTACATCATTTGGCGGTAGCTCAGTGAAATGAACTGCCTAACTAAAGCCAGGTTCACATTTCTGTGCATTTTTTAATTTTGGTTGCCAAAGTAGACCAAGTTGTTTTATTTTTTCAATATATAAATTGATTACAACCAATGTTGAATACAGACAAAGTTATTCAAATGTCAGAAATTACCAAAACAATATTGCCAAGTCATTGAAAAGAAATTCAACTATTTTTTTGGAAACAGCCACTGTAATAAATTTTACTAAATAAATGTTTATAATATTTAATAAAAGTAATAAAAATTTTAGAAAATACAGATATTTACAAAATTTATAGCAAATGCTCATTAAATAATGAAAAATATATGCAAAAAGTGATCACTTTTCGGTTAAAAGTTTTCTAATAACGATGATTATTTTTTTTTAATATAAATAAAACAAAACGTTTTAATAAAATTATTTTTTATTGAAATTTTTTATATTCGTATATTCATTTAAATTCACGTGTGAAAATATCATCTTGTAAAAATGTATTATTGTTGCTGGTAATGCTACGCTTTCTTTATAGTGACAAAGAAGCGATATTTAAAATTCTCTAAAAAATATCTTATAAAAATACTAAAATGGCAGCCCTGGCGATTTAGTTTCGACTTAGCCACCTCGAAAATATGATAAGGATGTGTGCGAGTTAGGCTAAGCTAATGCTAAACCAAATGGGAGATTTTTTGGGATTTTTTGCACTGCACACATTTAGCCATTTATCAACATGTATCGACACATCACTACATTATCGGCACAACTTAGAATTTCCCTCATTTAGAACGCAACTTAGCCTAATTCGCACACGACCTAAGAATCGACACATCACTACATTATCGACACAACTTAGAATTTCCCTCATTTAAAACGCAACTTAGCCTAACTCGCACACGACCTAAAACTCTACTAAAATTTACATCGTCTAAAATTTACATATATCTATTACACAATTCTAATCATATTCACTAATTTTACTTTTACACATTATATATTACATAAACTTCATATGTGATCTGCGTTTCACTTTTTTTAGATTGCATCAGTGTGCTAGCATTACAATTTTTTTTTTTATAGTGGACTAGGTTAATCTAAGCCAGAAAGCGTGGGCGTAAGGGAGAATGGTGGGCTTACGGCTAAAAACCGGGAATGCGATTAGGGGTAAAATTTGTAACCAGCGTCACGAAAGCCGCGGTTATAGAGAAAGATGGCGTGGGGATTGTGGTCCCATTCAGCCAAGTAATGAGAAAGGCACTGAGCGGGTTTAAAGCGCAAGGTTTGAGCAAGGTCTTCAGAGAGGGTATTGGGAATGGAGAAGTCAGGGGTGAAGTCGTGGAGCCAGATGAGGTACCTACGGGCGAATGTCAATAGGTACTCGCCAACACGAGTGATCATGGACGTGAGTTGTTGTTGTTGACAGAGACAGGGAAGTGCTTGTCGTTAGGCTTGTGCTCATAGTTGGTGCAATCACGAAGCAGTTTCTGCTCAAACATGTAGTTTTTTCCTATCTGAGTGGAAGTAATTGCTGACCAAATAGCGAAAGCGTAGGTGAGAAGGGGCGAAAAAGCTGCTTATAACAGAGCAGGTTAACTTTGTAGTTAAGCTGGTTGTCTTCGAAGTGAATTTTTGAGTTGAGCGTGCCTGAACTGGGCGTTACGGATAGCACAATTAACGTGAGGAATTAAGTTATATTGTGAGAAAAATACAATGACAAGATATTTCATCATGGGGACAAGCTGAATCGGAGAGTTGTTTAGCCTGAACTTGATGTCAGAGGTGTCAAAGCCTCAAGGACGATCACGCTGCTGACCGAGAAAGGCTATAGCAGACATTTTGGAGGGGTTGACCAATAAGAAGATCCTAGGTATTATAGTCAAAAAAGGATCAAAGATAGGCACTAAGCTCATTGAAAATGCGGCAAGGATTAGACGACCGCATGAACATAAAGCAGTCTTCGTCGAAGCAGATTTGCTTGACAGGGGCTAGCGATGGACCAATGTTTGCTATAAGCAGGTTAAAAAGGAGGAGGCCAATAACCGACCCTTGGGGACGCCGGCGTAGATGGGAAAATCACTGGACAGAGAGGAACCGACTTGAACTGGAAGAGTTCTGTTGGACGGAAATTTGTGGACCACAATGCAGAGCGCTGGAGAGAAGCCGAACTGATGGAGGTTAAGAATAAAGCCTTTAAGCCAGACAGTAACTAAGGCTTTTTCAATGTCAAAACTTAATGCCACAGTGAGCTGCTTATTGAATAAGTCTCCGCATATCTCATTTTGGAGATGATGCAGGACATGGACGGTGGAGGTTTGGCATCTAAAGTCAAACTGATAGAGGGGAACACTATTATTCCTCGGGGAGAAAGACTTCAGCTTTCTAACTATGAAAGTTTCATAGATCTTGCTGACAGAGTTGAGGAGGGAGAAAGCTGAATGTGTCAGTTTTGGGTTTGCTACTTTTGGCGATTGGACATACTATGACCTTCTTCCATGGCTGGATGAAGCAACCAGTGTTGTACGCATAGTTGAAAAGCATATCGCACTTAAAGTAGAGAGGCGAGAAATGCCGCATGGCGTAGAAATACACGCAGTTAGTGTCAGATGTCTTTTTGGGCGCCTTGACCCGGAGCTTATCGGAGAGCTTGGAAAGAGTGAAAATCCTTGGGTGTCTTCAACATTGATGCAGCGAGCAAGGAACTGCGGAATGACAATGCTTTCATTAAATGCGTCCAAAAGCCTATGGACAACGGCATTCGTACTGGAGTAATAAATTAATATACATACAAATAAAGTGCCTTAAAATACTTGCCAAAATATTGTGATTAATAGCGGTAAATAAAAGTAAAAGGCCAAGAAGTCTTTAGATGCATGTAAGATTTCATGAAATATTTTTTTTGAATATGTAGATATAACTATCAAATATTTTTGCAGGAAAGATACAGCAAGTTTTGATGTTCCTAGTTACACAGCAAATTTTTTCAAGGAAAGTTTCCGTATGAATTGCCAATGCTTCAATATCATATGCAACAACGTTAGAGGTATTGGTCGAAGTACCACCAGCTTCAGACAGCGCAAACCACTGAAGGAGCGGGTCGCAATTGCACTATACACTGATTGCATTGACCTTGTGGTCGTCTGCTGAGTACAGCACAATTGCAATATATTACAACAACTATAAAGGATGGTTTTCTATGGTGCTTTTAGCGTTGGTGGATTACAGGTAAAATTTAAATACACATGTTTATAGATATATGATATTATTGTTATATATTGTTATATATATATTTTTTTTCAGATATAAATAAACGTCGGAGCGCCTAGCCGGCGCAACGACTCAAGAATTTAGGAAGTGTTATCGCTTCCTTTTAGAGATTCTTTAAAATAAATCTAAAAATATAAGTGGCATAAACGTTCCGGTTATGTGTATTGCAGCTTTCGCATTCAGGTTTTCCACCACAATTATGAAACAGTATCCATTTGTAATCACTAATGATGAATATAAGAAAACATTTGACTACCAACTATCAAAAGCAAGACGAGTGGTGGAAAATGCGTTCGGCCATATAAAAGCAAGGTTCAGGCGGGTAGATAACGATATGAGTAATGTTACATTAATAATTAAATATTGTTGTGTGCTGCAAAACATCCTTAACGAACGTAATGATGTTATTAATTCCAAGTGGCAACATATTCAAAAGGAAAATTAGATCAAAAACAACAAACCATAACCACAGCACGAAGACCTTTCCAATGACAACAATCCAAAAGCGGAGGAAATAAGAAGAGTAATAGCTGATTCTTTTGATAATTTTTATTTTTTAATTTGCATTTTTTTAATTAAGTATATATAAAATATTTACATTATTTACACATATTAACTGCACTTAAAACCACAACAGTGTTTTATATAAAATATTTACATTATTAACACATATTAACTACTTTTAAACTTTTTCTCTTTCTAAAAGGATAGCTCTTTCTCCTTGTTCGAGCATTTGCTTTTCGATTTTATTGCATTGATGCAGTTGCTACGTTAAGTGATTTTGCGCACAACTTTTTTTTTTGTTTTTCCTAGGAGTTTCTTTGCACAAATCACCAGATCCACTATCGATTGGAGATGACGAACAAAGCTTTCCGTCCGAATTATTCATTGATGAATGAACTGCAACAGACAAAATAGTTCAATTTATAAAACATTTTGTTAATACATACTTGTGAACACTAATATATACTTTCAAATTAAATTATTATTATTGTTTAATTTATAAAACAATTTGTTAATTGTACATTTTGTAAATACCATTAAAAATTATAGAAATAAAAACTTTACTTTAATTAACATAAGATATTGCAAATCGAAGTATAACCATACACCAATATATTTTCATATCATATCTGCACTCTCCTGAACATGGTTTTCAATGTTGAATCGCTTTAGTCCGCCAAGCATTTCGTTGACGTTATTGAAATGCCAGTTTGATGGCGGTCCGCCTGAATCTCCTGCTTTCTTTTTCTCATCTCTATATAATATATGAAATCAATAATTTATTTATTTAGTCCAAATTCAAACTTACCTATATTTATTTGTGAGGTTTTTTATTTTATGCCACACCTCCTCCCCAGTAAAATGGATATTGTGAGCACATTAAATCTGCTATTTCGGCATATATAGTGCCGAACATAAATATTGGCACAGCTAACAAATTGAACTTTAGCATTATTTTTATCCTGTTAATGATTTTTAATCAACAAACAATTTTTTTAGATAAAATGCTTAATATGCTTTTAAATTCATTTTATTTCATTTTATTTTCTCTCATATTTAATTTTTTAAAATTAAGAAACCAAAAAAAAAATTTATTTGGCTGAACAAAATTATTGGCACAGCTAATGCAAAAATTAATAAACAAATCAATAAAAAATGTTTTTGATAACAATTAATATTCAGTGTCCAAGCTTTTCTATTTAATAACAGCTACTATTTGATTTGGAATCGAAGAAATCAATTTATATGTGATTTTTAGCCAAATATTTTGCCACTCTTTAGCAGTGTCAACTTAATTCTACATTTGTTGTTATAATGGGCTTATTTGGACGTCTCACACAGGGGTATTTGACCAATTTAGGCGGCCAAAATTATTTTTGTGTGATTTTTAACTCAAAATGTAATGTAAAGCTACTTCATGACTTTTAAAGTTGCTAAAACAAAAAAATTAACAAAATAATCAATCATGTCTAAAAATAATATATTGTATTTGATAAAATGTTGCAAATGTATGGCAAGGTGTTCGCCTCAATTCAGAATTCGAATAGGATATTAATATAAATAAATATTATATATTATAATAGTAAAAATATGATTATAAATATTATTATAATAATAAAAAGTATTTCAGTTTCTTAATGTGACTTTTTGGCAAAACATATTCGTATACCTAACAAAAGTAAGCCGGACGGAACTGGATAGGACGGCAATAGCGTGGTGAAGAAGGAATTGGGTTGTGCCATATCAGTTTTTGAGTGTTTGATAATATTAGTTGCAATGGTACCAACGAACTTACCACCGAACGAAAAATATTCGTATCCAACTCATTGTCAAATTTTTGCTTATATTGGGATTGCTGTGATCCATCACAACCCCACTTACAAACGAGTGCTTAGTTTTTCAAATCATTCTGTTCTAATGATTTAATCACTTCTTCAAGGTATAGAATAGTCTTGTTGCTGTATGACCAAAAGATCTTGTAAATTGATTACGGCACAAGTAGCAGTGATTTTGTATGCTGAACCTAATAGATGACAGTATTTTTTGGCCTTTTGGATAAGAGTATAATATGATTAAAACTTTTTATTACTTTGTCTTAATATTTCATATTGCCTACGAGACAAGTTTGCTTCAATAAACATTGAAAGAGCCTCTAACGTTGACATGGTTTCTTTTTGACTTTCGTTGTAAGCTTGTTTATATTTATGAGCACGATTTGGTGAATTAGTAATTTCATTTAATTTGGTACAATTTCATTTGGGTAGCTGAAGTAATATACCCTAATGTGGATATATTCCTTTGTATATTATTATAAATTCAAGATATTCCTTCGTATGAATATATCCTGATGTAGATATATTCCTTGGTATATTATTATAAATTATTCACTTACAGTAGGCGTACTACAGCCGATCGTAGTGTAATAATTTAAATTCAATATATTCCTTCGTGTCAATATATTCTTATATGGATATATTGCTTTGTGTTTTAATTAAAAATTATTTCATTTGCAGTAGGCGTACTACAGCCGATCGCAATGTAATAATTTTAAATACAATATATTCCTTCATATTATAATAATAATATAATTTCTTTATATCGAAATTTTTCTATGTGCAACTAGTGCTAATTTCAACTTGTAATCCCCAGGTGTATGTGCCTTAGTAAATATTTTACAAGTCAACTCTATAAGAAAAATGCCCATCTTATATATGCACTCGACCGAGCTTTTTCGTAGCGTATCATTTTATTTACAGCTGATCTCATGTAATTCTTATTTAATTTTTGCCGTTCTGATTTTCTATTTCATGTTTTGTGTGGTACTCAGCTTGTGCATTTAACTTCTCTTTAAGCTTCTCTTACGGCGAATATTTTTGGCAGTTCTT
>NC_051846.1:123142397-123168904 GCF_002237135.1 Teleopsis dalmanni | reverse complement strand
TTTTTTTTGCGCATCAGTAAGATCTTGCACTTTTTGGAACTTGAATGGCTTTAGTCCAAGCTCATTTTTCAATATTTGCCGAATGGCATATTGCGATATGTTCAGCTCACGAGCCATTTTTCGTCCACTGCGACGCGGATTTCGTTCAATTAGCTTCTTCACTTTTCGAACCATTTCTGCCGATGTTGCTGTTTTTTTTCGTCCACTTCCTTGACGTCGGGCTACGCTACCAGTATCATAGTAACGAGCGATGGTACGAGACACAAAACATTTATTCACTTTTAAATGCTGGAGGGCTCTAACGATAGCCACTTGTGGTTTTCCAGCCAAATGCAAAGCAATCACACTATCACGCTTGAATTCCATCACAAATAACTTTTTTTCTGAAAAATTCCCACCAAAACGCTTTTGTGGGCTTGTAAACAATATAATGAGCTGTCACTAGAATAAATCTGACAGCTGTGGGACGAGCGGTTTAGAAATGACAGCAGTCTGAAGTTGGTTGCAGTTTTTTCATCTCACCTTGTATATATATATACATGTATATAAATATATATATATAAAACAATTTAATTTACAAAGCATTTAATAAAATAGGTTTTTTTTTATTAAAATTTATAACTCAATTACATATGAATGTTGTTTGCAATTTCATCGCGCATAGAAATTGCATCAATATTTTCATTCTCAGTAGCAACTCCTTCATAATGACAATCCTCCACGATGTTATTTACTTCAATCAGATCAAGTCCATCATTCAGGCATATATTATGCATAATGCATGCCACAGCTATTGTTTGAACACAGTGTTCAAGATTTAACCTAACAACTTTATCAAAAATTGAGCGCCAACGTATTTTCAATGCACCAAATGTACATTCAATAACAGTACTAGCCTTACTATGAAGCTCGTTAAATTTCTTTTGTCTTGCTGTTAACGGTTGCAATCTTTTATATGGAGTGAGAATTGCTATTGGACTAGTCCGACAACAGTATCCACTATCGCCTAGCAGGTAGTAGCCTGGTGGAGGAAAATTTTGCAAATTAAATAATTCACTGCTTTGTAGAACCCGCTCATCGTTCACCGATCCTGGGAAACCAACACAAATAGATAAAAATTCCTTATTACTGGAACATACAGCTTGTAAATTGATTGATGTAAATGACTTTCGGTTCATGTATTGATCACGAAGTCGTACAGGCACAGCTATTGGTATATGTGTTCCATCTATGGCACCTAATGCACGATTGAAAATTGTAGTACCGGCTCGTTGGTTAAATTTTGTAGAAATGCTTTCACACTCACTTTCAGCTGGATATTTAATAACCGATGACTTTAATGAAAGGAACCCTTTCAAGCACTTGTAAACAATATCCCGCACAGTATATCTCGAAATTCCAAACGAAGCTCCTGTTACACGATAGCTTGCACCACAGCCAAGCCAATATAAAAATACAGTAATAATAAACCGGTCATTCCATCCTGTTTTAGTATTTAAAAACCTTGCACCGTAATTGAAAACTCTTTCCAATGCTATTACTGTAAGCCTTAAATGTTTTCTTATGATTGAATTATCTTTCCCCACAACAGCTCTAAATATTGCCGAAGTATATCCATTTTGGCATAAAAGCTCGCGCTAAATAGTCAAACTGATAATTTATGTTATTTACTGAAATTATTTTATAATTACCTTTGGATATTCTTCTAAGAATCTCTCTTTCAATTTATTATGCTGACTATATAATTCCATTAATTTGCCAAATTGCGCAAATAAAAATACTTCATCGATTTCTGCGTTCTCTGCCATCGCAAAATATGTAACAAAAGTATTGACATCAAAATATATTCACAGCTGATACTAGCTGTCAAAATGTAACTCGCACACTTTTTTGGGCTAAGTGGCTAAATGTGTGCAGTGGAAAAAATCCCAAAAAATCTACCATTTGGTTTAGCATCAACTTAGCCTAACTCGCACACGTCCTAAGATGTATATTATTAAATCTTTACTGTATTCTCTACCATATATTAAATGCCATGGAACATCCCTTTTTTAGATATAATGGTGAAATAATGGTGATCCAATTTACTGGATAATACCAATTGATTAAAAATAAGAGATAGAAGAAAATAAAAGTCAACTGTTTATATTTATTTAATTATATCAGCTGTTTATATTTATGAAATATAAACAGACAAAAGTGAATGTTTTTATTATTATTTTTATTTCTGGCGGAATATCAACTTACAGTTAATTTAATTTTAACTGCTTTGTTAATTTAGGTTTATATGTCCAAAAAATTATTTATAAAGTTTTAATTTGTAGTTGTAATTTTTTAAGTTTCTATTTTAATTAGTTAATTTAATGTATATTGACTATTAATGACTATGGATGAACAAAAAACTAATGCATTTTAAAAAATAAAGTATTTATATTTTGATGTGTTATTTTGTATTAAAATTAATTTATGTATTTATATAGCATATATATAGATATATATATATAGAAATATTATAATATAATATATAGAAATATTATAATATAATATATAGAAATATTATAATATAATATATAGAAATATTATAATATAATATATAGAAATATTATAATAGGCCTTTTCGGTGGCTCGCAAGTACGGTAAAAAATGCATGTTGGCTTATGTTGGCCACGCGAGTCATTGGCATCACTGTTGCAATTTGTCAAATGTTTTGTTTTGACAAACAGCAAAACTTGTATATGTGCATATAAATCAAATATATTTTTATAAAAATATTATAAAATTAAAATGAACACGGAATTAAAAGGAATGGTAAGAATATTGGAAATTTAAAAATAAAACACTAAGATAAGTAAATTTTTGTAGGTACTGTCGATGTTGGGAGAACAAAAGCAACGTTTTGCAGCGGCCGAGGGATGTAAGTTATTTCACGGATTTTTTAAATGTTATGAATGTTCGTGTCAAGTAGCACTCTAGAAAACACTTCGTTTCCTTTGTGGTCCATAGTTTGGGTGTATTTCTATAAAAAAATTTTTTAGAAAAACTTCAAAAATTATGTTTGTTTTATTAATTTTATGTATGTAAACTACAAATTAAATGAAATAAAATAAATGTTACTTGGTAATAACTAACATAATAAAAAATTCAATGTCCTTAATACTTACGATTTCTCCATTCTTATTATTTCTTCGTTACTTTTCAAGATTTTTCAAATTTTTGAATTCTGTTTGAATTTTTATTTCCTCAATTTTTGACATTTGATTGCACTATTCGTTGGAATTTTCAATGAAGGTTCACAATAGTTCGCTTATTGCGTTGGTAACATTTTTTTTTTTACTGGCCGATGTGGTTGGCTAGCATAACTATGCTGGCCGAGGTAGAAAAAATAGTGTTGTTGTTTTGCGTACATTGCGGCCAGTATAGGCCTGCATAGGCAAACAACTTGCTGTTTTTTGCCGTACTTGCGAGCCACCGAATACGCCTAATATAATATATAGAAATATTTGCTAACATTTCGAAATAAATGCGTTTCACTGTTCTTGTCTGGAAGCTGATACAAATCAAAATTAAAAAACAAAAAACTAAACAGACGATAAAATACAATATATCTCTATCCTAGGTATGGTAATTTTTTATTATCTTCTATTTCCATTATAAAACTTATGTTTTTATGAAACTTCTTCAATTTTTCCAATATTGTTTGTATTGCATTCGTCTTTACTATTCGAAAAATGTCAACCATATATTTCGTCAGTAATCTGGGTTTAGTTTTTAAATTTTCTACACATGTGTTGAGTAGTTCTTTCATTACAATATCCGCCACTATAGGTGACAAAAGTGATCCCATTGGTAAACCTCTAAGTTGAGTATACATTCTTTTTTGTATTTGAAGTATCTATTGTCTTTTATGCAGAAACGTAATATATCAATAAACTGTTTCTTGTTCATTTTTGTGTGTATGCTTCTATGCCGTCCATCTTTTGCTTATTACCTCCAAAGCATATTCTACCGGAATACAAGGGAACAATGATACTACATGAAACGATACCAATGATTCTTCTTCGTGTATATTAGTGTTGTTAAAACGTTCTTTAAATTGTGCAGAATTCTTTTTGTTGTATTTGGAATTTTTGGTCAGGTTTTTAAGAACATTTACTGAGTTCATATGTTAGGGAGTTAAGAGATGAGCAAATCGATCTTAATGGTGTATCCTTTTTATGAATTTTGGGTAATCCATAAAGTCTTGGTGCTATCGCTGTGTTTGTTAATAGTCTTCGTTTTTCTTTATCTGATATTATTCGTTTTGTGTGTAATTTTTCCAATCATTCATTACTTTTTCTTTCTAGAAATGATTTTGGATCCTTGTTCATCCATCGTTACGTCATTAAATCATTGAGTATTATCATCATGCGGGTGTCATATACCTTTTTATACATTGCCACCGTTACATTTCCTTTGTCTTCAGTTATAATATTGATTTCTGAATTTTCTCTTAAAAATTGTTTTGTTTGTTCAACTGTGCTCAAGACAAATTTATCATTTCTTGAAATGTATATGCTTTGTATATGTATTTATGGCTGTGGTGAGCTGTAATCTGGCATTCTCTTTTTCCTCAATATTTTCTAAAGTTTGTACACAATCGTCTCCATCAGATATATATTTCAGTAGTAGTATTCTCTTTTTATTTATTGGTATTGCGAATTTTGATTTCAGTAATAGAAGCCAATTGATGTTCCGGTATCTCTTTGTTCGTGTAGTTTACAGTAATTTATAGGAATACATGAAGAAAGAGTATTTAAAAATTATTTAAATTTTGTGACATTAGTTGCAAGAAATATTCTAAACTATTATTAATTTTGTTGTTATTGCTTTAAAATTATTATTCATATTAATTTTATATTAACTATTTAATTTTATAAGGAATGTAGATTGCTTAAATTATGTGCACATCTGCCAGATTTATTGTTTGTGAAAACATAACATTTGACAGATTGCAAATCAAGCGAGACATTGGCATCACTATTGCAATATGTCAAGTGTTATGTTTTGACAAATAACAAACAGCAAATCTTGCATATATGCACATAATGCAAGCAAATATATTTTGTATAAAAAATAATAATTAATATAAAATTGAAAACAGAATTAAAAGGAATGCTAAGAATGTTAAAAATTTTCAGCAACTTGCTGTTTTTTGGCACACTTGCCATCCACCGAAAACACCTATCAATCAATAATTATTCTATCAATTCTTAGGCATCTTTGCGAAATAAACACATGTGATACTTTTGTATTACCACTTTATTATTAATTAAAACATTTTTAAATATCTGTTGTTAATATTTATTATTTTAAAAGCAGTTTTCGTTTTACACGCAATTTGTGTTTTTTCTCATGCCTCTAAGAAGACGTGGTAAACACTAATTGACGCTAGACTAATAGGCTAGTTGCTGTGTGTACTTTGGTTTTTATACTACGCTAGATGGCGTTGCGCTGGTTAATGCGTTCGGCACAGCATTCCACCGCAATAAGCGCCGAAGGCTTTGGTGAAACTATTGAAGAATACTAGAAAATGCAACACTGCAAACCAAACATATTACTGAATATCTTTTCCTTTTTTCTTCCCTGTTAAATTTTTTTTTTTATCTATTGTTAATGAAACCATATTGACGTGTTTTTTTTATTCTGTAGACTCCTAAAAAAACCCGTCGTGATTTATTTTGATCGCTTGGCGATGAATTTGCTGAAGATTGTTTTATGTTACTAGAACTAGAAAAAATTCAAGTACACTTATCCTTTTGTTAAATTTATGCAGATCTGTATATGGCGGCTTAAGTTATTTACTTATATAATCAGCACGTAAGAAGATATGAATGCATTCTTTTAAACTTTTGTGAACAAAAACTGGTTGTTTTGAGTGATGCGATGTTGAGGTGAGCCTTAATTGTTGCAATCCTCTACAAAATTGGTTTAAGAACTTTTCCTAATTGAGTGCTGCGCCGTTGTCGACAAAAAATTCACCAGGTAATCGTAACACGGTGTCATAAACTAGTTCTGCCGCTGACGTGCCTATGTAGAACTGATCGAAGTAAGTGTAACCATTTATGTTTGGGTCTGTAAGTTTTATTTTATTTCAGACCTCAACCCCAGTATAACTAATGGAAGTAACTGCAACCATGTTTGTTTGGGTCTGGACATGAGAGCTGTTTTCAACGTGCGATGCAATCGCTCTATCGTGCTGTTTGCTGCTGGATGGTAAGGAGTCGTACAAATGCGTACGGTTCCCAGTAGGTTGGTATGAGCTTGAAACAAATCTGCTTCAAATTGGGTGCCTTGATCGGTTGTAATTTGCTTAGGTGCATCGAAACGTGAAACCCAGGTTGCATAGAAACTTGCTGCGAATGTATCTGCTGTTATGTGTTTGAGAGGTGTTATTTCTGGCTACCGACGGAATCTATGGATCATTGTCAGAGCATACCTATAACCTTGACATTCTGGAAGAGTGATCAGGTCAATGTGAACGTGATTAAATAGTTGGTCTGTGTCTGGCAAGAACATTGGAGCTGGTTTGGTGTGTTTGTTGATCTTTGATGGTTGACAGGTTTGACACTGACGAACTCATGACCACATTTTTACGAATTGACGACCGAACATACTTTGACGTTAAGAGATATAATGTGACTCTGGTACTAGGATGCGATAACGACTGTACCATTTTAAATACGTCTCTTCTCAGTAATTTGGGGATTCACATGTCTTCATTTTAACAAGATGAATGGGGCTTAACCATGGACTGTTTGACGGTCGTATAATCCCTTGCTCCAGTAGTGTGCGAAATTCATTACGAATTGCTGTTAATTTCTTAGCAGGGCATCTCCTTGGTTTTTCTTTCTGTTGGCAGTTTGTAGTTGTTAGGGTTGAATAGGTTAATATACTTGCGAACTATGTTGGGCAACTTGATAGATGCATTTAAGATGGATATCGAATGTACATGCACGTTTTTTACAATGCCTGTGACGGATAAAGACTTTAGAGGATCAATCAGTCATTTGGTCTTTATGTCTGGCACTAAACCGAAATTTGATAAAATATCTGTGCATATAATTGGTAACCCTACATTAGCTATTATGAAGTTAGAGCTGAAGTTGCGACGAAGTCATTAAATCAATGCACATTCTTCGAATGCCATAAGTGTTTATAGTTGTGTTATTGACTATATAATTTTGATGTCTTCTGGAATTACATTTGTATTTTGTACTGTAGAAACGAATTAAATGATGGATACTGCTGCACCAGTGTCGACCAAAAATAATTTAGTCATTCTATTATGAACTTGAAGGCGGTTTTCGCATGTGCAGTTAAACGATTTGTTATCGTGTGCTGCACACTCTGGTGATAACGATTTTAGTTTCTCGAGTTAAGATTTTGCTTAGTCAATGTTCCAGAGAATTTACATAGCTGTTAGCACTTTGTGGCACTGGCACCAAAATGTGAGTGATAAAAGGCTTGGGTTGCGCTATCTGCTGTTTCTTCGATTACGGTGACCAGATCTGATTTCTGATGTCAAACTGCTGACATTTGCTGTTAGCTGCTGAACTGAAGTTTCAAGTGTTAACACTTTCGATTCTAGAGATGGAATCGTTTTCTTCTCATGACTAACTGTAGCATCAGCACACTGTGACGTGGCCATAACATACTGCGGAGATGCCATGTTGTCCATAATTCGATTGGCAAACTCTGCTGTTTGATCTACATTACTTGTATTACTTGCAGACAAAATGCACCTTGAATTGCTGGGTAGCCATTGTAGCCAGATGGCTGCTAATGCTTCCTCAAAAACGTTAGTACCGGCTACATTTCGCATTTCTTTATGTAGTTGCGTTAGCCGTTTATTTGACAGCTTTAAGTTCGTCAATAATTTCAAAAGCTACTTTTGTTTCGAATCACCACATCTTTTTACTAACTTCTTTTTTAAAGCTACATATTTTTCTGCTGTGGGAGGACACTTCGCAGTGTCTGCAACTAGATGTAAAGTGTTTGTATCTAGTGTACGTGTAAATGTCCCCGTATTTGTGCAAACCACAATTTTAGATCCGTCTATAGAAACGAAGGCAACTTAATTAAGCTGACTGCTTCTACGTTCTGCTTGTATTCAAGTTGTTGGTTTGTTTGTACGGTTTGAGTTTGTTCTTTGTCTGTATCCATGTTGCTGCTTGCTGACTCAAATTCACTGATGTTGTTGCTTGTCCTTTTCGGGGACATCAATGTGGTACTTCTGTATTACCACTTTATTATTAATTAAAAAACTTTTAGATATCTGTTGTTAATATTTATTTTACAAGCATTTATTGTTTTACAAGTAATTGTGTTTTTTTTTCTTGCTTCTAAGAAGACACGATAAATACTAATGGTTGCTGGACTATCAAGTTAGTTGCTGTTTGTATTGTGATTTTTAATCACATCAGACGTCGTTGCGCTGGTTAATGTTTCAATGTTTGTCAATTTTTTTATTAAGCATACAAAATAAATACTGTAATACAAACTACTTTGAAAAATAAACACAAATTTCTTGTTTCCAGACCGCTCGATGTATAATGTCACTCTTATTTAGAGTTGCCAAAGGTATCCGTTTTCTGAAAGTGATAATCGGCTGATTGTGAAGGTTGCCATGTCGTTTGTACTGTTTTCACAAATGTTTGGAATTCACTTTGCATCTAACTTTATAACAGACGCAAAAAAGTTGTCAGCTGTGATTTCAGCTGTAATTTTCAATTATTCTTGATTTCGATAGCAAAACAAATTCAAATCAAGTAGATTAATATGGGAATTTTGACAGCTGAAAATAGAAATGAATTCTAATGTGTACAAAATCAAGTTGATTTTAACTTGAACAGTTCACCGTAGTATAATATTGTACAGTAGCTATTGTGAATAGTTTTGAGGAATAAATAAAATTTTCATATAAAATGAAACAAATGTTATGAATCATAGACAAAATCAACAACCAAATGTGATGTGTAAAGGTTGAATTAAGACTGAATTCGTTAGTTAGTTAGTTAGTTGTGGTGGTGGGAGGACGAAGACTCCCCAATTAGCTAAAAGAGAAAGCCGTTTTGAATCCACAAAAAACCTCGTGATAGTGGATAGTAGATAGAGGGTTAAACTAGAAACAGCCAGAGGCATTAACAAAGGTAAGAATCTGGCTAATGCTAATGCTGGAGGTATCGCTAAGTGAGTTGAAGCTTAAACCTAGTTCTGGCCAGACCTTGACAAAGACACATCAGGTGTTCTGGTGTCATATTTTCAAGAGCTGGTAGACACGCACTACAAGAGGTACCACAGGGAAGGCCGAGTTTAGCTCCATGTCTTCCTATGGACCAGTGTCCCGTAAACACAGATATTAGCCTAGACACCTCAGATTTGTTTCTACGAATTAAGTCAGAGATTCTATATTTGGAATAGATTGGCCAAGTAGCCCTTGACCTGGCTGCTGAGGCAGTAAGGGTCCACTCCCTATTTGCTTGTCGCAAAAAATGGTCGTAAATCAGCCTACACCCGTAGCTGACAGGGGCAGGAATCGAGATAGGAGTATCCGTGGAAGAAGCGCCTAGTTTAGCAAGCTCGTCAGCGCGCTCATTTCCTACAATATTAGAATGCCCAAGAACCCAGACTAGAGTAACCTTGGACCTCTCGCTTAGTTCACTGATAATTTCCTCATATTCTTCAACTAATCTCGATGGCAAACAGACTGCTGATATAGCTTTAATAGCTGCCTGACTGTCAGTTAGAATGTAGACCTTTTTTCCGTGAAGGCCCATATTTAAAGCAAGAACACTTGCCCTAAGGATGGCAAAAACTTCAGCCTGATATATTGAGGTGGAATCTGAAAGATGGTATGATTTATTGATCATTAGGTCCGTAGAAAAGATTCCGGCTTCAACGCCCTCATCTATTTTAGACCCGTCGGTGTGAATCGTTATCTTTTCTAGAGTTGTAAGCAATTCCGCCTCCCAATCCCTTCTTGAAGTAATTTTGGTGGCGAAGTTGTTGTCGAATTGTAACTGAGGACATAGGTAGTCTGAATCCCTGCTATCATCTATCGGATAGAATGATGCAATATTGCCATGTCCCAAGGCAATTGAGTGCCAAGAGTTTAGATCATTAAGCCTCTTCGCGTTGAGAGTAGCAACTTGCTTGATGTGTATATCAATAGGTAGCAAGTTAAGTATGACGTTGAGCGCACTGGTGGGGCATGATCTTAGAGCCCCCGTAACTCCCACACAGGCAGACCTTTGCATTCTGGTTAGTCTTTGAACAATATACTGTTTTTTCAACGAGGGCCACCACACCAGGCATCCATATGTTAAAATTGGCCGAACGACGGCTGTGTAAAGCCAGAGAATCACTTTGGGCTGTAATCCCTAGCTCTTACCGTATATTCTTTTGCATGCATAAAATGCCACACAAGCTTTGCGAATTCTTTCGTCGATGTTGGCTTTCCAATTAAGTTTTGTGTCGAGAATTACTCCTAGATACTTAACTTTATGCGAAAGAGTTAATCTTTGACCATTTAATCTTAGCAGCGGAAAATCTGGAATTTTATATTTGTTGGTAAACAATAACAGTTCAGTCTTAGAAGGATTAACACTTACATCACACTTTGAAGCTGAATTACTAAGGTTTCAAAAAGCGCACTCCATAATGTTACTTAGCACCGAAGGGAACATACCTGTTACCAGAAGGACAACATCATCCGCATACGCCATTGCTTTGACTCTACTCTGGTTAAGCCTTAAAAGCAGTGAATTCATTGTTAAAATCCATAACAAGGGAGATAACACTCCCCTTTGTGGTGTACTTCTCCTGACGCATTTCTTAATGCTTAGATTTCTCGTCTCTGTATTGATGATTCTAAACCCAAGCATTGATGCGATACATCGGGAGATGCAGGCCGGGATGCTCATTTCACTAAGAGCCTCCTGAATGGCTTCCACACTAACGTTATTAAAAGCACGTTCTATATCCAAGAAGGCAGCTAAGGTGAATTGTTTACATCCAAGAGATTTCTCCACCACGGTAACTACCTCATGTAGTGCTATTTCCGTGGACTTTCCTTTGAGATATGCATGTTGGGCACTCGATAGTTTGGCAAAACTATGTAAAGATCTGATGTAAGCGTTGATCAGTCTTTCCATAGTTTTAAATAAGAAAGAAGTAAGGCTGATGGGTCTGTAATCTTTAGCCGTACTGTGACCTGTTCTACCTGCCTTTGGAATAAAAACTACTCTAACCTGTCTCCAATCGCTGGGGACATGGTTAAGTGAAAGGCAGCTGCAGAAGATCGTGGAAAGCCAATTTACAGATACATCTCCCAGAGATTATAACATAATTGGTAAGATCCCGTCAGGACCCGGACTTTTGTATGGAGAGAAGGAATAGATAGCCCATTTGATCCTTCTAGAAGATACCACTGACTGTATAGTCTCGCCAGAGTTGGCTGAACGATACGGTAATACCTTTGGGGGATCACCCGAGGAACCGGGAAAATGGGTATCTACTAATAGTGACAGGGATTCCGTTACTGGTCTTCCATCTACTTTGTTAATGAGGGAGGGTCAAGAGCGGTCATTTGCTAGCATTTTAGCTAGTCTAGCCGATTCTTTAATACTTTCAATTTGCTCGCAATGAGAATTCCATGACAATTTCTTGGATTCTCGAAGCGCATTTTGTAAACCCTTAGAGCATCCTTATATAGAATCCAAACCTTGGTACGATAGCTTTCATTGAATGCTCTTCATGCATTCCTGCGGAGCAAAGAGAGCTTTTCGTTCCACCTTGGTTGCCTACATTTCTTCGCATACGAGCGAGGACACGATGCTTTAAAGGAAGAGATGATATTATCTGTCAAAGAGTTGACCCTACACTCCAATTCCCTAAAAACAGAATTAACAGAATTAACAGAAAAACAGAATTAAAAGGAATGCTAAGAATGTTAAAAATTTTCAGCAACTTGCTGTTTTTTGGCACACTTGCCATCCACCGAAAACACCTATCAATCAATAATTATTCTATCAATTCTTAGGCATCTTTGCGAAATAAACACATGTGATACTTTTGTATTACCACTTTATTATTAATTAAAACATTTTTAAATATCTGTTGTTAATATTTATTATTTTAAAAGCAGTTTTCGTTTTACACGCAATTTGTGTTTTTTCTCATGCCTCTAAGAAGACGTGGTAAACACTAATTGACGCTAGACTAATAGGCTAGTTGCTGTGTGTACTTTGGTTTTTATACTACGCTAGATGGCGTTGCGCTGGTTAATGCGTTCGGCACAGCATTCCACCGCAATAAGCGCCGAAGGCTTTGGTGAAACTATTGAAGAATACTAGAAAATGCAACACTGCAAACCAAACATATTACTGAATATCTTTTCCTTTTTTCTTCCCTGTTAAATTTTTTTTTTTATCTATTGTTAATGAAACCATATTGACGTGTTTTTTTTATTCTGTAGACTCCTAAAAAAACCCGTCGTGATTTATTTTGATCGCTTGGCGATGAATTTGCTGAAGATTGTTTTATGTTACTAGAACTAGAAAAAATTCAAGTACACTTATCCTTTTATTAAATTTATGCAGATCTGTATATGGCGGCTTAAGTTATTTACTTATATAATCAGCACGTAAGAAGATATGAATGCATTCTTTTAAACTTTTGTGAACAAAAACTGGTTGTTTTGAGTGATGCGATGTTGAGGTGAGCCTTAATTGTTGCAATCCTCTACAAAATTGGTTTAAGAACTTTTCCTAATTGAGTGCTGCGCCGTTGTCGACAAAAAATTCACCAGGTAGTCGTAACACGGTGTCATAAACTAGTTCTGCCGCTGACGTGCCTATGTAGAACTGATCGAAGTAAGTGTAACCATTTATGTTTGGGTCTGTAAGTTTTATTTTATTTCAGACCTCAACCCCAGTATAACTAATGGAAGTAACTGCAACCATGTTTGTTTGGGTCTGGACATGAGAGCTGTTTTCAACGTGCGATGAAATCGCTCTATCGTGCTGTTTGCTGCTGGATGGTAAGGAGTCGTACAAATGCGTACGGTTCCCAGTAGGTTGGTATGAGCTTGAAACAAATCTGCTTCAAATTGGGTGCCTTGATCGGTTGTAATTTGCTTAGGTGCATCGAAACGTGAAACCCAGGTTGCATAGAAACTTGCTGCGAATGTATCTGCTGTTATGTGTTTGAGAGGTGTTATTTCTGGCTACCGACGGAATCTATGGATCATTGTCAGAGCATACCTATAACCTTGACATTCTGGAAGAGTGATCAGGTCAATGTGAACGTGATTAAATAGTTGGTCTGTGTCTGGCAAGAACATTGGAGCTGGTTTGGTGTGTTTGTTGATCTTTGATGGTTGACAGGTTTGACACTGACGAACTCATGACCACATTTTTACGAATTGACGACCGAACATACTTTGACGTTAAGAGATATAATGTGACTCTGGTACTAGGATGCGATAACGACTGTACCATTTTAAATACGTCTCTTCTCAGTAATTTGGGGATTCACATGTCTTCATTTTAACAAGATGAATGGGGCTTAACCATGGACTGTTTGACGGTCGTATAATCCCTTGCTCCAGTAGTGTGCGAAATTCATTACGAATTGCTGTTAATTTCTTAGCAGGGCATCTCCTTGGTTTTTCTTTCTGTTGGCAGTTTGTAGTTGTTAGGGTTGAATAGGTTAATATACTTGCGAACTATGTTGGGCAACTTGATAGATGCATTTAAGATGGATATCGAATGTACATGCACGTTTTTTACAATGCCTGTGACGGATAAAGACTTTAGAGGATCAATCAGTCATTTGGTCTTTATGTCTGGCACTAAACCGAAATTTGATAAAATATCTGTGCATATAATTGGTAACCCTACATTAGCTATTATGAAGTTAGAGCTGAAGTTGCGACGAAGTCATTAAATCAATGCACATTCTTCGAATGCCATAAGTGTTTATAGTTGTGTTATTGACTATATAATTTTGATGTCTTCTGGAATTACATTTGTATTTTGTACTGTGGAAACGAATTAAATGATGGATACTGCTGCACCAGTGTCGACCAAAAATAATTTAGTCATTCTATTATGAACTTGAAGGCGGTTTTCGCATGTGCAGTTAAACGATTTGTTATCGTGTGCTGCACACTCTGGTGATAACGATTTTAGTTTCTCGAGTTAAGATTTTGCTTAGTCAATGTTCCAGAGAATTTACATAGCTGTTAGCACTTTGTGGCACTGGCACCAAAATGTGAGTGATAAAAGGCTTGGGTTGCGCTATCTGCTGTTTCTTCGATTACGGTGACCAGATCTGATTTCTGATGTCAAACTGCTGACATTTGCTGTTAGCTGCTGAACTGAAGTTTCAAGTGTTAACACTTTCGATTCTAGAGATGGAATCGTTTTCTTCTCATGACTAACTGTAGCATCAGCACACTGTGACGTGGCCATAACATACTGCGGAGATGCCATGTTGTCCATAATTCGATTGGCAAACTCTGCTGTTTGATCTACATTACTTGTATTACTTGCAGACAAAATGCACCTTGAATTGCTGGGTAGCCATTGTAGCCAGATGGCTGCTAATGCTTCCTCAAAAACGTTAGTACCGGCTACATTTCGCATTTCTTTATGTAGTTGCGTTAGCCGTTTATTTGACAGCTTTAAGTTCGTCAATAATTTCAAAAGCTACTTTTGTTTCGAATCACCACATCTTTTTACTAACTTCTTTTTTAAAGCTACATATTTTTCTGCTGTGGGAGGACACTTCGCAGTGTCTGCAACTAGATGTAAAGTGTTTGTATCTAGTGTACGTGTAAATGTCCCCGTATTTGTGCAAACCACAATTTTAGATCCGTCTATAGAAACGAAGGCAACTTAATTAAGCTGACTGCTTCTACGTTCTGCTTGTATTCAAGTTGTTGGTTTGTTTGTACGGTTTGAGTTTGTTCTTTGTCTGTATCCATGTTGCTGCTTGCTGACTCAAATTCACTGATGTTGTTGCTTGTCCTTTTCGGGGACATCAATGTGGTACTTCTGTATTACCACTTTATTATTAATTAAAAAACTTTTAGATATCTGTTGTTAATATTTATTTTACAAGCATTTATTGTTTTACAAGTAATTGTGTTTTTTTTTCTTGCTTCTAAGAAGACACGATAAATACTAATGGTTGCTGGACTATCAAGTTAGTTGCTGTTTGTATTGTGATTTTTAATCACATCAGACGTCGTTGCGCTGGTTAATGTTTCAATGTTTGTCAATTTTTTTATTAAGCATACAAAATAAATACTGTAATACAAACTACTTTGAAAAATAAACACAAATTTCTTGTTTCCAGACCGCTCGATGTATAATGTCACTCTTATTTAGAGTTGCCAAAGGTATCCGTTTTCTGAAAGTGATAATCGGCTGATTGTGAAGGTTGCCATGTCGTTTGTACTGTTTTCACAAATGTTTGGAATTCACTTTGCATCTAACTTTATAACAGACGCAAAAAAGTTGTCAGCTGTGATTTCAGCTGTAATTTTCAATTATTCTTGATTTCGATAGCAAAACAAATTCAAATCAAGTAGATTAATATGGGAATTTTGACAGCTGAAAATAGAAATGAATTCTAATGTGTACAAAATCAAGTTGATTTTAACTTGAACAGTTCACCGTAGTATAATATTGTACAGTAGCTATTGTGAATAGTTTTGAGGAATAAATAAAATTTTCATATAAAATGAAACAAATGTTATGAATCATAGACAAAATCAACAACCAAATGTGATGTGTAAAGGTTGAATTAAGACTGAATTCGTTAGTTAGTTAGTTAGTTGTGGTGGTGGGAGGACGAAGACTCCCCAATTAGCTAAAAGAGAAAGCCGTTTTGAATCCACAAAAAACCTCGTGATAGTGGATAGTAGATAGAGGGTTAAACTAGAAACAGCCAGAGGCATTAACAAAGGTAAGAATCTGGCTAATGCTAATGCTGGAGGTATCGCTAAGTGAGTTGAAGCTTAAACCTAGTTCTGGCCAGACCTTGACAAAGACACATCAGGTGTTCTGGTGTCATATTTTCAAGAGCTGGTAGACACGCACTACAAGAGGTACCACAGGGAAGGCCGAGTTTAGCTCCATGTCTTCCTATGGACCAGTGTCCCGTAAACACAGATATTAGCCTAGACACCTCAGATTTGTTTCTACGAATTAAGTCAGAGATTCTATATTTGGAATAGATTGGCCAAGTAGCCCTTGACCTGGCTGCTGAGGCAGTAAGGGTCCACTCCCTATTTGCTTGTCGCAAAAAATGGTCGTAAATCAGCCTACACCCGTAGCTGACAGGGGCAGGAATCGAGATAGGAGTATCCGTGGAAGAAGCGCCTAGTTTAGCAAGCTCGTCAGCGCGCTCATTTCCTACAATATTAGAATGCCCAAGAACCCAGACTAGAGTAACCTTGGACCTCTCGCTTAGTTCACTGATAATTTCCTCATATTCTTCAACTAATCTCGATGGCAAACAGACTGCTGATATAGCTTTAATAGCTGCCTGACTGTCAGTTAGAATGTAGACCTTTTTTCCGTGAAGGCCCATATTTAAAGCAAGAACACTTGCCCTAAGGATGGCAAAAACTTCAGCCTGATATATTGAGGTGGAATCTGAAAGATGGTATGATTTATTGATCATTAGGTCCGTAGAAAAGATTCCGGCTTCAACGCCCTCATCTATTTTAGACCCGTCGGTGTGAATCGTTATCTTTTCTAGAGTTGTAAGCAATTCCGCCTCCCAATCCCTTCTTGAAGTAATTTTGGTGGCGAAGTTGTTGTCGAATTGTAACTGAGGACATAGGTAGTCTGAATCCCTGCTATCATCTATCGGATAGAATGATGCAATATTGCCATGTCCCAAGGCAATTGAGTGCCAAGAGTTTAGATCATTAAGCCTCTTCGCGTTGAGAGTAGCAACTTGCTTGATGTGTATATCAATAGGTAGCAAGTTAAGTATGACGTTGAGCGCACTGGTGGGGCATGATCTTAGAGCCCCCGTAACTCCCACACAGGCAGACCTTTGCATTCTGGTTAGTCTTTGAACAATATACTGTTTTTTCAACGAGGGCCACCACACCAGGCATCCATATGTTAAAATTGGCCGAACGACGGCTGTGTAAAGCCAGAGAATCACTTTGGGCTGTAATCCCTAGCTCTTACCGTATATTCTTTTGCATGCATAAAATGCCACACAAGCTTTGCGAATTCTTTCGTCGATGTTGGCTTTCCAATTAAGTTTTGTGTCGAGAATTACTCCTAGATACTTAACTTTATGCGAAAGAGTTAATCTTTGACCATTTAATCTTAGCAGCGGAAAATCTGGAATTTTATATTTGTTGGTAAACAATAACAGTTCAGTCTTAGAAGGATTAACACTTACATCACACTTTGAAGCTGAATTACTAAGGTTTCAAAAAGCGCACTCCATAATGTTACTTAGCACCGAAGGGAACATACCTGTTACCAGAAGGACAACATCATCCGCATACGCCATTGCTTTGACTCTACTCTGGTTAAGCCTTAAAAGCAGTGAATTCATTGTTAAAATCCATAACAAGGGAGATAACACTCCCCTTTGTGGTGTACTTCTCCTGACGCATTTCTTAATGCTTAGATTTCTCGTCTCTGTATTGATGATTCTAAACCCAAGCATTGATGCGATACATCGGGAGATGCAGGCCGGGATGCTCATTTCACTAAGAGCCTCCTGAATGGCTTCCACACTAACGTTATTAAAAGCACGTTCTATATCCAAGAAGGCAGCTAAGGTGAATTGTTTACATCCAAGAGATTTCTCCACCACGGTAACTACCTCATGTAGTGCTATTTCCGTGGACTTTCCTTTGAGATATGCATGTTGGGCACTCGATAGTTTGGCAAAACTATGTAAAGATCTGATGTAAGCGTTGATCAGTCTTTCCATAGTTTTAAATAAGAAAGAAGTAAGGCTGATGGGTCTGTAATCTTTAGCCGTACTGTGACCTGTTCTACCTGCCTTTGGAATAAAAACTACTCTAACCTGTCTCCAATCGCTGGGGACATGGTTAAGTGAAAGGCAGCTGCAGAAGATCGTGGAAAGCCAATTTACAGATACATCTCCCAGAGATTATAACATAATTGGTAAGATCCCGTCAGGACCCGGACTTTTGTATGGAGAGAAGGAATAGATAGCCCATTTGATCCTTCTAGAAGATACCACTGACTGTATAGTCTCGCCAGAGTTGGCTGAACGATACGGTAATACCTTTGGGGGATCACCCGAGGAACCGGGAAAATGGGTATCTACTAATAGTGACAGGGATTCCGTTACTGGTCTTCCATCTACTTTGTTAATGAGGGAGGGTCAAGAGCGGTCATTTGCTAGCATTTTAGCTAGTCTAGCCGATTCTTTAATACTTTCAATTTGCTCGCAATGAGAATTCCATGACAATTTCTTGGATTCTCGAAGCGCATTTTGTAAACCCTTAGAGCATCCTTATATAGAATCCAAACCTTGGTACGATAGCTTTCATTGAATGCTCTTCATGCATTCCTGCGGAGCAAAGAGAGCTTTTCGTTCCACCTTGGTTGCCTACATTTCTTCGCATACGAGCGAGGACACGATGCTTTAAAGGAAGAGATGATATTATCTGTCAAAGAGTTGACCCTACACTCCAATTCCCTAATCGAGTTAATTGGAGCGGGGGCTATGTTGATTTTACTACTGAGCAATGACTTGAAAATATTCCAGTTTGCCTTCCTGGGATTACGTTGAGATTGCTTAGCTACTATGGAAATATCCATCACAAACATGATGTATCTATGATCAGAGAAGGAGTTCCTGGCTGAAACTCTCCAGTCATTGATCGCTAATGAGCGGGAAGTCGAGCAAAGTGTAATATCTAAAACCTCTTCCCAGCCTACATGATCATCTGTACTCGGAAAAATGAAGGTGGGAGTATTACCCCTATTACATATTTCTAGATTACATCTTAATATAAATTTAAAAAGAGACTCACTTCTATCGTTGATTTCCGAGCTTCCCCACAAGGAGTGCCGGTCATTGGCGTGACAGCCCATCAGCAAAGCTAGCTTCTCGGTCTGCGAACTAGTGATACCCCTTCTGGAGGTGCCGCATCATCGTGTGGCATGTAGACAGAAGTTATTAACACCGCAGGCTTTTGCTTCCGCTCTACCCGGATGGTGGTGATATATAAAGAGCTTAAATGAGAGCAGAGAAAAGCATTAAGGTGCGTTTTTGCTAAAATGCACGATCTAGGCTTACATAGAAAAGATTATACCCATTGATGTTGAGCCCTTTGACACATGCGCTATGAACCCAGGGCTCTTGGGTGATGGCAGGGTCGATGTCTTCCTCCCTGAGTAAAACAGCCAGATTGTCCGTGGCACTTAGAGTGTTTCAGGTTTATCTGCACGACCTTGGCCATTGATACATTATCAAAGTTTGTTGTCAATGATGAGGTCGTCTAGTAGCTTACTAGTGCCCTCGACCTCATCCAAAATGTTGTCCGGTGGCGTGTTTTTGAAAATTTTAATTTTTTGTAACGCAGCTTATAGTCATTAGCCTCAATAACTGCAGGCATTCTTCGTTTATTAAAAGGAGGTAGGATTGGCTATGTTTTTGCGGTTCTTCGTTCTTGAGAACCGACCAGTCTTCCATCTGGATTTTGTAATTTTAGCCGCATGGAATTTCCGCCGCAGGGACAAATTTTAACCTTAAACCGTTCCAGTTCTCACTAATTTTAGTGATCGTCTTGCTGAGAAAACTCCGCGAATACTCGTCGTCGCATCTGATCACTCGGTGACCACGGACGATATCTGCACCGTCAAAAGAAGGAACGGACCCCGGATTGGTGCTCATGAGCTCAGCCATAACCAATTCGCACAGTTTGGTCTCAATCAGCGCCCAACTCTCTATCAGCAACATGCCGTTAGAGTTGTGCTCGTCGATCAGGGCCACACTGAGATGGTCTCTCACCACTTCACTGAAGGGACGAGTAGCTAGTGCCGGTCTTGACATTAGCTTCACATCCCCCGTTCCATCTTTGTGCCGTTTCGCCTCCATGCCGGAATCTTCCTGAGATCTGTTACGCTTGCCGCCATCTCCGACGTTCTTGCCGGTGATAGCCGACTGGCGCAGACCTTCGTCATGAAGATACTCCTCCACAATGGCGCGGTATTTGACACTGTCGGTTTCGTCTCGTTCATGGACCTTGCCTTCTTTTTTATTGCTGAACTCGTTGTGCTGTAAAAAATTAACTCACATTCTCTACCTTTTGGTATACAATGCATTTAATTAAACATGCCGATGAAAATTTACATAAAAACTTATTAAATATTGATTCCTAAATGTAAATGTAACACTTCGTTCAATAATGTGTGTGACTAACTAATTAAAACACATTTTTTTGCCAAAATTCGTTTTTATTCATCAACATAGTCCCCTTTTAGGGAGATACAATCATTCCAACGCTTTTGCAATCTTTCGATACCGCCTTTGTAAAACGATTTTTCTTAGCCTTCAAAATAAGGTTAGTTTCGGCGATTACTTCATCATTTGAGCCAAATCTCTTACCACGGAGCATCTTTTTGAGGTCTGCGAAGATCCAGTAGTCGCTGGGGGACAGATCTGGATTATACGGTGGGTGCGGCAGCAATTCGTAGCTCAATTCGTTCAATTTTGCCATCGTTTTCATCGACTTGTGACACGGTGCATTGTATTGGTGGAACAATACTGTTTTCTTCGCTATATGAGGCCGTTTCTTTGCGATTTCGTCTTTCAAACGCTCCAATAACGCTATATAATAGTCGCTGTTGATGGTCTTCCCTTTCTGGAGATAGTCGATGAATATTATTCCATGAACATCCCAAAATACAGACGCCATAACCTTGCCAGCCAACTGCTGTGTCTTTGGTCGCTCAGTAGACTGCCGATTTGACTCTGGAGTGAAATGGTGGATCCATGTTTCATCCATCGTGATGTACCGACGCAAAAACTCCGAACTTATTGCACGTAAACATGTCCAAACAGCTTTTTGAATCATCGATTCGTTGTTGTTTTTGCTCCGGTGTGAGTAAACGCGGCAGCCATTTGGAAAACACCTTTTTCATACCCAAATGTTCGTGTATTATGCTGTGTACACTGCGTGCTGATATCTGTAGAATGTCAGCAATCTCCCTCACTTTCACTTTACGGTCGGACATAATGACTTTCAGTGTTTTTTCAACGTTTTCCGGAATAACAGCGTCATTTGACCGTCCAGTAGATAGAATGTCATTGGTGTTTGTACGACCACGTTTGAATTCGGCATACCAATAACAAATGTTTCCGAGAGTCCGAGTCCGAATAATGTTTTTCAAGCCATTCCTGGCATTGAACAGTATTTTTTTTCATTAAAAAACAATGATAAATCAGCACACGGAATTGCTTTGAATTCATTTTTTTTTGAAAACTCAAAAGTAGCGTCACTTAAAGCACTGTAACTTGTAAACAAATGGTCGGATTAACATATGATTTTGACAGTAAGCCTAAAAAGGTTGCCACACATTATTGAACGAAGTGTTAGGAGAAATTTTATTTCAGTTGATACAAACATCAATCAATTGCAGTTAATTTCTTTGTATGCAAGTATTTGGTGATCGGATCAAACTTGTATTTTTAAGTTGTTTTGCGTTGTTTTTACTTTGTTTACAATCGCTTCGTCTACGACAACTTATTAGACCTTAATTGTGCAGTTAGAAATCCGGTGATCCATTTTATCTTACGGAGAAGAATGATTTCAATTATTAGTGGCCAAGTGAAAATTGGAGAAAACATAGAAGCGAATTAAATTTGGGTTTGTTGACGTAAATGTTGAGGAAATCCTATATCAACTGATACAAATATTAGTCTTTGTGTGTACTCTATCATAACTAATGACTCTGCATTCTGCTGTGCACAGTTTACGCTACGACTATGACAACTTATTCAGTTTTAAGGTTCAGTTAGACGGTAGGTAACATCCAAACCTGCGTATTTGATAGAAACGAAATAAACAATCCAAACCTGCAATGCGACTACACTGTTTACTCATTTACGTCAAAGTTATTATTAGAGTGCATTGACAATGTTGTTTGCACATGTTGATTGCAACATAGGAAATATTGTTATTGAATGTATTGCCACATGTGTTCAGCAATCATCAAATATTGGAACAGCGTGTGGCAATAGTTTCGTTGGTAATGCGAAACTCTTTTGTGTATGTCGCTTTGCTTATGCTTCTTGTGTGGTATGCATTAAATGTGACTCATTCATAAATTTGCTTATTGTTATTTATAAGTGCTGGTAAGTGGCTTAGAGGTAGGTCCACTACAATACTATCAAACCTTATAATATAAACCGAAAACATATTTTTAACTTCGATTAGGTACTTTTTTGTAGGGTTTAAACTGCTTGCTGATAATTTGCAAAAGCAACCAAATTTTGACTAATGCATAAATATTAACCAGTCAATTTTTGTCAAACGACTAATTCCTATACATTACATAAGAAAATGAAATAAGAATATGCATTAGCAACAGCAAAAAACGCAAACTGGTTTCATTTTGATTGCTTGCTAATAGTCGATTTTACATTTTTGACTATTATGCGTTTGGAACATATGCAACGTTCTTGCTTATGCGTTAGCTGCTTGTGTTTTGCTATTAGCGAATGTGTATGGATTTCTTCTTTTTGTTTTTGTTTTAAGGGAATGTGTACGCATTATTTCTTTGTTGGTGCATTGAATATAATTATGCAAAATTGTAAAAAATGTGTGTGCGTACAATTTGTATGCAAATAATATAATCTTATCTGTAATTAGATTATACCTAAATTCATGTTTTTTTTAAATTATTAAATTTATGTGTTATTAATTATAATTAATTAATTATAATTAGTAATTATAATTATAATAACATAAATGAGTAGTAATATGTATATTTAGTTTTGTAGGTTGTTTGTTTTTTCCCATATTTACAAAAAAGGTAAACATTACAGGCACCAAGCAATGCGACTTCGGGTCAACTAAAAGATAAAACATCTAAATCAGTTCAGGTGAAAAATATTCAACAACAAATTCTACAACTTATACAACAGCTTCAAAAATTGTATAATGATGAAAAAAATAACCTCCTTCAAGACAAAGGTTCAACTCAAGCTTCAGCCACCAGAAACGCTACCTCTGTTAACGACACTTGGACAGTAGTTAATAATCGTAAACGTCAACGAGATAGTCCAAGTAAAAATCATCTAGTAAGTCAAAAACAAACGAAGCTAGACTCATACTGGCTAAATGAACCCATTAAACCAAACCGACACGCAGATCTACAGGTAGATGACTCTGAAGAAACTGAAGAATTGTTAAAAAATAATGATACGGTTCCAAAAATACTGAAACCTCCACGTATATTTATTGATAAGGTACATTGCATCAAACCTCTAATAAATGTATTAAACGAACATGCGGCTAATCAATTCAACTTAAAAGTGCTAAATCCATGTCAAGTAAGAGTTCAACCTTCTACATCTGACTCATACGTAAGCATTGTAAAACAGTTGGAACTCAAAAACACTGAATTTTTCACTTACAAACCAAAAACCGAGAGAAGCTTTAGGGTTATATTAAAAAATTTGCATCAACCGATATTGATGAAATCAAAAATGCACTGTTGGAGCAAGATTATACGGCTGTAAACGTTTGGAACAAAAGCTTAGAGGGTCAGGTGAACCCCTTCCCATGTTTATAATTGAACTTGCACCAAACCTAACAATAAGGATATCTATTTGGTTAAGAAACTCTTATATACTACAGTTACTTTCGAACCACCTCACCCGAAACATGAAATTCCTCAATGTGAAAACTGCCAGTAGTATGGGCACACGAAAGGATACTGTCACCGCAAACCCAAATGCATCAAGTACACTGGAAACCATGCATCTGTAAATTGCGAAAGGAAAAGCAGATACAATGATGTCAGTGATGTGTTTTATGTGAGCGAAATCATCCGGCCAACTACAAAGGATGTCAAATATACAAAAACCTGGAAAAAAAGGTGTCCCCAATTAAGGCCTAGGGCGGCGCATTGTCAAATTCTGGAAAATCCTCTTCCTCCTCTAAACAAAAATCATATCAGGAATTCTCACTCATCTCAAACATTCGCACAAATAGTGAAGTCAGACACCAGTAGCGCAACAGAGGAGAAGCTATCACCAATTCCAAATAATTTTGTGGAAGACGTGAGACGACATCATTATTGAAGCAAATGATGCAACAAATCGTAGTAATGACAAATTTACTGATCAACTTGACGACTAAACAAAATTCTTGATTTAGTAGTAGTCATATGGAACGCTAATGGTCTAATGCTAATGCTGTCGAAATAAAAGCATTCTTAAAAATAAACCAGGTCGACATAATGATGGTATCAGAAACCCATTTTACGACGCGTAGTTTCTTTAAAATTCCGAACTATGAACTTTATCACACAATGCATCCCAGTGGTAAAGGAAATGGAGGCTCTGCGGTCCTCATAAGGAAATCGATAAAACGTTATGAAGTAAAACCATATTGCACGAAATTCAGGCAACAAACATTGTAGTACAAACTAAAGAAGGCGACATGACTTTCTCATCACTCTACAGCCCACCGCGCCACAGTATCTCGAAGGATATGTACATATCATTTTTTCAGCTGCTTGGACCTAGGTTCCTAGTAGGCGGAGACTTTAATGCTAAACACTTAAAATGGGGTTCCCGCCTAATATCTCCAAACGGACGACAAATTTTCGAAGCAATAAATGTACTCAATCTACACACAATCTCAACAGATCAACCCACATACTCGCCAACGGATATAAGAAAAATACCTGACTTAATTGATTTTGCGGTATCAAAGGGGGTACGTATTGAGACAACTACCTATAGGTCCAATTTCGACTTGCCATCTGACCACTCGCCAATAATAATCACTCTCAATGACTGCTGTGTAATTATGGAAAAATGTATTCTTCATAACAAAAATACTCACTGGAAAGTTTATCGTCAATTAATTACAATTGGTCTAAATACCGAAGTTAGGTTGAAAACTGAATCTGATGTTGTAACGACACGGATTCGTCGTTTTAATTCTGCTGAGGTATTACTCAGTCGCGGTCCGGGTCGTTGCAATAAATTTGTTTTATTGACTAGTTCGAAACTGGTAAACCAATGAGTGGAAAGTGAAAGACCGTTTGATTTTATTATTTTAGAATTTATTTATTAAAAGTTTTCTTAAATAACTTATTTTAAGCTTGACTCTACTCAGTAAGTTTTATCCAAAGACGTCAGAACATCAAAGGTTTGTTTTCCAAATCTACGTAATTAGTTTCTAGCCAAAGACGTCAAAACATCAAAGGCGTTTATAAAATCTGTTCAATAATTTTTACCCAAAGACGTCAGAACATCAAAGGGTTTTTTCCAAATCTACGTAATTAATTTCTAGCCAAAGACGTCAAAACATCAAAGGCGTTTATAAAATCTATCCAATACCTTCTACTGATTTATTAAGCCTTAGCGTCGAAACACCATGGGCTTCTAAAAAGGGACTTAGCGCTGGAGTAGTGATCTACTCACTTCGGTGTGCCGGTGCTAAGTGATCTTTCATATAAAATCTCCGCTATTTATATACGACACTTTGCTTTGCTTAATTGAACGCACAACCGCACAAGTATAATTTTCGTGCGTGTGGGTGTTCGCTGTGTTGATCGTGCGTATGGATGTTCGCTGTGTTGATCGTGCGTGTGGATGTTCGCGGTGTTGATCGTGCGTGTGGATGTTCGCTGTGTTTTTGTTTCAAATATATAAATCGAGTTTTATCCAGATGATAAAATAATAAAAAAACAATGAGTTTTATGTAGGGCGGAATTTGTACAAAATTCCGTCCTTACATTTCCCTCCTTCTTCGGGATATTTGAACTGGACTACTTCGTTGAATGGTTTCGTGTCCGCTTTCTAGGATTCCTAAAAACTTTGAGGAATTCATCTTGATGTGTACTGGTGTAATCATAATCCTGCTCACGTGGTACATCTGGACTCTGACTTTTCGACTCTGTGATGAGTTTTAAACTTCGCTGACGCGGTACATCTGGATTCTGACTTTTCGACTCTGTGATGAGTTTTAAACTTCGCTGACGCGGTACATCTGGACTCTGACTTTTCGACTCTGTGATGAGTTTTGAATTTCGCAGACGTGGTACATCTGGACTCTGACTTTTCGACTTTGTGATGAGTTTTAAACTTTGCTGACGCGGTACATCTGGACTCTGACTTTTCGACTCTGTGATGAGTTTTAAACTTCGCTGACGCGGTACTTCTGGACTCTGATTTTTCGACTCTGTGATGAGTTTTAAATTTCG
>NC_051846.1:123113093-123142297 GCF_002237135.1 Teleopsis dalmanni | reverse complement strand
TCGATGCTTCCATATTTTTTCCCATGCTTTCGTCCAAATTTAACTTAAGTGATATATAGTCATCTTGGATTCTAATATATCTTTCATCCTGGACGATTCCCAAATTATTTTCATTCATATCAATGGTTAATTTTTGTTGAATTCTTTTTCATAAAGAACTTACCTTCCATTGGTGCTTCATTAGATCATTTCTTAAATTATCGTCATACTTGAGACTTCCCTCAATGCTGACTTTATATTTTTCTATTTCGTAAAACAATATATCGTATGTTTTTATTGAGTCTCTTGTATATAGTGTTGCCTTTGTTTCTTCCTCATACTTGCAGAAAGAAATGCTGAACCTGATACTACTCCTGATGCTGGACCAGATGCTGTTCCTGATGCTGCTCTTGATGGTGGACCTGATGCTACTCATCAGCGTCGGCGTACAAGTTCTTGTTGAAATATTCATGAGCTACTGCGCCTATCTTATTCAAAATCTCTTTGTAATTTAAAACAAGAGTTTTCCATTATTTTTCTACATGCTCCAAATTATTTTCTATTTGAATCTCGCAAATGAGTGCCTTGTATTGTTTCATCTGGACAGATAGATGACATTCATAAATTTCTGATAATATTTTTTCTGATTATTGTTTTTAAATTTACCAAAACTTTTCCAGTTTTGTGGTTTTTTTTAACGTCCTTTATTTTCCCGTTTATATTTCTAAGAGAATGATTCCCCAAACGCTTATTAACCCTTGTTAATATTGCGTTTCTCGGATTGAGTGGACGGTATTTCATCTAGATTGTTAATTCCGTAACTCGTATGGACCAACTAAGCAAATGTAATGATAAATATAATACTCTTGAATCAAAACAAAACAAGTCTTTTCGTTTATACAATCAATAACAGACTCTCATTATTTTCTGTAATTTTTGTACTTAAATACTAAATTTTACATAGTTTAATAATTAGTTTTGATTAGTTTTGGGTTTCTCTTTTGGGTATACATTTCCTTTAACCTTGTCCTTCGTAACCTTATTTAATTATTTCCTTTTCCTTTAGTTTACATTTTACACTTTTAACTGATCCTTTTGTTTTAAATAAATCCCTGTTATTATATTTTATATTTTAATGTCTAAAAGAACCTTGGTAACGAAATATTTACAGGCCTTGAAAAACCATTTTTAAAAAATAATTTAATTTATTAAAATATTAAATAAAATACTAAAATATTTAATACCCAAATAACTGAATATGTTATTTAGATAATTGGCGCGCAGACACATGTTCAAATTTAAACATAATTTAAAAATATTAAATACTAATATATATTGTATTAAATATTTATAAGTTCAGTTTTTACATATATTTTGTTATTTCTATTTATGTTTTTAATTTACTCTTATATATATAAGTATATATAAAAATTTATTATGAAACTTTAATATAAGAGTAAATTGCATTAAAGAGGAAAATATAAAGGTAAATAGAATAGATGAATAAAAAGGTGAATAGAGTTTAAGTCGAAAGAGAGTTTGTATAATTTACTCGTATTAATGATTTACGGGTTTCTTGCTAGTGAAGTCATCAACGGAAGGGCGAATTCACGGGTAATATGGCGTTTACATTGGCCGAAAATAGCTCATTTTGAATGAGCCATTTGAAAGTGTTTACGATCGTTGTAATTCATTTGTTTTCATTTCAAACAGCTGATTTTTCAACTTGCCTGTTGATTTGATTTTTGGCCTGTGCCAAAAATATGTTGCATGAAGGTTAAATATACCTTCAAACCTTACAATATAAACTGAAAACATATTTTTAACTTCGAGTAAGTACTTTTTGGGAAATAAAAGTTCTAAAAAGAGGTGCGTCATTTTCAAGAAAATGCAACCACCAAACATTTGTTTACCTTTTTTTGTAAATATGTCAATAACAGCTTTCTCTAACTGTCAAAATGCCATTAAAAACTTTTATTTAGGGTATATTCAATGTATTGCTTTGCATTGGGAACATATATGAAGCGCATTCGACCCTCATTGGAACGCATTCATAAAGAATGTGATCCAATGTATCTCATTCGCCTTTGAAATTTTGTATGCAATAATGAGCCATTTGCTCCTCAATTTCGATTTTTGACCAAATCGACTAAGGACTCGTAGATAATTAATATAGTTTCTTACGATAGAAGGTGTACGCTATTATATTAGAAGAAGGTGTACTTATATATTAACTTATTTTTTATTTCTACAGTCATAAAAGAGTACATAGATGAAAATGCAGCACAAATGTTTAATACAATTTTGTGTACCAACTTTTTACATGTATTTATATTAAGAACTGCTGTTATGTATCAGCCCTGGATCATTATTATGATTTTAAAGGTAATTCATGGGCAACGAACTTATTACAATTAGTTGTAAAAAAGCTTGTATCAAGTAATGTCGAAAGGTGGTTACAATGCTATATACATAGCTCATGCTCAGCAATTTGAGCAACTATGCGACGTTGGAAAACAACTAATAAAAATTAAATGAAATAACGGCTTCAATGGCTTAAGAACTGTTCCTTTTGGAAAAATGACTTGTTTCTCTTACGAGAGGGTTTGCGTTTTCCGATTTAAGGAATATTATGATCTATAGTTTTTCATGGAATGTAACGAAGCCTTATAGATGAATTCAATATTTTCGTAAGTTTTGCTATACTAGTCCTGCTTAAACAATACCATGGGATTTTATTCGCATTTATGTGTTGATTTCGTCTCTAATTTCGGGTTTATTTACATTTTGTACAAAATGAGTAAAAGGACATCTGCAGTTTTTAAACGAGAATAAAAAAGTAAAAAATGGTTGAAAAAGCTTGAATTTTACTAAGGATAAAATATGTTACCTGTTGCTCAAAAAACAGCTGCTGAAAGAACTGCATACGAATATAGTCAGTCTCTAGACACATTTTCGAATTATCGATATAGGATTACGTAAGACTATTTATGTTTCGAAAGCTACTTTATGATAATACTACAATCAAGAAATATTTACTTGCTGAAAACCAAAACAACTTCGCTTTTTTTTCAAGATTATGTATTGTGCTGGATAGATGGATCTTAAATTTATAGTGCTGGCGGAGCTAATGGTGGTTGTTTTTATAGATATAAAAAAGCTTAGAGAAGGTGTATTCCTTTAAATTTCTAACCGATAATATTGTGCTTTATTCTTGTGTTAACAAAATATACTGTTTCATGCTACCATGTTAATTAAATTGCACAAAATGAGAGGTACATTTTCTAGAACTGAAAAAATTTTGTTATGATTTTAATGAACATATTTATTGTGTTGTTGAGAACTTGAATGCCCATGTAGTAGATAAACAAGTAATTGATGGTGATTTAGTATATAATTTACCACTTGTTACCGTGAGAAGTGGATTAAAATAATTTCGACACCAGGGAAAGAGAACTTGTAAGCTCATTGGAGAATATCGGAGGTGTTTAAATTAGCGGCAGCTGTTGAGATGATGAAGATGGTGAATTACGGGATAAAATATATCCACGGTTAATGATTTTTGTATCTGTTTGTTTTAGTTATGTACATATGTACAGGGATGCTGACGAAAATTGCAACAAAGTAAAACGCTCTATTTTATTTATTTTTGTTAAATTTCGTAATACATGAAAATATACGAAAAGAACTTTAAATTTTTAAGTTGATTTATTTTGGTTTAATATGGCCACCTCTAGCATGAATTATGGCCTTAAAAGGGTCAATGAAGCTATCGCACGCTGCCTGCAAATGGCTTTGCGGTATTGTGGCCTATTCTCTGCTTATCGCTTTCTTCAGACGATCGACATCTTGGTACCAATTTTACTTTTTAATATACCCATGACCGAGAAATCCAAAGAGTTTATATCAGGTGAACACGATGGCCACTGGTTTGTAAAATAAAGCACGAACCAACACTTTGACGATTTCGACTCTAACTTTTTTGTTCATCGTTGAGATCATGTACTTTGAAGAATTTCAAAGGCTTTACTCCGAGCTCATTTTTCAATATGTGTTGCATCTTTTCTCGCGATACATTCATCTCTTTTGCCATTTCATTGAACCTACGGCGTAGGTTTCGCTCAATTTGCTTCTTTATGAATCATTTTTTCATGTCCATAAGCTTAAGCTCAATCATATCACATTTCATATCACATGGTCATTTTCATCAATGACTACCATGATTATGGAACCTTTTAGCATGTCGTTAAAGGATTTTGCTGTGGTGGTATTGCCACGAAGTTTTGTCTTTTTGGCATTGCGCTTCGCAGCTGACTCATCTAACAAGCACTGTCACTTCTACGCAGGTTCCTCTTTATTGTGCTGTTTGAAATATTATAGTAGTAATTTATAGTGAAATTGTTAATAGTTTTATACAATTTCAATAAGTAGATGACGGTTCCCACAATACAAAGATTATTATTGTGAAAAATGTGACAATACTGTTGAAATTACATGAAGGGCTATATTAATTTGAAACATGAACGGAAAGCAGCGCAACAATTTTCAAGCCGAAAATATTAATTTATAATTTATATTAAAAATAAATTTAAAAATATAATTAAGAATAAATAAACTAATCATATATCTAACGAATCGTCCCAGGTGTGATTCAACAAAATTTACAGTTATTTTCAATTATCCAATGGTTCACTTAATATTGTAAATTACGTTCACCGCTAAATAAATGTGATTAATACGTAAGTCACGAACACCCATCAAATACCCAGCAGCACCATTATGCCAGCGCTGAAAAAGTAAGCGAGGAGGTAATAGCTCTTCGTTTTTATTTTTCTTTGTTTTCGACATTTGTGTTCGACATAGGCAATTTCGGGGTTGAAATTATAAAAGAATGAAGAAGAAAAGAATATGAGTATTAAGAATTTCTTGTTTTGCCTGCATTATATATATTTAGTATGTTTTTGATTTTAATAAAGTGCGTCAAATTAGTGCAGTGAACAATTTTTGAAATCAAAATAAAATCTAAAAATATAAATAAAATATAATTTGTGAATTTAACATAAACTAACTGTAAGTATATGCAAAATTAAGTAAATATATTTAAAATGATAATTGTAATTTTTGTTTTGTATTATGTAGATGCTACTGCGTCAAGAACGATTAATTGACCAATGTGCTGCGAATGCAGTCATTCTAAAGCAAGGGTAAAATGCAGTCAGCTGCTTCAATTGGAACAGTTTCCAATTCAATCTGAGAAGGATTTAATTCAATTTAACGAAGAAATCACTGCCGTTGAAGCAGTTGTAAGTTAAATTATATATGTTTCTTACTTTCAATTTCAACTTATTAATATTTTCACATGTAACAATTTTACTAACTCATACATTTCTTTTCATCTATTACGTTATTTATAGGCTGCATCAATGAGACGCGTTATTGACAAACAACCAATTACGCGAAACATTTCGTGGAATTTTGGAGAAAGTACACTCATAAATTACAACTTTGATGGTACACAAGGCAAGAAGTTCTTAAGAGCGTTAAAGAATGTGACAGCAGCACTTTTTGGTATGGTATATTGTACATAATTTACTTTAGCATATACAATAACATACTTTTGTATTTACAGATGCTTTAAGGACAGATGGTAAGCCGGAACAAGTGATCGGGTCGAGTCTGGAAATCTCTTCAAGTCTCTAGTAACAATTCCACAGAAAAATATTCTTTTATATAAATATGTAAATACGCGCTGATTATTCAAAGAAAACTCCTAATTACTTTAACACGTGCATGTCATTGCGAGCAAGCGCTGAATCGTTCGATTACCTTTTCAAATTTGTAAAGCAACATTTCAGCGCTGACATGTTCGCTTACCTTTTCAATTTTACCTATGCTATTGATTTTTAAATAAAATACTAAAAATTTTTTTGAATGAATTATATTTTATATATACGTTTTATAAAATTAAAATATTAATATTTACATAAAACAATATAACATATTTATATAAAAGAATATTTTTCTGTGGAATTGTTATTAGAGACTTGAAGAGATTTCCAGATTCGACCCGATCACTTGTTCCGGCTTACCATCTGTCCTTAAAGCATCTGTAAATACAAAAGTATGTTATTGTATACGCTAAAGTAAATTATTTTTTTCAATTCAATCCAACATTTATTTACTTCTGCTTCTGAACTTATAGTTGTAACAGAAGGAGGTTTGATGTATACTTATTATTAATTAAATTAAACTTATTACTAATTAGGTTTAAAAAGTAAGCCGTAAAAACAAAAAATGTTAAGTTAAATAAATAGTAGGGAAATAATTATAATTATATATGTATATATATCTACAAAAAAATTATCCAAAATCTTATTCGTTTATAATAAATGATCTGATTTTAAGACTATTTAATATATAGTGAATATTGCTTTAGATGATTGCGGATCAGTGCAGTTGAAAATTAGAGATTTATTGTCTCTGAAAACTGTAAGTAGGAAACTAAGATGGTGATCTCGCACTGAGGAGTAAATAGGGCACTCAAACATAAAGTGATTCAATGTTTCTTCAGTTTGTAAATTACAAAGTGTACAAAGGTTGTTGATTTCGAGTCTGTGAATTTGCCCGTTAATACAAAAACGAGTGCAATGAGTTGATGACAACCGCAATTGGGCGATAACCTTTGCATAAAAAATTGTTTACGATCAAAGAGATAACAGGCAGGTTTATCATCCAGGGCTCTTAATATATTACAATTCATGGATTCTGAGTTTGTGGATTTTAGAATGTCTTTGAATTTTAAATATCTATGATAGCGTTCAAGGGCCGTAGTTCGGTTATCAATCCAAGTTGCTGCAGTCGGTGTTTCCCACAAGTTTGTCATATTTACAACTTTAAGAAACTCATTAAATTGTGTAACCCAAATAAATTCACTTGTAGAAGAATAATTTACGTGTAGGTAAATGAGACGAAGGAGACATTGTTTGGGGTATCTTGATTGATCCATTCGAAGAATTCGTATAATGAAATTGCGCGTTTGAAAACTTTATATAAAATTTTTACAAGGCCTAGTTCAAGTCTAAGTGCTGCATTGTTTGTAGCTTGGGGAAGTGCTAACAAACGTTTGTAGTACGTTGATTGAACGATTTCTAGTGAATCACAGTAACGTAGACCCCACACTTCTGAAGTGTTACATATACAGTGCAGTCGAATAGTTTATAGTTTAGCCCGACCTTCCCAAGAATCTGATTTTAATTTACTTATAGTTTGTACTGCCGTACCGAGCGCCATTTTCCCTTTTCTTATGGCAGTTTCTGCTGCACATTTGTCTAATGTGGCGCTTGAGAAATTTACTCCTAAGTATGTGTAGGACTTCACGACAGAAATTTTTTGACATTTGTAAAAGAAATTTTCTACTATTGGCCTCCCCCCCTCTTCTAAAGTGGACAATTTGGGTTTTTTCCGTGTTTACAACAAATTTGTTTTTTTCGCAGTAGCTTTCAAGTGTTAATAGATTTTTCCGTAAAATAATAGGGGACCTGGCTAGAACAACGGCGTCATCTGCAAAAAACAGCATCAAAATATCATGTAGACCATTAATATCTCTTCAATATTTGCATTCCTTAATTCTTTCTCAAGATCAGCAATAAAGATCAGCTGAGAATTTCCCCTTGGAGAACGCCTTCGGTAACAGAGATAAGATCGGAGTCTTTTTTGTTGAAGTTTGATTACGAAGAAAGCCTTGTCGTAAATAGACTGGAGAATTTTAATTAAGCGCGAACTTATACTTTGCGAATGAAGTTTTTGCCAGAGCAGCATCTAATCAATAGAATCAAATGCCCTTTTGAAATCAATAAAAAGTCCGTAAGCAGAGTTGCTTTTTAGACGTAGGTGTATTTGAATTGCTGTTTGAAGAGTAAAAATATTTTCAGTAAATGATCTTTTGTTTCTAAACCCATTTTGCGACTCAGGAATTTTATTGTATTGTTCCGCCCATGGCAAGAGGCGATCATGCAGAATATGGTTAAAAATTTTTAAGATAATATTGCATAGAGCAATGCCTCTATAATTTTCGGGTGAGTTTATATCACCTTTTTTGTGTAACATAATAAGTACGGACTGTGACCAAGAAGCTGGTATGGGGTTGTTGACAAAAGGTTTTCGATTGTACGATTTAATAAGATTCCAAAAGTCTTTCGAACTTTTTACGTTAAAGAACTTGTTTTTGATCTTAATTTCATATTCCGTTCTTTTTTCAGACAGCATTTTTTTGTAATTAGCTTTTAAATCCATGTATACCGTTTTAGTTTCAGATGAAAAGCTTTGTCGCTTGCACTTTTTTAGGGCATGATTTAGATTTTTCTTTGAGGCCCGTAGCTCTGAGTCAAACCATGGCTTAGAAGTATAGTATAGAGGCATAAAGGACTTAGCAATAACTTAGCGGATTTTTGTATAGAGGTTATAATTAGATCATTTTGTTGGTCATTGGATAAAGAAGAGAAGTGATGATTCATGTTCAATGATTCAAGACAGCGGTTCATGTACATTGTAAAAATATCAGAGTTATTTATATCCCATTTTAATCCGGTTTGCTTACAAGAAGTTACATTTGTACAATTTATATTGCTAGTGCCGGTAGGGAATTCAAGTTTTAAGGTTACCGGGAAATGGTCTGAACCAGAAGCAAGTGCTTGTACTTCTAGGCTTTTTATAATTTTATAATTGCAGCGACGTTGACTAAGATTAAATCAATAACACTGTTACCATTTTTATTTGAAAATGTAAAACTTGCTGGGATGTCACCGTCTGTGCAACCGTTAAGCAAGATAAAGCCATTATTTTCTATGAATTCTAATATATTTTTACCACGCATATACAAGACTAAATCGAGAGAGTTTCCTTTAGATATGAAAATCGAACTAATTTCAGATAAGAATTCTTGAGCACCCTCTTCACCCACTCTAGCGTTAAAGTCACGACCTACTATTAAGGGGATCCCTGCATATTTTTTAATTATTTCATCGATTAATGGTTGAAGCAATTCTAAAGCAATATTTATATCATAATGTGGTTTAATGTACAATGAACCTACAATGAACCATTTTTGCTCCATTTGCACCACTTGTTTCCAATGCGTATTCTATCATCTCGAACGAGCACCTTATGCGAACTATCTATTGAGAGAATTTTTTTCCTTATTAAAAGAAGAGCTTTTCTATGCCGTTGTCTGTCTTTGTTCAGGTCTTTTTCAATCCTAATCGTAGAGTTTGCAAGTTTGTGTATGTTTTGGAAAACCAGGCCAATCGATTCTTCTGAAGTCATCTCTGCCAAGACGTTGATTTTATTTTCCCACTGTGATATGACTCTAGCTTTACGGACTAAAATGTTTATGCCAAGAGTTTCTTCACACAGTTTTGTGACACCTTCTTTGGGTGGCAGCTGATCTGTTAGGCCTTTGAAAATTAGGTTTTTTCCCTTATTGGCGTCAATTAGCCGCATCAGTTTGTTTTTCATGTTCCAATTTAATTATTTTTTCTTTTAAAGTTTTATTTTCTTCTGAAAGCATTTCGAACGTACGATTAAGGCTGATTATATTTGTGTTGACAGCCTCTAAATCGGATTTAGTAGCAATATCCCTCAATTTCTCATCTAGAATGCTCACCATTGTTTTTTGTTAGGTGACACCTCTGAGATAGTACGTTTTGCTGCTGAGCCAGACATTGTATCGTTCATTAATTTGGTGGATTTTGATGGAGGGCTTCTTCCAATAGAGATTACATTTTTCGTGGTCGATTTCTTGACAAAAATCTTTTTAGATTGTTAAATGGACGCGGTTTAAAATGAAAATTATTAGATTTCTAAATAGGTTTTTAAATGTTGTTTACCAATATTTAATTTATTTAATTGTTTACTTTCTGCACTCTTTATTATGCAACCGGTCGCTTCGAACATTCAACTCAAACTCATATGTTTAAAGTTACAAACACAAAGTTATATTTGTAATTAATTAAATTACAATTTTGTAATTCCAAAATACTATAATACTGTAAATACTGTAATTTACTAAAATTAAAATGTGATTTTAAAATTTCGTGTAAAAATTCAAAAAATAAGTTAAATTAAAATATTGAATTTTATATATTAAATATTATAAGCATTTTAATTTTAATTTCGTTATTGTTTATTGAGAATTGATATAATTATTTATTGTTCCATCAATTTTATTATGTAATGGAAAATAAAGGTTAAAAACAAAGTGTTCTATTTTCTCTTGTTTATATTAAAAAATGTTCTACTTCTTATAATATTTATTTTCCATTTTTTAGATGCTTAGTGATTTAGTTTTGTTACTTGGATTATCTTGCTTTGTTGTGATATTTTTAACTTTATTGCTGTAATTTCTTTATGCACTCATCTATTTGATCTCATCATCACTCATTTCATTATTATTCGCTCATCTCTTTGTTATTTTTTGCTGTTTACTTAATAACGATTTGTTGTTATAATTAAAAAAAAAAAATTAAACCACTTTGTTGTTTTTACCACTGTTAGAATATTCTCCGCTATTCAAAACTTGTTTGTCAAAAATTTGTGCGCACACTTTTGCTTTATACAATAGTAATGGAATTCATATTATAAAATGTAAAATTTACTAAAATTACACTTGTAAAATTTGTTAAGAAAATTTTTTAACACTTAAATAATTTATAAAATTTATGAAGGTTTAATAAATTTGCTTTTCTAAACAAGTACCAATGTTTATATTCCGCACTCTGTATTTTGCAACCGGTCCCTTCGAAGGCTCAAATCAAACTCCCGCTAAAGTAAATTATGTACAATATACCATACCAAAAAGTGCTGCTGTCACATTCTTTAACGCTCTTAAGAACTTCTTGCCTTGTGTACCATCAAAGTTGTAATTTATGAGTGTACTTTCTCCAAAATTCCACGAAATGTTTCGCGTAATTGGTTGTTTGTCAATAACGCGTCTCATTGATGCAGCCTATAAATAACGTAATAGATGAAAAGAAATGTATGAGTTAGTAAAATTGTTACATGTGAAAATATTAATAAGTTGAAATTGAAAGTAAGAAACATATATAATTTAACTTACAACTGCTTCAACGGCAGTGATTTCTTCGTTAAATTGAATTAAATCCTTCTCAGATTGAATTGGAAACTGTTCCAATTGAAGCAGCTGACTGCATTTTACCCTTGCTTTAGAATGACTGCATTCGCAGCACATTGGTCAATTAATCGTTCTTGACGCAGTAGCATCTACATAATACAAAACAAAAATTACAATTATCATTTTAAATATATTTACTTAATTTTGCATATACTTACAGTTAGTTTATGTTAAATTCACAAATTATATTTTATTTATATTTTTAGATTTTATTTTGATTTCAAAAATTGTTCACTGCACTAATTTGACGCACTTTATTAAAATCAAAAACATACTAAATATATATAATGCAGGCAAAACAAGAAATTCTTAATACTCATATTCTTTTCTTCTTCATTCTTTTATAATTTCAACCCCGAAATTGCCTATGTCGAACACAAATGTCGAAAACAAAGAAAAATAAAAACGAAGAGCTATTACCTCCTCGCTTACTTTTTCAGCGCTGGCATAATGGTGCCGCTGGGAAGGTATTTGCGCTCACTCAAAGGAATTGCACACAGTCATGTCCAAGAATTTACTTATATTTGCACATTGCCGACAATGTGTACCGGTATTACCCCTATTATACTCATTTGCGTGAATAATTATTTTGAAAATAAACTACTAGCATGTCAATTTTGATGGTCTTGTTGATAGTTTTAAATCGAGAAGAGTTAATTTGGTGGTAAAACGATCAATAACTGCGAATAACGAATTGCTTGCTTACTAGGCCGACTATGGTAACTGTAAAAGGAACGAAAGGAACGAAGTACACTCTAAAAACTATTTATTACAAGTATTTTTGCCGAACTATTTTTGTTATTAATACAAAAACACAAAAAAAAATCTTTTGCTAAAAAACATTTACGAAAAGTGAAAAGTGCATAAAACTTAAATTTGAAAATAAGAAGCGCTTCTCCGATTTTTGTCATTTTCTTTTGCAATAAACTACTTAAACAACTAACAGAGACAGCAGATCAATATTTAAAGCTCAAAATAAAAATTGAAAGATCATACAAAAGGTGCAGACAGAGAAAACTATTATTAAAAACGGGTGCCACAAAAGCTGGGATTCTAAGCCCACAATACAATACAACTCTACACAGCACAACATTACACAACACATTGCAACTAACACTAGAATTTTATTTTATTTATTTTATCTATTACATATATATTTTAATACAAAATATAATATTATAAGAATGTATTTTCTCATTTTAAATTAATGTAATTTAATTTTATTTATATATGTATATATAAATTTTTTTTGTTAATTTCATTTTATATTATTATCATCATAGTTATAATAACAATCAAATCTTATAGCAAACCTAGTAGTTGCACACCTAACCACGAAAGCGAATGAATAATCAAAATCCTCAACTAGAGAGTAGATCTACGATAAACACCTCGTGTAATATCTTTGTTACACTCCTTGCACGTCTGATTGGTAACAGTACTTTTCATATTCTTTTTTAAACCTGAGGCACTATATACAAGACCAAAATACAAATTAACATCGAAAATAATTTCATTGAGTCAGATATAGAACCCTACGAAATCACAAGTGCCCTTAACGAAAAAGGCTTTAGTGCTAAAGCAGTTATAAATATTGTTAATAAAGTTAAAGTTAAACTTCACCCGGAAGTTTCTAAGCTTAAAAAATATAAGCGCCATCCCATCCACAACCTACAGTATTTACTTTACCGAAGAATTAGCGTTGAGGAGCCCCACAAACGAAATACTCAGATGCAATGCCCAAACTGGCCATACCAAGTCATACTGCACTCTTCGTATAGTGTGCATAGCATGTGGCGAACTTTAACTTAATTTGCATTAACGGAAAACGACTCCAAAAAGTGAAGTAACTGTATTGAAAATCACACCGCAATCTACAGAGTGTAACGACACTTTTTTTAGGGTTGTTGCTAATTGCTGGGGTATGCTGAGGGGTATGCTCACCAGAGTCGCCACAATAAATTTATAATTGCGACCAAAATATGCAAAGACGTTACTTGATTTTTTATGTTTATAGTATTTTTATATTAAAAAAAATTATATAATTCAAAAATAATAATGAAATATTTGGATATAATGTAAACTCAGCGAATAATAATCGATTTGGAGTTGAATAGTTGTGTCGGGTATACTTGTGGTAGATCTTATACTAACCATGTTCTCCCCTGGTCTGTTTATAACGAAATTATCTCACATACAGTAGGTGTACGACAACCGATCGTATTGAGATAGATTTTGTGTAAATATTTTTTTATGTCAAAATATTTTCCCATTGCAACGATATAATTTTTAATATAAAGTATTCCTTTGTTTGAATATTTTTTTAGCTTCACTTAAAAAAAATTATTTCACTTGCAGTATGCGTACTACAGCCGATTGCAATGATATAATTTTAAATGTTAGTTATTCCTTCGTTTGTATTATTTTTATTTATTTAGAAATTTTTTATATGCAGCCAGTGCTAATTCGAAGCAGTGTTCTCTAGGTGTATCTAGCGCTGTTAGCGCTGTTAGTCAGCAGTTTCAGGTTACTTGATGGTATTTTATCGTGATCGTGAGCCATATATGCAAATACTGGGCCCATATTTGGCCCCCGGGTCCCTCTATTCTTATTGCGATTTGGTCTTTCTCACTGTACTGCGAAAGCATGAGAGCATTATATTTTTTTATTTATTAGTATGCAAGATTGATACCGCATTGACCGCATATATAAAATCAAAATTTTTTGTCCTGAGCCTGCATACAAGATCCCTGTAAGCCCATGACTGTCACGTCAGAACCATATCGTTCTCGTTATTGCTTAGACATTGCAGCAAGCTGATGGACGCACCCTTGTGGTGCAGGTTAATCTGTTGTACCCGCAACATTCCCGCTGTAGATGTGGTTGTGTCCATCACCGTTATATTGAGTGCGCTATATTTCTCAGATTCATTACCTGAGTAAAGAAGCACCTCTTAATTAAAGAGATAGCGCGTTCCCATGTTCTCCTCAGGATATTTACAATAAATTTTATATATGGTATAACTAAAATATTCAAAGACACACTTAGGTTTTATATAATTTCTCTGTATTTTATTATCTTTATATATATAATTCTTCTGTACGTGTGTTGACAGTAAACTCCTCCTTAACGGCTGAACCGATTTTGATGAAATTTTTTGAGTGTGTTCAAGTGGATTCAAGGATGGTTTAGATTCACAATTTGGCCCACTGGATAATGTTTTTTTTAATATTATACAGTTTTTTGGTATCCATATACATTTTTATTAGATATTTAAAATTTATTCACGCTTATTTTGATTTGTTTATAAAGTTCAAAGTCTCTAAAATGAATCGTTCAACTATCCTGTTGAATTTTTTAATTCGCCGGATTTACCAGGAATGCTTATAATTATGCTCATCTATAATTATGCTGCAAAATTGAAATGCACCTTAGCTATGCAAAGGCACAAGATTAGTCATAAAAATAATTTTGGGCAATGTACTTGAAGCTACAATTCTGAATGGCAAATTTGAAGGTAAAGCTGTTATACTAAGTTATTAGGATATTAAACAAAATAAGAAATGAAAAACAAATAATATAATAATTTTGTTATTCTTTATTTTGAAATATCATCAATTTTTCTAAAAACAATTCGTAATAATCAATAATGTTTGTTTAATTTCATCTTAATGCGAGTTGATGAACAATATTTTTAGTCAATTCTTCCCAGGATAAATGAATAATCTTGACGGTTTTCCAACGTGAGAACACGCCACAGATCTGTCCCACAAATCCTGCCACGAATCCCAATGATCCCTTTAGACTCACCCATTCCATTCAGATGTCTGCAATTTCCAATTCGCTTGCCATTTGCCATGACTATTAATAAGTCACAAGGTCAAACAATGTCGATTTGTGGGACAGATCTGTGGCGTGTTCTCACGTTGGAAAACCGTCAAGATTATTCATTTATCCTGGGAAGAATTGACTAAAAATATTGTTCATCAACTCGCATTAAGATGAAATTAAACAAACATTATTGATTATTACGAATTGTTTTTAGAAAAATTGATGATATTTCAAAATAAAGAATAACAAAATTATTATATTATTTGTTTTTCATTTCTTATTTTGTTTAATATCCTAATAACTTAGTATATCATGCAGACAACATCTGTCGGGTCCGCTAGTTTAGTAGAATTAAATAGAATTTGAAGTGAATAAATATTGTGAAGGTTTAGATTAATTTTAAAAATAGCGGATTAAATCAAGGTGTAGATTGAAGAAGGTTGGTTGTCTCTTCTAGAATTATCCTTTATATATATATTTTGTAAAATTATAATTTTTACGATAGACGTAATTCGGCCACTTTAAATAATATGATTCAATTTTGTGTTAATAATTCTTGATGTAGAATTAATTTTATTTATGGACTTGTATTTTGTTGAGATGTATATTACCAAGTCTTCTGCATACGAAAAATGCGCGTCTTATATAAACATTCGACCGAGCTTTTGTGTAGCGCCTTAATTTTGTTTACAGCTGATCGTACATTATTCTTGTTTATTTTGTTCGTTTATTGATTTTCTATTTCATGTTGTGTGTGGTACTCCGCATGTGCACTTAACTTCTCTTTGAGCCTATTTTGGTGGTTCTTATTTCTTATTTCGCTATTCTGCTGTTTTTGAATCGTTTTTCGTAAAACGTGTAGTTTCAGTGGTGTCTTGTTCACTTATCAATTTTATTTCATTTAAAATGTATTAAATTACTAAAAAAAAACAAAAAAAATATGGTTCGTACATATTTTTTCAATTAATATTTATTTTATTTTCTTGAATTTTATTTCAAATTATGTATTTCAATTACAATTTATATAACCTAACCACAATTTTGATGGGTGCTGCAGGGGCGAGCATTTGTAATTGAACTTAATATAATTAATATATATATAAATAAATTTTAAATCCAATTTAAATTTCAATCTCAGACATCTACAGAATTTGCTCGTGATTTTTCTATGTGTAATCGTAATGATCGTGCCATATGTTCTAGTGGTGGGTGGTGGTGTTTTATGTAGCTGGAAATTAATTATAAATGTCCATCCTTACAGTCCATATTTAACTGTGAGTATTTAACTGTGATGGTGTTTTACATATTTAGGTGGAAATTAATTATAAATTTCCATCCTTACAGTCCATTTTCAACTGTGAATCAGAAGTGGCAGGCAGAATTTCTACTGGACTTACTATATTTGCAGTATCAGGTAGCATGTCGCCAACTTCAGTTTGGGTGTCAGAACTGCTTTGCGGTGCTGCTAAACCCGTTGCATTAGGTGACGATTGCTCCTCATCCTTTTACATACCTTCATAGTAATGGCTGAAAAATTGTAGTATTATGGCAACATGGGGGTCCATCACCGGGAAAGTTCTTTAGGAGATCAACGTAGATGTCGAAGAGCTTAAGCTTAATTATGTCCTACTCAGCAGGTGTAATTTTGCCATCAGTATCACTTTCATTAATGGCTCTCATTATTATAGAACCCTTCAGCATGCCGCTAAAGGATTTTGCTGTGATGATGTTACCACGAAGTTTTGCCTTTTTAGTATTTGGTTCAGGAACAGACTCATTTAATGAACGCTGTATCTTCGCCGCAGGTTCTTGTTTGTTCTTCGAGGTACTGAGGACCTGCTTTGCCCAGGCAATCCTGGACTTCATAGATTCGGATGTAACCGAAACATTTCCGTATCTTTCGAACAGTAGCCGCTCAGCGTTCTTTAGAACTCCTCCTCGACGGAGAGGCTGACCGAATTTGTGGTTCAAGACGTATGGATACATTTTGCTGTGAATTAATGGGCAACTTCTTATTACCGCTAGAAGATACGGTGTGTGACTTATTTGGACAATTACTATTCGAAGGTTTTGAGCTCTGTATAGGTGAGTTCTCCGCTTTGAAATATATTTATTTGTTGTTTCAGATATAGTTTAAGCTCACGAGTTACGGAGAAAGGGAAGGTCCATCCGAGCAGAGATTCGAGGCACCCATTTTGTTGTGAATTAAGTCTAAATCACAACCGGAGAGCGCCGGTTAACCACAGTTCGAGTTTTCTTCTCTAGACCCATGATGTTCTGTTATGTCGATGTTCAACATGAAGAACAGGTTCGCTTCGAGAGGGATTTTTAGGTATTTATATACTGTATTACGCATAATCATATTCCATTCAAAGAAGACGAACCCGAATTTTGTAGCCAGTACCGAATAGATAATTGATTTGCGAGTGTGTACACGCACGTTAATGAGCATTGTTTGATTTTTGCCTACAAAAATTTCATCTTATTAATTCGTAAAACGTATTTTGTAGTCAGTACCGAATAGATAGTTGATGTGCGAGAGTGTGCAGTACGTCGGTAATTTTCGTCGGGAAATTAATGAACTTAATTATTATTAATGAATATTTTAAATAGTTAATTATTATTTTTATTGTCTTTTGCAATGCTTAACTTATCAATAAAACTTAATCCTATTTAACTTATTTTGATATGCATATTTACAAAATTTTTTATGCACAATCATTTCCTCTGAGAAATTATTGTTGCATGCATATATAGTCATAGCCTCTCCAACCACTTCTAAACGACTCTTTCATTGAGCTCTAATTTATGAGTTTTCGACTGGCAGCATATCAACATTATATGGATATAGTTTTATTAAAGTTTAGTTTAGTCTAAATGCCGAATCTGCTATTATATTGCTGGCACATCTAAATTGTATATGTTTCTCTTATTTTCCCTTGAAAAGTAGTAAGTATCTAACATCTTTGTTAAGTATTACCAATGTTAAAATACATGTAACGTATACAGTGGCGTAACTATATTTTTTAGGCCTGTAAGCAAACTCTAACTAAGGGGCCCCTACCAACATACTAAGGGGCCCCCCTTTTTATACTCTTTACACGAAAAAATGTAAAAAGGGTATATAAGGTTTGTCAAGATTTTCGTAACGCATTAAAGGAAACTTCGGAAATACCATTAAGTATATATCAGTATACTTTTACAGTTCAAACTACTCTCTCAGCTTTTGAACTCTTCGAATAAAACTTTATACACATACTTTTCGGGAGCGCACCCTGTTCACCATTTGATTTGATTAAAATTGGACGTCTATTTCTTGTAGCTGTGATATAAACTTAACAATCGGATATGAGGTTTCTCCGTTTTTAATAAAGGTATTCAAATGGAATATGGTGTATACAGTACTGATATTTGCAAAAGACAACGTACAAAATTATTTTCAAATGGGTTTAAATTTAGATATAGCTTCCATATAAACTCTCGATCAAGACACATATTTTTCTTAGAAAAACTTTTTTATTTCATAAATAGGTTTAATATTTTATTTGAAGTACATACATATTATGTACTTTAAATTTAAAATTTACGTATCTTTTATAAAATGCAATATGATGTTATTCCAACAAAAAACGTTTCGTCCCACTTTTGAGAATTTATTAAAAAGAAATACAATGAATACAAAAATTTATAGTGGGGCCCCCTAAATTCGGGGGCCCGAAAGCGTTGCTTCCAGTTGCTTCCCTGTAGTAACGCCACTGAACGTATACTACTTTTCCTTAAAAATTTTTTTTGTTAAAAATACATGTAATATAATTATAAGTTATTTTTCTACTGATTACTGTTTGTTTTGATAATTAGGTCTAGAATACTTTTTAAGTAATTCATTATAAGTTGCATTTTGCTGAATATTTTATGTGTCATAAGTTGAATTTTGCTTATTATTTTATGTCATTTTAAGTTGTATACTTGCTTACTGTTAATTATTGTTTTAAATCAGGACATACAGTGGCTCACAGCTTATTTGATGCAAGCAAAAATTTTTTGAAAAATGTTGTTTATTTCAAAATATTTTGCAAAATTAAAAAAACAAAGTATGCAGAGTTATTGTTTATAGTGTGTTTATTCATTTAAAAAAGAAAAAACCCAAAAATCTTCTTCCATTCCTTAGTAATGCATCAAAAACCAAAACCAAATGAAAAATTCATGTCACAGCTTAAATGATGCAGTTAAGAATACCGTTATTTTTGTCGCCAAATTACACAGAAATTAAAATATTTTTATTCTGCGATCATTTGTAATCTAGTTTTTGAGCGAAAATATTATAAAAATTAAAGTGAGTGCATTTTGTTAACCATGGGACGGCGCACATCAATTGAAAAGCGTGAGTTAGTGTTGGAGTACTTTAAAAAGGGAATTCCCCAGCGTAAAATTGGTGAAATGGTCAATATAAGCTCTTCAACAGTTCAACACATAATTGAACGCTTCGTACATGAAAATCGCATAGAAAATAAGGGACGAAAGGCTCCCAATAAAATTTTTACAGAAAAAGAATCGAGGTATTTGGTAAACCAAATTCGAAAATATCCAACTATTAGCGCTCCAAAGTTGACAGACATGGCCAAAATAGATTTTGGAAAAATTTGTCATCCTGAAAACGTCCGCAGAATATTGAGAGAATCAAATTTCAATGGAAGAATAGCTGTAAAGAAACCTTTCGTAAGTGCAAAAAATAGAATTAAAAGATTGCAGTTTGCACGAGAGCATTTAAATAAGAGTCCAGCATTTTGGCGAAATGTACTTTTTGCAGACGAAGTCAAAATAAACTTATTTGGATCAGATGGAAGATCTTATGTATGGCGCGAAGTCAATTCTGAGCTCAAACCACAAAATTTACGTGCAACCGTAAAACACGGAGGTGGTAATGTTATGGTTTGGACATGTATGTCATCAAATGGAGTAGGAAATTTGGTCTCCATCGAAGAATCTATGAATAAAAATATTTACTTACAGCTTCTTCAAGAAAATTTGATTCAAAGTGCAACGAAATTGCAGATTGCAGATGATTTTCGCTTTTACCAAGACAACTACCCTAAGCACAAGTCAGCATTAGTACAAACGTGGTTGATATGGCAATGTCCACACATTGTCCAAACTCCTGCACAATCACCAGACTTGAACGTTATTGAAAATTTGTGGTCCGTTTTGAAGACAAATATCAGAAAACATGACATCCGCAACAAATTTGACTTAAGAAACGCTTTACAGCAAGAGTGGAGTAAAATTAGTCCAGATTATACCAAAAAACTGGTTGATTCCATGTCAAAAAGGTTTCATGCTGTTATTACTAATAAGGGATATCCAACAAAGTACTAAGTACTTAGAATTAGTCCGGAAGTTTGTAAAAATATAAGTTTTTTTGATGTTGCATCATTTAAGCTGTGACATGAATTTTTCATTTGGTTTTGGTTTTTGATGCATTACTAAGGAATGGAAGAAGATTTTTGGGTTTTTTTTTTTAAATGAATAAACACACTATAAACAATAACTCTGCATACTTTGTTTTTTTAATTTTGCAAAATATTTTGAAATAAACAACATTTTTCAAAAAATTTTTGCTTGCATCAAATAAGCTGTGAGCCACTGTACGTGTACTGTGATATAGGTTAGAAAATTATTGCACGTTTGCTTATTCTTTTTAGGTGATAATTTTAGTAAGCAGTCATAAGCAATTATTATAAGAAAAAATATGTATATATAGATAAGATATGGTCAGCCAAAAATTAAATTAATTAAAATAATATAAAAAAAAATTAAATTTTTGTTGTAATTCACTACTGTTCGAAAAACCTTTTTAAGAAAATATAATAAGTTTCTATTAAAATATAATAGTCACTTTCATGTGGAAAATTTGACGTTAAATTACAACTTATATTCACAATATATTGGTCTCACCCGTGCGACTAGTGGAGTAATATTAGCATGACTTTCTCAGCATTACGTTGCTAGATTAGGTTCTAAACATAAGAAAGAACATATCATGCAACAAATAATGCCTCTACGAATAGAATAGTTTTGAAATTTAACAATTAAAAATAAAAAATATAATTAATTAATTAATTCAATTATTCTACAGCTGGTTTATGATTTCGTTCTAATATAAACACAGCAAGTAAAATTGTTAATAAAAACTTTCATAGTAAAAGTAACAAAACTCCAGAAAAATAAGCGAACAAAAAAGTCAAGTACGGCTTCGGATCAGATGGTTAAGGTGCGCTGATTCTGGTACTTACAGTCTCAAAAATAATTATTTACGAATAATTAAATACAAGAATCATGTCCAAGACCAAAATGATGGGTATTTTGCAATACTGGAAACAGCTGTATGGTCAGCCAAAAATTCAATTAATTAAAATAATATAAAAAAAATAAAATTTTTGTTGTTGTAGTCACTACTGTTCGAAAAACCTTTTTATAAGATAAGTCAATTATTCAATAAAGTATTCGATTACATAAAGTCGATCCAAACTCATCTTTCATTTATTTTACCTTTTCATCTAAATACTAACGGGTTTATGTGCTCGATGGTATATCCATAAAAAAAAATACAAATTACCGTCCAACAAGTTACATGTGCTTGGTGGAATTGTGGTATACAAATACCTATTGTTAGAAAATTGAGGATAAACGAATCCCCAACAATCTTCATCAATTTGGATATTTTATGTATGAATCAATACAACGTCCAGGAGTATTCACATTAAATGTACCTGAAACGGTGTTTAGTAACCATCACTAAATATAAAGAGTGAAAAATAATAATCTATGTACCTGAAATCTACTAAAGCTAGTATGATAAAATCCCATCCTTTGTAGTTATATTAACTTTTAAAATTTTACAAATACAAATTGTATTTTTTAGCATGCAATTTTAAACATTCAATTTGTAAACAAAAAACATATTATTTTCTTAATATGGAGCAGTATGAATACTGTTCAAATTAATTTAACATTATTTTAGCGAAATTAAGCAAATTTGGCTATCTGAAAATAGTATAAGTCTATGTAGTTTGTTGTTTTTTTAATTTGCAAAATATTTTGAAATAAATAAAACTTTTCAAAAAATTTATGGGAGCCAGTGTAATTATTTGGAAGCACGATTCTTAATAATTTATTTATTGAGAGTACTGTTTTCGAACATTTATAGTATCAATTATATTTACATGAAACATTATTATAATTATTTAATATAAAAATAAAATTGACTTATTGAAATATATTTTGAGATTTCCTTTTCAATAATTTTGATTTAATGAGTGTCTATTTTTAATTATGCTTCTGACGAAAAATTCTCCAGCTTTATATGAACTTCGGACTAAAGGACCACTAGCAGTGTATAGAAAACCCAATTCATTTCCACGTTTTTCAAAGTGTTTAAATTTTTCGGGAGTTACATATTCTATTACTTTTAGGTGTTTTTTAGTTGGTTGCATATATTGTCCCAATGTTAAGCAATCAACATCTGCTTCCCGTAAATCGCGCATTGTTTTTTCGATTTCCTCATCAGTTTCACCAAGTCCTAACATAATGGAGCTCTTAGTTACAAGTTTTGGATTAAAATGTTTAGCTTGACGCAGCACCGTTAATGTTTGCTGGTAACCCGCTCGTCTATCGCGTACAAAAGGAGAGAGTTTCTCAACAGTTTCAATATTGTGAGCATAAACATCAAGACCGGAATTAGCTATGATTTCAACGCAATCTAAATTTCCTTTGAAATCAGGAACGAGGCACTCTACAAATATATTCTTATTTCTATAAAAAATTTAGTATTTACAATTCGCTACATAACAAAATGTTTAGTTGTATACGTATATGTATGCATGTGATATACTCAGTACCTTTTTTTGATTTCCCTTACTGTCTCAGCAATGTGGTTACTGCCACCATCACTTAAATCTGTATATAATTAAAATAATTTGTGGCAAATTGAATTATATAGCCATATTGAATTTTACCATCTCTATCGACTGAAGTAAGCACAATGTAATCTAAACCCCATGTGGAAATAGCCTCTGCAGTATTAATTGGTTCTTTGGGATCTAAAGGCGGGGGTATTCGAGCAGTTTTTACTGAACAAAATCGACAACCACGCGTACAAGTATCTCCCATTAGCTATAATATAAATTTAATTTTGTTATTTTGCAAGCCCGTAACGTGATGATGTTATAAATTACGTCATAAATATTAACAATGTTAGGTTCGTATTACCATTATTGTAGCAGTTTGCGTACCATGTTCACCCCCTCCCCAACATTCTCCTATATTAGGACATCGAGCTTCTTCACATACAGTAGATAGTTTTAAATCACGTAATTGAGATTTAATTTTACTAAAATCTTTGCCTTTCGGAATTGTTGTTTTAAGCCAAGGAGGAAGTTTCAGACGATCTTCATCATTCTTTTTAAGACGTAGCTTTCCTTCATAAGAAATCCAATCTTCTCTGGTATAATGTTCATTCTGAATAAAATCTTCAAAATTAGGGCCATCCAACAGACGTTTACGAATAACATCAATTTTTTCTTTACTGATTGATGATGAATATGAACTATTTGAAACAAGTCGTATGGTAGTTCCCTATAATTATAAAATATAGAATTATTTAAACACACGTGAGATTTTATCATATTACGAAATGACCACTATGCTTTGTCTTGCATAAACTTATCATAATGCCCCTTTATTCGTGATAAATTTCGGAAATACAATGTCAAATAAAAATGAACGATACTATATGGAACAATCTAAAATGAAACATTGAAAATTTTTTTGTTACAAAAATAAATAAATAAATGATATGTTTTATGCATGACTTTATTGAACAAATTATTTTGAAAATATGGTTTTAAAAAACACAAAGCCTACTTTATATAAATAATTTATATAGTAATATGCGAACAAAAAGACAATGGCACATTGTTATGTAGGCCTGCGTGAAAAAAAAAATTAGTTTAACAGAATTAAATGTACAGACATGCCATTACCCCGATTTACCAGCGACGGCCGGTACCACTCCACGCAGCGCTCGTGTACGCTGCTTGTGATTGTTTTTTTCTCGTCTCCGCCTTGTCTTCTTTAGTTTAATTTATTTTTTTACTATATTTTCTTTTACATTTATTTTTACTATTTTTTACTGTCACTATATTTTGTATTTATTAATTAACTATGAATTTAAAAAAAATATATAAAAGGAATAAGTTCTTTAATTTACATATGCATTGCTCGCACATGATAAAAGTAAAATATGAGAAAGAAACAAAAAGAAAAAAAAGCTTTTATACATTTTTTTGTTTTGGTCCGGAGCTGCAGCGAAAGCTTAAGCAAATTATAAATTAGGAATAACAATGCTGCCAAAACAAGCTTAAAAATGACCGAAATGCAGTTTACATAAAAGCGGGTGATATACCTGTAGTGGTTTTTTATGTTGGGGTTTTATTTCGAATTTAACACTCCGTATTGGTAATGGATAAGTTTATTTATTTCTTATACTTAGTTATTATAAAATATTCTTAAAGTTAAAATTTGTGTTTTTTCGTTTTATTCACGTGCTGCTTTGTCTTTTTCCAAACTACTACTGGCGGGAACTGCGGCTATTGTTGTCTCCTTTGTGCCTTGTTGACAGTTCTTTTATTTATATTTTTTGGTGCTGCCACAGTACTCCCCCCTAAGTGATGGAGTCACTAAATTTGGTTGGAAAGCGAACGTTGCGTCCTGATTTTGTCAGGTTAGCTGTTGTATTTGGTCGCACAGACTGGTCGCCATTAACGTTGTTTGGAGTGTGGTATACCATTGATTTGTTGTGGATGTCAATGTCTGTATCGGGACATATGAAAGCAGCTTTAAGACGATCTATGCTAACTGTTTGTTCTTTGTTTTCGATCAGTATTCTAAACGTCTTGTCATTTCGCTCTAGTATTTGGTAAGGACCATCGTATGGTTGCGTCAATGGTGGTTTTACCTTGTCATTTCGTATAAATACATGCGTGGCTGAGCTTAGAGCCGGTTGGATGTGGTAGCCTCGGTCTATATGATGCGATACCAACGTTGCCTTGACGCTCTGCATTTGTTCTCTTAGCTTGGTTATGAAATCGTGTTGATTTATATTTCTGTGGCTAGGGTTGCTTACTATTTCGCCCGGTAAACGTAGAGTTTGGCCATATAGCATTTCAGCAGCAGAAGCTCCAATGTCTGGTTTAAAAGTCGTGCGTAGACCTAACAATACTATTGGTAAAACTTCTGTCCAAGAAGTTGTTTGGTGGCACATTAAGGCTGCTTTTAATGTGCGGTGAAATCGTTCCACCATTCCGTTACTTTGAGGATGGTAACTCGTAGTTCGTAAGTGTTTGCAACCGATAACTTCAGCTAGTTGGTTGAACAATGAAGATTCAAATTGTCTTCCTTGGTCTGTTGTGATACGTAAGGGTACGCCAAAACGTGCGATCCATTGAGTAATCAGTGCGTTTGCGATGGTTTCCGTTGTTTGATCTGGGATCGGAATTGCTTCTGGCCATCGGCTGAAACGGTCGATGATGGTTAATATATATGTGCAGTTGTTTGATGGTGGTAGCGGGCCGACGATATCTATGTTTATATGTTCGAATCTGTGTTCAGCGAGTTCATATTGACAAATAGGTGAACGGTTGTGACGTTGCACTTTAGAACGTTGGCATGGGATACATTGTCGGGTCCAGTTTCTGATATCAGCATTTATAGAAGGCCAGAAAAATTTTTCAGCTATCATTTTTGTTGTGCCCCGAATGCTGGGATGAGACAACCCATGCGTAGCTTTAAAGATATGTAGCCGGTATTTCTGCGGAATGTAAGGACGAATTCGCCCAGTTGAAACTTCGCAATAAATTTTATCTGATATTGTTGATAAAGATAAAAGTTTGATTTCGATGGAATTGTTGTTTTTGATATCTTGTAGTTGTGGGCAACATCGTTGTAATCCAATTATACAATCGTAGTCGATTTTTGGGATGCTAATACTATCTATCCGCGAGAGAAAATCTGCTGGGATGTTGTCTTTTCCGCTGACATGAACGATATTCGTTGTAAATTGACCTATATAATCAAGCTGACGGACTTGACGTGGTGAAGCCTTGTCGGACTTTTGCTGGAATGCGAACGTGAGTGGCTTGTGGTCAGTTATTAATACGAATTCACGACCTTCTAACATATGTCGAAAATGTTTTATGCCCTGATATGCGGCTAACAACTCACGATCGTATGTGCTGTATCGTTTTTGTGTATCTGTTAATCGTTTAGAGAAAAAACCGAGTGGTTGGAACGTGCTGTCTGTCACTTGATGAAGAACTGCGCCGAGAGCTTTATCCGAGGCGTCTACTTGTAATGCAAGCGTAGCAGTTTTTGACGGATGAACAAGTAGTGTCGAGTTTGTTAGTTCATCTTTACATTTTTGGAAGATTGTTTTGTTCACTTCGGTCCAGCATAACGGTGTGTTGTCGTTCTTCTTGTTTCCTTTTATCATTTGTTGAAGTGCAGTTTGAGAATCTACAGCGTTTGGTATGAACCTGCGATAAAAGTTAAGTAATGCTAGAAATCTTCTTAATTCTTTTGTTTTTGTTGGAAGCGGGTACTCGCTGATGCTCTTCACTCGATCTGGTAGAGGTTGAATGCCCTTTTCACTGATGAGATAACCAAGAAATTTTACTGTGTTTTGAGCAAAAACGCATTTTGATACGTTTATTATTAAACCATGTTTTCTGAATCGTTCGAATACTTGTTGCAAGTGTTGCCTGTGCTCTTCCTCGTTTGCTGATGCAATAATGACGTCGTCAATATAGGCAAAGGCGAATTCGAGATCTCTCGTAATACTTCGTGAATGAAGCGTTGAAATGTTGGACCTGCATTGCAAAGTCCGAATGTCATTAGTTAAATTCAAATATCCCAAATGGAGTTATGATCGCCGTTTTTGGAATACTCCCCGGTTCAACTGGTATCTGGTGATATGCCTTAATCAGGTCGATGGTTGAAAAAACTTTTTGGTTATATAACATGTGTGCAAAATCATGTATGTGAGGAACTGGGTAACGATCTGGGATGGTGATTGCATTTAATGGGGCTAGCCCAATTGCTGCTTGATGGACGGCATATTCCGGCTGTGACTAAGTTTTGGAATTCTTCTTTTGCTGCTGCTAGCTTGTCTGGAGGTAACCTACGTGGTCTCTCACATATTGGTGGACCTTTTGTTAATATGTGGTGAGTGACTTTTGTCACCTGGCGATTTGTCGGTGTTGGTTTAGTGATGTCGATGTATTCTTTTAGTAGATCTGCAATTTTGCAAGATGTGTTCACAGTTGATATTTTTTTGCGCATTTACCTTACGTTCACTTGCGGCTGAGAAAATCTTTGTTGATGTGTCGATCAATCGTTTCATTTTTATGTCTACTATTAATCCGAAATGATTTAAAAAATCTGCACCGATGATTGAAGTGTTTACATCTGCGATAATAAATGGCCATGTGAAATTTCTTCGTAAGCCAAGAGCTAGAGTTATCTCTATTTCTCCAAATGTTTTGATCATAGAACCATTTGCTGCGTAGAGTATTCTTTCGTTCTTATTGTTTGTATTTGAATTTTTTTGTTTGGCGGCAATAAGTGAAACATCTGCACCCGTGTCTATTAGGAATGATTTTTTTGTCTTATTGTCATAGACGAACAGTCTTGTAGATGTTTCGTTTACAACTTCCTCTGCCGCCGTAGACGAAGTCGGTTTTAGTTTTTTGTGCCATATGTGCATGGCTGCTTGCAATTTTTTGCATTTGACCCATATGTTCTATGATACCAACAATTTGTACTGGTCTTTTCTTCACTATCATCATGACATTGCCGGTTTCTGGATGTTGAACGTGAACGTTGATTTGTTCTTGAGCGGTGTTCGGTTGATAATTTCGAGACCATTTTCGTCAGTCTGGTCACTTCTCGTTGAAGTTGTTCGATTTGTGCATCACGTTGAATATGAGCTGCTGCAGGGACGTTAGCTGCATTGACGTAAGTTCCTTGCATTGTTGAGTTTATACGGATTGTTTCGGTTATGTTGTCTGCCAATTCCGCCATCTTAGGTAGTTCCACTTGAATTGTGGCTAGACATGTCTGTACTTCTACAGGAAGACGTTGTAACCATAACCCTTTCAGTAATTGTTCGTCTTGTTTGCTTCCACTAATACGTTGCAATTCGCTTAAAAGATGGGATGGCTTTTTATCCCCAAGCTGTAAACCACTAACTAATTTTTGTATGCGTTTTTTTTCACTATCCGCAAAGTTTTTTATTATTGCTTGCTTGATAGCTTCGTACTTCTGAGTTGCTGGTGGATTCTGTATTGTGTTATAAATTTGTTCTAACAGCGATCCATCCAATGCTGCGATAACTGTGCCAAACTTTTGAGTATCGCCCTTTATGTTGTTGACTTGGAACCAGTAGTCCAACTGAATAAACCAAAGGTCAATGTTGTTTTTTATTAATGTTGGCATCGGCAGCTTTATTGCAGCGATTGTTGCATTTTCGTTGATTGGGTTAGTGTCTTCGGTTATCTTTTGCTCTTGAGTAGCCATTTTTTATATTCGGCGTCGGCTTGGTCACCAATGTAGTGGTTTTTTATGTTGGGGTTTTATTTCGAATTTAACACTCCGTATTGGTAATGGATAAGTTTATTTATTTCTTATACTTAGTTATTATAAAATATTCTTAAAGTTAAAATTTGTGTTTTTTCGTTTTATTCACGTGCTGCTTTGTCTTTTTCCAAACTACTACTGGCGGGAACTGCGGCTATTGTTGTCTCCTTTGTGCCTTGTTGACAGTTCTTTTATTTATATTTTTTGGTGCTGCCACATACCTAAGTATTTTGGAATTTTTGGAATGTTAAATGAAAGAATTAAAAGATAAAGGAAGGGTAAACCGTATGAACTGAGAGGTCAAAAAACGGTCTCGAGAATTGTGCGGGATTCGGTAATGAACGGAATGATGACGGAAAAATAGGAGATATAAAAAGGGTAGTGTGCGGTTAAAGAGGTGTTCTTTTTCCACAGTTTTTTTGAAGTGATGACGTTTCTTATCTAAACTGAACTGAAAATTATTATTAAAATTTTAGTTAAAGTATTAACTGAAAGTGTTAACCATAAATTTGTGAAA
>NC_051846.1:123108968-123112993 GCF_002237135.1 Teleopsis dalmanni | reverse complement strand
TAAATATATATATATATATATATATATATATATATATATATATGTATTATTGTAGTTTCTGTATCTGTAGTATATTGCAATTGTAATTTTGTTGTAAAAAATAACTTTGTCAATGAAATGCCTAAAACGTTTCACACGCTTTTGTTGCACATGAAAATAGCGTCAAAATTCGTCTGCAAGAAAATGCATACTTGCAATATGTACTAAGTTCCTTGTCGGGCATACTATATGGTCAAGGTTATTTTAGTTAGGCTTAGTTTACAATATACAATTTAGTTAGGCACAATTGAATTTTTGATAATTCAATTGATGTGAAATCATATTCGACATTGGTTCTTTTTTTTTCTATTAGTTTTGTAGACTTGATTCAAGTACCGCATCTCTATCACATAAGCACCTAATTACTGAATTCAAATGATCAGTTATTAGAATAATTTTAATATGGAACCTGCAGAATAACATTGACGCACTAAGCAGACTACAAAGACTTGCGTGCATATGCATAAGGGGTACCATGCGGACTTATCCACCGTCATCCGTTAATGTCTTTACATCAGATTTCAAGCCGAAAGGGCAGGTCTAAGAATGAATGTAGGAAACCTAACGGACAGCTAGCTCAATCGCAAGAGGTTCGAAAATCTTGCTAAACAGAATCCGAAGTTTACAATGCCATGGGATACGTTAAATCCAAAGTTTCAGCTTTACCAAACTCTTTACAATTGAACTAAGTAACAAAAGGAGCTGGGAGGGCATGCCACAAACCTACCAGCTTATGGACAGCACAATCGCATGATTCACTGACGGTTCGCTTACAGAGAAAGATACCGAAGCGGGCATAGTCGGAGCGATCAAGAAGTATTAGGAAGTGCCGGAAAAAAATACTAGCATCTTTTAAGCGGAAATTTACGCAATATTTAAGTGCATAATTTTCAATATTGAACGGAAATACCAAGGAAACACAAACTCGCATCAGCTGACTTAAAGACTAGTGTCTGCCTTGAAAAGCTAAATATGCTCAACGAATCAAATCAAGTGTCGATTCTCTGGATACTGGGACATATTGGCGTACGTGGAAATGAATACGTAGAATATGTAGAATACAGACTAGCCAGGAAAGGAACAGCCACACCCGGTTTTCTCATAAATATGAAAGAAAACGAGAACAAAATGGTTTACTGGGATAATCTACCTGGATTAACACAATTCAAATTAATTATTGGTACCTATAACAATAGGTGATATCAGGATTGTACGGATCTATCAAAAGAAAAACTTAGAATCATGACAAAAAAGCTTAACAGGACACTGGTACACTAAAATACCATCTTATGAAACTGGGCATATATACGGATGCAAACTGTACACTCTACAAAAGATCCGCAATACCTGTGCTGTTAGAATGTCCTGCGCTAATGCATGTATGAAATAGACTCCTAGAAATGAGGATCTTTCCCTATTTACTGCGGAAAAAATAGTAACGAAAGAATTTTATGGCCTAGACAATAGTTAAGAGCTGTTTCTTAATAATACTGTATCTTTCGGATAATTTTACTTTTGAATCCACAAAAAACCTCGTAATAGTGGGTAGTAGATAGAGGGTCAACCTAGAACCAGCCAGAGACATTAACAAAGGTAAGAATCTGGCTAATGCTAATGCTGAAGATATCGCTAAGTGAGTTGAAGAAGGTCAGGTGTTCTGGTGTTATATCTTCAAGCGCTGATAGACACGCACTGCAAGAGGTACTACAGGGAAGGCTGAGTCTAGCTCCATGTCTTCCTATGGACCAGCGTCCCGTAAACACAGATATTAGCTTAGACACCTCAGATTTGTTTCTATGAATTAAGTCAGAGGTTCTATATTTGGAATAGATGGGCCAAGTAGCCCTTGACCTGTTATATGTCAATAGTTTTCGCAAATGTGAAAAATTCTAATATTGGTGAGGGTGTTCAAAAATTATTCTTTGTTCACTAAATAAGTTTTGTTCACTAAATAAATTATGGTTCTCTCCATTGGTGCATATTAATAGTTTAATTTACGAGTTCTGCTACAGGTATTAATTTTTATTTATTAAAAAAAGTTTTGAAACTATTTTTATTCGGTTTTTAAAAATTTATTCTTTTCCTTTTCCATTTTCATTTTAATTTAATTTTTCATTCATTTAATGCCAATTACATGTGTTTGTAAGCGTCTGATTTGCTACAATAATTTTGTCGCTTTGTTTTTTATATAAAGCTGCTGCGCAGCTACCACGAACATGAGCTTCATTTGTTTTTAATTTATAATTGTTTTTATAGAGATTTTTCGAACAGTAGTGAACTACAACACAAAAATTTTATTTTTTATATTATTTTAAATAATTAAATTTTTTGCTGATTATACAGCTGTTTCTAGTGGTGCCCAATACCCATCATTAGTAGTCTTGGAAATAATTCTTGTATTTAATTATTCGTAAATAATTATTTTTGAGACTTCAAGTACCAGGAATCGAACTCGTGACCTGCCAAATTTGAAGCTCAAAGCCGTACTTGACTTTTTATGTTTGCACATTTTTCCGGAGTTTTGTAAAAAATAAAAAAATATTTTCTTGTATCGTGCACAATACCAGATTTATGATGTACACTTACAGCCTATCTAATACGTGTGTCTGTAATCGCAAGTATGAAAGACACTATTGAGTTTATTTAAACCTGAAGTTAATATTTATTATTTGTTTTTATTTAAAGAGAATAATGATAAACAATAATAATAATAAAGAATAATAATATCTTTGTAGGAAATTTTTTCTTAATTTCGATCAATTCAATTTATTTTATTTAAGTTTAAATTAATTATTATTTATATTGAAGCATATTTTTGACTCTGCAGTGATTTTATAGATTGAAATATTGCTGTAATTCACTTTGTGTTTTTTTTCTTGAAACGTAACAAGACTAATTTTTCTTCATGTAAATAGTTCAGATAGGTTTGAACATTAATAAATGTTTCTTTATGTTACATTAGAATTATTTGTTATAAATAATATTTAAGCTATGATTTTTAGCGAAGTTGATTAATTATTTTTTTCTAGTTTTATTGGCGAAGACGAAATTTGATTGCTAAACCTTTACTAAAAGAAGCTAATATTGGTTCGATCTTGCTTGAAAATCCATTCTATGGATTAAGAAAACCTGATTACCAACAGTAAGATTATAAAATAATAATTTCATTAATTTTAAAATTTTTATATAATATATTAAAACAGTTAAAGAATATCATTAAAATTATATAATCGGCAATACTACTATTATGGAAAGCTTATAATTTCGTAATTTTCGAGATAAATGTGTAACATATTACAACGTTTCTTAGGTGAATAGTGAATTAATCTGAAAGTTAGGATGCGGTAAGCGTGTATTACACACAAAGAGCGGTTGTCAAAAATCTTTATCGTCGATTGCTATTACACATCAAACTAGTCAATGGTTTTTCAAAAATTTCCTAGAAAAAAACAACAAATATGCTACAAAATAAGGTCATGCGTGCATTTAATTATGTTTACGCTTCCATTCCTTAAAATAAATAAAATTTTGTTGCCAACAAAAACCGATTGTAAACATGAGCGTATTTGAGCATGAGCTTTTCATTTTATTCAACACTTTTTTTTAAAATTTTAAATGTTGCTATTACACAAATAAATTTCGCATTTCACAAAAAAGTGTGTGAAAAAATTCTCATATGTATATCAGAGAACTGCAAAGAGTCATAATTTTAACATTTAGAGCGCACTCTTAAAAAACCAAACCAAAGTGGGTATAAATATTTTATTTATATATTTCTATATATATTTCTATAGAAATATTATATATTTATATTATTTCTATCAACAATTCTACTCTATACTCACAATCAATACCCATCTTTTTAAAAGTTTAAGACTTTACTGTTATCGGACTTAGAAAAACTTTTTTAAAACCTAAACGTGCGCTCAAGCTACAGCCAAGTAAATTACGCTCTTTCCACAAAAAAGTCTTTGACAGGGCTTTTA
>NC_051846.1:123098972-123108868 GCF_002237135.1 Teleopsis dalmanni | reverse complement strand
TAATATAAAAACAATAATAATATAATATAACATTTAACATAGTGCTTCCAGATGAGTTTTTGGTCGAGATTTATGACGAAGAACTTAACTGTTTTCTTTATTTCTACGTCATTTCCATCAAACCTGATGGGTTTCAGATGTTTCAGTTTGTATTCCCCTGCCAATTTTACAACAGTAGTTTTAGCTGGGTTTATACTCAGTCCTACCTTGTTGCAACAAGTTTTTGTTAATTGTAATACATTTGTATGTTCATAGAGTATGTTCAAATATTCCTCTACTTGTTATAAGAATGTCATCTACGTAGCCTTGCACTGTCAGTCCGTTGTTTTCTAACTGGTGAAGTAATTCATCCACTAGTATGCTTCACACAAGTGGAGAGAGTACCTCACATTGTGGACATCCCCATGTGGTGTTTATCGTTATTAGGCCCGTACTGGTGCATATTTCTACTTTCCTAGTGTTGCTCATTAACCGCATCAAAGTAGAGTTAATTCCTTTATTTTACAATCATCTCTTTACAGCTTCATAAGAAGTATTGTCAAAGGCGCCATCTATATCTATAAAGGTGCATATTGCTATTTCTTTCTTTTCTATACTATGCAATAGCATAGTATATTTTCTTATGTTGTTTATTATTTTTAATAGCGTTATTTAATTTTATTTAAGTTTATTGATCATTGTTGTATTTTTATGGGAGCATAGTTAAACAATATTGTTTTGTTCATGTATTTCTTAATTTAATTTAATTTAATTTAATTTAATTTTAATTATTATTAGTTAATTTTTATTACAAATGTTTTGCATAAAGTATTTCTTTAAATTCAAGCGTGTTTGATCTCCTGTTTAAATTTAAGTGTATACATTAAATGAAAAAAAGAATTAAATTAGCGTTACAAGTTTTTCAATACAATATTCGCTTAGAGAACAGGAATAACAAAAACTATGCTGCAAATAGTTGAACTGAAATCAAAAATTTTAAGAAAAAGGAAAATATTGGTAGAAACAAAAGCAATTCTTTTCATTCGAATTTTGTTTCATAAAATTGAATTCAACGGTTCTTTTCAAGATCTATTTCAATTTCAAAAAATTATAAGTTAAATACGAAATATGCATATTGGAAATATATGTTCGAAATGTATATGAAGACTACAAAAGAAATCCGGTGAAAAAAATACAGACGTCATGTGCATTTCCTAGAGTATCAGAAAGATTATCATGAATAAATTTAATTATTTTAAAAACTTGACAAAAACTTGCCCTTTAAGGTTTAGTCTCTTATATTAGAAATAGCTTTTTAATAAGAATAAGAATTATAAACGTACATTTATTCGTTATCGACAACTACCTTTCACACTGAAACTCAAGATTGAATCAGCATTAAAGAAAATGGAAAATGCACTACGATCACTACCCTTTAATGAGTGGACAACATCTCATCACATCTTATTAGTAAATAAGATGCTTTATAAAGAAACACACCTATGGCAAATTCCTCACAGTTTACAAAGTTGAATTTTGATCCAGCTTTAACACACCTGCAGGTAGACCAAGAATCAACCAGAATACTTACATTAAGTCGCGAACATTTTGAATGACTAGATTACAGTTTAGAATCAACAACACCAAGAATTTTTTAACATGTAATGAAAATAGTTCTGAAGAACGTAGACTGAGTGGTTATTTATTTAGGCGACAACGTTAGAAGAGTTGTGAGATAAAACACGACAAGCTCTTACATGTATACAGGATGCAGGTTTGAATCAAAGTGTGTTTTTTTACAAAAAAAAAAATTTTAGGTTTTAAAATAAATCGAGGAGTGCGCCAACTGACTAAGGGAAAGCCATGTCTCAAGCACCAGAATCAGTAAATAAAAAGCAGCTACAAGCATTTCTCAGCAAAACACCATTTTATGATAGATTCTCACAAAGTAATTCAACAATTGGATAGATTGGCGATCTATTAGAACCGCTGTATCATTCACTGAGAAATAAAATACCGTTTCAATGGGACAAATTTAAAAAATTATGTATTGAGCGAGCTAATCAACTACTTCAATTAAAAAATCTGTTAGTACATTTAGCGAACTTACCATAACTATTATCTGTAGACGCATCACCATTAGGTAAACTGTTTTAAGGAATTAAGTACTAAAATTTTAATTAAATAGTTGTTTAATATTGTTTTTTTTTTTTTGATCTCACGAACGGTTGAGTGTTTTCGGAAATATGGATTGCGCAATATACTATCACCTAGCTTCTCCTTAACAAAACTGTCGATAAGCATTCTCGTGGTGGGACTGTAACCACTGATTACCTACGGTGAACCGAAGCAAAGCCTCTTTACTCGAAAGCCGAGGGTCTACGAATTTCTCTGTGAATAACTTTCGTAACGGCATCCTTTTCACCATATTAAAAATACAAACTCGCAAGTACCGGCGCAAGCTAGTAAAATCCTTGAAAACTACAAACACTCTTTTTAATGGGCCTAAGTGAAGTATCGTGGAATATTCGTATCGAAATTGAAGTATTCGAATTACAATAGGACATGAGGTCTACTGGTCTGGCATGCCATGAGGTATTTACTAGTCATGAGGTGTTTTAGTCAATTCAAAATATAAAAAAGCTGTCATAGACTGTAAATACATTAACGAATGCATTATGCTTTTACGCTTCAAATGTTACGCCCCTACTGATGATGCAGATAACAAAATAAAGGACTCTTTTTACGATCTGTTTACTCATGCCACATATAACACCCACAAGCAAGACCTGTTCACCAAAGTGGGTAAAGACAACTCTAGCTTTAAATATATAATGAGCAAACACGGTATCGGTGAAATGAACGATAATGGACAGCGAGTTATAGAATTCTGTGGCACTAATGAACTAAAAATTGGCAGAACATTACTACCACAGAAAGATAATAAAAAGATACATGGGTCCCCCCCAGATGCTCTTACTGAAAATCACATAAATCAGATATGTGTCAGTGCAATCGACGTATAAACATAGCTTCAAAGCACCACAACGGCAAACTCATCGATACGCTACATAGTAAGCTCAACTGAAAAATTATATAAGTGCTGCTAACCAACGAAGACAAATACAGGGTCAACACAAACAGATAGATAAAAATGTCAAACGCGCTGTGAGAGGTGACAACAGGGAATATATGGAGAATATGGCTAAAGAGGCGGAAATGTGGCCGCTACGTCCAATATGAAAAAACTTTATAATATTATAAAAAGAATCACCGGTACCTGTAATAAAAGAATACTTCCGATTAAAGATCTAGATGGCAACCTTCTGACTGCCATGAAAGACCACCTTAAAAGCTGGAGGGCACCATTGAAAGTGTTAATGAAAGTGTATTACCATTGCCTATAACCATAAATTCACCATAAAAAAAAGAAATAATCGACGCTTTAATATCGCTAAAGAAAGTGCTGGAGCTGACAAAATCTTGACTTATATACCTAAAATAAATGCGAAGCTATTTGCAAACATTCTAAGCCCTCTGTTTATTGTACTATAGAGATCGAAAGTTTTTTTGACAGACTGGAGGCGTAGCATAATTGTAAAGCCACCAAAAAAGGTGATTCACCAGACAGTAACAACTGGCGCGACATAACATTACTTTGCGTCGTCATTAACGTGTTCATGAAGATAATTTTAGAATGAATCATAAAACATGTTGACCGTAAACTGCAGGGAGAACAACCAGGATTTCGCAGTAACCGCTCGTGCATTGACCAGATTATCACTCATAAAAACGTTATTCAACAGTCATTTGAGATGCGTTTCTCACTATACCTTCACTTCATTGATTTTGAAAAAGTGTTCGACTCAATTTGTCGCGAGTGTGTTTGAGCGGAGATACATAACATCGGTATCCCAGAGAGACTACTCTCCCTCTTACCCAGCAGCTACGACAGTTTTGAATGTGCAGTAATGCATGAAGGTAAAATGTCTAATATTTTTAGTGTAATGTCTGGAGTAAGGCGGGGATGCATATTGTCCTCCATGCTGTTTTTAATCGTTATCCATGGTGTTTTGTTTTTTTTTTATTATTAGAAACACAATACGTACAATAATATAAATACATGTTTCATTTGACTGCGACAAGTTTAAGTACAAAGAACTATTAAGCAGTTTTGTTTTATTTCAGACTACGATTTAGAATTGTCAAGTTGTCAGAGACTTCTTGCTAATAGAGTAGTAATCTAAATTATTATTAGACTACTAATTCCGTAGTAGATCTGAAGGCTTTGTTCGTTTAAGTCTCCTCAGCAGACCAGATGTATTAGACATATGGTTGGCTATCCCGTTTGGATGCTGTTGTAATCGTTTTTGTTGCTTTGCCGCGAACTTTTGAATTACTGCAGCCACACATTCGATCTTTATGTCTCGATGGAGGTCAGTACTCCTAATGAGCCACAGAGTGTTGACTAAATTTCTTAAAACTTTGTTCTGGAAGTTTTGTTGATTTGAATAGAGGATTTAAGTGCACATCCCCATAACTGGATTCCATACGTCCAAACCGGAGCTAAGACTTGCTTGTATATCATTAATTTGTTTGTTTAGAGTCACGGGTGGTTTTTTCCGGAGAAGTCAATATAAATTTTTGTATTTGGATTCTAGTTCGATGTATCATCTGCAAACGTAGCACTGACACTTTCTGGTTGGACTTGCAAGTCAGCTGTGTAAATTAGGTACAGAATTGGGCCAAGAATACTTCCCTGCGGTACTCCGGCTTCAATTGGTTCAAGTGTTGAGTACGCACCTTTACATTTCACTCTGAAGAATTGGCAAGATAATTATCATCTTCATAATTATCATAATTCAATCTTATGCACAAGTCCTTTGTGCCAAACTTTTGATTTTATTGCATATTCTGTGTATTTGTTCTACAGTAGAATGTTTTTTTCGGAACCTAAATTGGTTTTCCTTCATTAGCAGGTTTTCCTTGTTTGTGTACCATAAATATTTCCGCTACTTTCCAATAAATTGGGAAGTGTCTTACGCGCAGAGCTGCATTCATTATTTTGCATAGTTTGATTATTCCTTTGTTGGGGAATTGGTTTAAGATCTCAGCGGTTATCTGATCCCAACCTTTTTTTAGTTTCATATTTCTTATTTCATTTTTCATTTCCCTCGGCGAAGTTGGTTGTATTGCTTCGTTTAATGCATTTAAGTTAGACGTAGGAAAAATATTTCCATCACCATTTAGTGAGAATATTACCTTAAGAAATTTTGCGAATAAATTTGCTTTTTCTTCATCACTTTTGGCCCATGTTGTACCATCTGGTTTAATAGGAGGATTATGTTTCATAGGTTGTTTTACTGCTTTCACGGTTTTCCACAGCGAGTAATCTGTGCGTTTCTCATAGGAAAGGCTTCTAAGATTCTGTTGTATCTTATCGTTTTTAACATTATTGATAAGTTTTCGTAGTTGTGAAGTTTTCCTATTTAATTTCGTTTTACTCATTCCGTGCTGATTTTTGAATCTGTTGTGTAAATAGAAGAACTTCTGATCTTTTCCTCTTCATAGTGATTGATGGTTTCCTTTATTATAATAGCACTTCTCCTTCGTGCATTGTTATTGGGATGAGTAGTGTGATAAGTTTCATAACCTCTAAATTTTATATGTGATTCCTTCGTAAAGTGGGTTTCTGCTATTAGACATATATCGATGGACTTATTGTAAAGAATAGCCTGTAGTTCGTTTTATTGATGTAGCAGCCCATTTGCGTTTCAGAGCATAACTTTTATTGAAGACTGCATTACATACGGTGTTTGGGAAGAATCTGTTTTAGTTTACTTATCCGTTCATGTAAAACTTTATCAAACTTTTCCTGGTTTTTTAGCAGTTGAAGTACCAACTGACAATATTTACACTGAGATATTTGATTTGGTCTTTTTACTGCTTCAATAGAGACAATAGTAACTAATATTTTCTTTATTCCGTAAACCTTTTGTGTTCAATAGACTCAAAAGTAAGCAGAAACATATCAAGTGGTTGCTTGGTTTTTCATTTAAATTTCCTATCTGCACTTATGGCTTTTAGCCCTTGTCTCTGTAAGTCCTCAACAATAAGTTTAGATTCACAGGAGTGATGCAGGTTTTTAACAATAATACAAACAGGTCTTGTTTGTTTATCTTCATATGAATATCAATTTATCTTTGCAATAGACAGCAGCTTTGTTATGCTTCTGTAGTTATCTGCTTCCCTTGTATTAAACATATACTTCCCATTATTTATAAGCTTGAATGAAACATCAGTTTTCGCAGTGTTTTTAATATCTTCGTAAAACTTTATGTAATCAGTAACTCCTGACACAATATTGGAGGGGGAGAATGAACTTTGCGGTTTTTAGTATTTAATAGAATTCCCAGTTTCAGATTGACGTTTGGATTTTTATCATGTGAAACTTGAAGCTCTGGAGAAGATTCAGCTTTTCGTTTTTTAGTCGGACGTTTTTGTTTCAATATTCTTCCGTTTCTACCGCCAATTCCTCTTCATCAGTGTGGTACTGAACACTCGTGCTATCTAATTTTGTATCAACAGCATTACCATATTATCAGTTTCTTTCTTCTGTGATAATCAACTATTCTTTTTTACCTTTAGTTTTTGATTTTCTTTCTTAACGCTTTCATAACTGTTTTCTAAGAGATTTATTTTTTCTGTTAAAAATTTAATATTGCATTTAAGCTCATTTAGCATGATAGCTTGAGTTTGATCCAAAGGCCTTTCATTTTTAGATAAAGGGGATGGAATATTCATCATGGCATCTTGCATCCTTTTAGGCTGAGCTATTCGCTATCATAGTACAAAGACTAAAATAAGGTTTGTGTCGATGACAGATTTGAAAGATGTCTGGTTGTTTAAGTGTTATAGTTACCTTGTAACGCACAGTTTTCACGGAGTAAAACAAAATTAATTGAAAGAATTCAACAAAATATAATAGTTTCACAATATATTCAGTTTGTTTAATTATTTAAAATTTTTAGATTTATAAATAAATAAAAATTTATTTTTATTTAAGTTTTTAAAGGTACTTATAACTTACACTGTGACAACTCCACATTCACTATTTCTTACTTTCATTAAGAAAAGCATATGCTGACTCTATCAGATATTTTAAGCAAAAACAAACTTTTTTTGTTTTTGTTTAATTTGCAAATTAAACTTTAATTTTTTAAAATAAAAAATTTTTAAATTCACAAAACCGAATTTCACCTATTAAAATCAAGCACCGTTTTGATAAAATTTTTTTTATTTATGATCAATTGATCAAGTGTTCATAACTTTAAAATTTGAAATTTAACTTTTCGTATTAAAAACAAGAGAAGTTGCTGAGCGATCACTTTTAGCGCGTGTTTTTCTCAACGCCGGTCTCTCAAAACCACCGTGTTTCTAAACTTGCAACCGAAAATAATAGCCGTGGCATCGTATGAGGCCCTTTAGACCCAAATGACCGACTAGAATCTAAATTATGCAGACGATAAATGTGAATTGGTACATCGTTTTACCGATATGCATCAAAAACTTAAAGATCTGGAACCAGAAGCAGCAAAAATTCGGCTTAAGATCAATGTACAAAAAACCAAAGAAATGCGAATTGATGCAATGAGCGTCACGAACTTCAAGGCCAAATTGTGGAACAATTAAATGAATTTCAATACTTGGAAAATATAGTAGCTATTGATGGTGGCACTATGCAGGACGTGAGTGCAAGAATACCAAAAGCAATTGGCGCCTTTACAAAGATGAACAAAATAAGGAGCTCTGGTTTTTACAGGTTAACGTTGAAAGTCAACATTTTCTAAGCATGTGTTTTATCCATACTGTTATTGGGTTGCGAAACATGGTTCGTAACCGAGATAATTCAATACAAAGTGCGTGTGTTGTCAACCTGTGCTTCAGAAAATATTACGCATCTTTTGGCCAAACCTAATTTCAAACCAACAACTCTGGAACAGAACGAATACAAACGACATCAATATAAATATCCGCAAAATAAAAGTTTGACTGGATTGATCACACCTCACGAAAGCCATCAAGCGAAATTTGTTTTCAAGCCCTTACGTATTATCCGCAATAGACATTTAGAGATACTAAATAAAATTAGCAGCCAATCCACACACCTTGGCAGATCATATATCAATATTGTTAAGCTCAGAACACGGCATCGAACCGGAAGCGAAACGAAAAACGAAAAAAAATGATATTTTTAGTGGAACGAAAACCAAAAAAATTTATCGGTTTATTTCGGTTCAGCATCATAGTTACCATAGTTTGGTATCTGTGCATCTATTTCTTCAGTTTCTGATTTTTTATCTATTAATTTTTTTGAAAAATACTTTAAATTGACTAAAACTTATTCGGCTTCTAAAATTATAACTAAAACACATACAGTTTTAAATAAAAAAATGATTTTCTTGACGTAGCTACTCAGTTGACGTAGCTACTCGACTAAATAAATCAATTTTTGGAATCAATGCACAGTTGGTACTAGGCGGTAAAAAAATTTATTTACGTTGGGAATGATGGAAATGAAAGATAAACATATGAAAATTTTTATCAAAAACATGATCGATAAAGTCTTAGAAAAATATAAAATTAATGCCCAGCAAATTTGTTGGATTACTACAGATAATGGAGCGAATATGATTGTTTTCGCTAATACATTAAGAATGGAAATAGAAAAATATTTTGTTATTGAAGCTGAAAGTGAATCTAATGATCACTTAGATGATAGCACGATTTTCGGAAATAACTTTCCGAAAAAACCGATAAATTTGCCGGAACGAAAATCCGAACCGAAGCGACATACGGAGCGAAAACCAGAATCGAAAAAAATTCGGTTCGATGCCCTGGCTCAGAGAAGTGGCAGTAAAAAAGCAAAGATGAGCATTTGTAGATAGCGTAGATAGGATGTGGCAACCACAGATAATTATTAAGACACGGAAAGCACGATGGCAACGTTGTAACTTCACAAACAAAAATCATATAAAAGCAGAACACAAGTAAGCATCACTCTCTTTTGCATTCGAGCCGTCAGCGACCAAGGACACAAGGAGTTATAGTGGAACAAATTAACCACAATTGGTGACCCCGACCAAGGTAATAAAATAAAATTATACAGAAAACAAAAACGAATAAGTCGTTTTTACGACTAAATAATTAAAGAGATAAAAAAAAACAAATTTTGCACACATAATTTTTTCATCGGAATTGTTGGCGACTAATATGAGCATGACAGAAGCGAGTCAGAAAATAAACAGCCCCAATTTGCTGCATCAGCACCCAGTCAAGCCGAACAAGGTCAGAGCGTAGAAGCGATAGGCGTGGTCAAATTACCACCTTTCCTTCACTCTGATCCCGAATTATGGTTCACGCAAATCGATGGGTTACTACATGTCAATAGAATAACATCAGATGTCTCCAAATACGACACAGTCATTACGGCACTCGACGCCAAAACTTGGCCAGGCAGCAGACATCGCAAAGATGCCTCCAGTTTCCGACAAATATGCAACATTAAAAGAAGAATTGATCCGACGCTTTGGTGAGTCAAAGCAAAAACAACTCTCCAAATTGCTTACAAACTTAAAGCTATCAGACAAGCGACCGTCTCAATTACTGCGTGACATGCGCAATCTAGCGAGTACAAACATTTCTGAAGATGCCCTTTCAACTCTGTGGGCACAACGCTTGCCCAGCAACGTTAGATGCATTTTGTCTGCATGCAACGCTGGCAGTTTGGAAAGCATGGCAGAATTAGCTGACAGAATCATGGACAATTTACCAACACCACAGTTCGTTATGGCTGCAACAACTGGTACTCATTTTAATCAATCGTCATCGCCGTTAGAAGCGCGAGTACTTGCATT
>NC_051846.1:123084643-123098872 GCF_002237135.1 Teleopsis dalmanni | reverse complement strand
TCCATTTGTGTCGACATTGTAGTTCAGTGAGGTACTCGGTTTTCCAACGTTCCCAAAAGTCCAATTTGAGACGAGAAACTAATTTCCACCTTGTCACCAGATTTATATTTCCTGATTGGGCCTTTGCATCTGCCATTGCTGTGAGTGGTTCTCCGATTAAGAAATGACCAGGTGTTAGTGCTGACAAGTCATTCGGATTACTTGACATAGGTGTCAATGGTCGAGAGTTCAGTATTGCTTCGACTTCTAGTACCACAGTCTCTAGTTCCTCATATGTTAGTGACGTGGTCTTAGTACTTCGTATCAATAGGTGTTTTGCTGATTTGACTGCTGCTTCCCACAGTCCACCGAAGTGTGGTGCACGAGGAGGTATAAATTTAAATGTTATTCCTCTTTCATTACATTCGTTAATTATCTTCTCTTGTGCCTTGCTTGTTTGAATTGAGTCTGCAAGTTCAAGTAATTGATTACTTGCTCCGACGAAATTTGTGGCATTGTCACAAAACAAATTTTTGCAGTGTCCTCTTCGAGCAACAAAACGTTTCAGCGATCCGATGAATGCATCTGTGGTTAAATCGCTGACTACTTCGAGATGAACTGCCTTAGTTGTAAAACAACAGTACACAGCAATGTATGCCTTGTGTGGTTTCTTGCCTCGGATTCTGTAATGTATCCAAAAAGGTCCGCAAAAGTCCACACCAGTGGTGAGGAATGGTCGCCCAGGTTGTACTCTTGTCGCTGGCAAATTACCCATCAGTTGTTCATAAAATCGTGGTCTTACTTTAGTACAACGTACACAATGTTGTACTACTGACCTTGCCATCAATTTGCCCTTAATTGGCCAGTATCGTTGACGCATGTTAGCTAGGAGGGACTGCGGACCACAATGCATGTATTTCTTATGGACTTGTTCCATTATTAATTTGACAATGGGGTCGTTATAAGGCAACAACATAGGATGTTTGGCGTCATACGATAATGAGGCTGCATCCAAACGTCCACCAACTCTTATGATGCCCGTATTATCAATAAAAGGTGCCAGTGATGCCAATGCACTGGACTTATTTATTCTTCCATCAGATTTCATAATTTTGATTTCATTTTTAAATTCTGCATATTGAATGCTTTTGATGATGACCTGATGTGCTGCATCTAGATCATCTGGAGTCAAAAAATTGCTTGAATGATCATTTTGTTTTCTTCTGATTCTTTTTACGAATCTTAAAGTATACGATAATATCCGTTGAAGTCTTCCAAATGAGTTGTTGTGTCTTATTGAATATATGAACTCTCCAGGATTTGCTGTGCCTTCAACAACAGACAATGTAGATACTTGAGTTTCCTTCTTCCGTTCAGGATCAATGAGGGTTTCGGATTTTAATGCTGATGATGGTTTTGAAGGCCACAGTTCTTCCCGACCATGCAGGAACATAGGTCCATAAAACCACATACTTGATGACTGTAGTTTATGGGGTGCAAGGCCTCTTGATAAAATGTCAGCTGGATTGTGTTCCGAACTGACGTGGCGCCACTGACTTGTGGCTGTTAATTGATGAATGTTGCTTACCCTGTTTGCAACGAAAGTGTGAAATTTTGATGATGGAGAGTTGATCCATGATATCACTATTTGTGAATCACACCAAAAGAACGTCTGGTAATTTCTTATTTGTAGGTCGTTCTTTATTCTTGTTGCTAGTTCTGCGCCAACCACAGCTGCACAAAGTTCGAGACGAGGTAATGTCAACCTTTTCAAAGGTGCAACCCGAGACTTAGCGCACAATAGTCGTACAATAACTTGACCATTCTGAAGTGTTGATCGCAAATACGCTGCAGCACCATATGCCTTTTCTGATGCATCTGTAAAGATGTGTAATTGAATGTTGGCAGGAACTTCGCCCTTGAAAATATGACGAGATATCTGCAGACAATTTACTTTCGTCAAATTGTTCCGGAACTCTAACCACTGTTTATGTAATTCAGTCGGCAGTTTTTCATCCCAATCCATCTTTAAATTCCATAATTCTTGAATAAAGATCTTTGCCATCACCACAACTGGTGACAAAAGTCCTAGTGGATCAAATAGCCTTGCTAAATCTGAGGTTGCACTGCGCTTCGTCGTGCTGCAAACAGGTTCCAATTTAACCTTGACGCATAAACTATCAGATTTTGGACACCAGGATAACCCAAGAGTTTTTGTTGTATCGTTATTATTTTCTAAATCTAAATTGACTTCTAAGTCATCGTGTGGAATTCCTTGTAGTAGACTTGGATGATTTGCGCACCATTTTCGCAATTTAAAACCGCTTGCTGTCAGTATTTTGTTTAATTGACTCTGAGTTTCCAACAATGTTCTCAGACTATCTGCCCCGTGTAAACAGTCATCTACATAGAAGTTTTGTTTGAGAGCAGATGCACCTAATGGATAATTTTGCATATTGTCATCAGCTAAAACTTGCAAACATTTGGTTGCTAGATACGGTGCTGATCTAGTACCATATGTTACTGTGTTGAGTTCAAAGTACTTTATCGGTTGACTTGGTTCATTTCTCCAAACGATAAGCTGACATTGTCTGTCTTCTGGATGTACAAGTATTTGTCGGTACATCTTTTCAATGTCTGTTGTAAACACATAACGAGGAAGACGGAATCGTAATAAAATAGATAGTAATTCACTTTGAACAGTTGGTCCGGTGTGTAGTAAATCGTTGAGAGATTGCCCTGATGTTGTTTTGGATGATGCATCAAATACCACACGTAATTTGGTGGTGGTACTATCAGGTTTAAGCACACAATGGTGTGGTATAAAGTAATGTGGTGACATAATCCTTTCAATATCTATTTCGGTCATATGCCCCAATTTTTCATATTCATCTAAAAACTCTACGTATTGTCGTTTGAGGTGACTATCCTTTGAAAGTCTACGCTCTAGTGCTAGAAATCTATTTGTAGCAATGTCTTTCGAATCTCCCAAAGCGAATCTGTCATTTATAAAAGGAAGATGAACGATGAATCGTCCCGTAACATTCTGATATGTAGTTTGAGTGAATTGAGCTTCACATTGTTGTTCTGCTATTGACAAGACCTTTGAGTGAGTATCAACTTCTTCAACCTTCCAAAGTTGTTCTATTGCATTTTCTAAACTATCTTCTGATGCTATTCCACATGTTGCAATCATTGTGTTAGCATTTTGGATTTTTCCAGATACGATCCATCCGAGCACAGTGTTCTGTAGAATTGGTAGTTCCCTTGAAAGTTGTATTTGACCAGGACTTAGGAGTTGATGATAAAATTCTGCTCCAAGCAACATATCAATTTTGTCAGACTTATAGAATGTAGGATCTGCTAATTGGATATTATTGGGCAGATTCCAATTTGAAATTTGTAAGTGTTGCGATGGTTGATTGGATACAATTTTTGGCAACACAAATGCTTCAAGTATTGTTCTGTAATCGGCCACTTTTGATTGCACAGAAAGTGTTGTACGACTTTTAGAACTCAATTTACCTATCCCTATGCCTTCGATGCAAATCGAACTGGAGCTTACTTGCAGACCCAATCTGGATGCCAGTCGTTCAGTCACAATATTTATTTGTGAACCTGAATCCAGTACTGCTCTGCACTCGACTGTTCTTCCATTAGAGTTGGATGCTAAAAGTTTTGCTGTTCCCAAAAGAACACAACTGGTCTGACCATGATTGATAGACGACATTAGAGTTGTTTGTGCAAGTGGCCTTGAAGTGTTTTCAACTGACGTATGACTTGATGGTTGAACTGGGTGTCTATTTTGATGTAACAGTGTATTATGTCTTCTTTGGCATATAGTACAACCCCTGCTGGAGCATTGTAATGCCATATGACCAGGTTTCATGCAGTTTGTGCACAATTTATGACGTTTTAGTAAATCGTACTTCTGTTGTATGGATTTACGTTTGAAAGTTTCGCATGAAAATAATTGATGACTACTATTGCAAGTAATACATTTTGATCCTGAGTCTGTAGCTGCAAGTGCTACTGCTGGATGTCGTGGTTTGTGACTTTGTTTGTGGTTTCCATTCGTCATTGATTCGAATGCCTGAAATCTTCCTTCTAGGAACCGCAATAATTCTTTTAATGAAATTATTCTTCGGCTGTCTTCTAACGATTGCTCGAATGCCGTATGTGAAGCTCTGTCTAGCTTTCTAATAATTACGTGAACCATTATGGCGTCCCAAGATTTAACATCAATACCTTGAGCTGCTAATCCATAATAACATTCTTTTGTAACATCATGTATGCCCTTAAGACTGCTTGCTGATTCAATTGTTATATTTGGTTGTGATAACAATTTATTTAGTAATGCTGTCACCAAGAGTCGTTTGTTGTCATACCGATTTGACAGAATATCCCAAGCTATATTATAATTTTGCTCGGAAATTGGCAGATGCCGTATGAGGGCTTTCGGCTCACCTGCCAAGTTTGTAGATAAATGGAACATTTTGTGGGCTGCGCTTATTGATTGATCATGGATCAATTGTTGAAACAAATCTCTAAATTCAATCCATTTCAAATAGTCTCCATCAAATGTTGGTAAAACTATTTTTGGAAGTCTGATTTGTTGAGTTGCTGCAGGCCCCTCTGACGTCAATCCTTCAGTTGGTTGACTGTGTTGTTTTAAATATATTAACGCGTTTTGGGCATCTTTATCCGTTGAATAATATTGATCCCAAGTATATCCGACGATGTCTTGTGCGTCGGCTGATGACCATATTTCATCATTGTTATCCCTCAGATCCTTCTGATATTTTTCTATCAGAGAATATTTCAGATCATAATAACTAGGATGATGTTTTATGGTTATTTCTTCATATATTTCATCTATGCTCGTGCGTAGTGCATGCATTAATGAGGATTGCTTCTGCATGGTTCGCATGAGCGATGTAGTATTATTTGGCGCTCTTGGGCTTACTACTGGCTTCCCGTCCTGTGGTTTCAGGAGTAGCCTTGATTTCTCCAGCTTGAATCTTTCATCATATGTGACTACTAGATTGGAGATTTTTTTGAAATAGTCTGCACTGAAATACTCATTTTGAAGTTCAGATTGTGGCAGTACTTTGATTTCAGCATCATTAGATTCGAAATTATCCCACAACGTGTTTAGTTTATTTAGCCGATCTTCATAATATGTGGTATCCTGCTTGCGGGTACTAGAATCCTTTTTGAAATTGGTTATCAGTCGCTCAATTTCTGTACCGAGCTCTGACTGCTTCCTTAATAACGCATCCATGGCGATGTTTGAATTTTCGGTCCGAAAATTCCAATGAATAAATACTTCAGCTGGTTACTGAGTAGACCTTTTGGTGTGTCCTTTTGTAGGTAATTGACTCCTTCGATATGTATTTCGACAAAATGAAGGCTGATATTTCATCAACAATCACGTCGGGGTCACCAAAAAATGTACGCTACTTGGTGCTAACCCAGATCCTTAATCTGTGTTAGCTTGGTAGCCAATTTTTATGTGTAATGTAGTTTGAGCACTTGTAACCCAAACTACTTGTATTTTCTATTTTGATTAGTTTGAGCACTTGAAACCCAAACTAACCGATGCGAGAAAGTAAGAAAGTTATAATTGATTTTTCTTTTCCTTCTGAACTTTATTAACATTATTTCTTATATTTATACAAAATTATTTTATTAACAAGCTATTAAATTATGCATTAATTGACAATAAATATTAATGCATAATTCACAAATAAATAAATTTGCCTACGCTGTGCTGACATAATTATAGGCCAACATATTACATACTTTCTTCAGTGCATTGACCAACAAGAAAAGCTGATAATGCAAAATTGCACTTTTTGTTGGTCAATGACTGGTCGCAGTGTTGGCCCAAATAATATGTAAACACATGTAACCAAATATCATAAAAAATAAAAATATAAAATAATATGAATTAAATGCAAACATAAACAAACACTGTTCCCATTTTTGTTTGAAAATGTTAAACATGCTGGGATGTCACCATCTGTGCAACCGTTAAGCAAGATAAAGCCATTATTTTCTATGAATTCTAATATGTTTTTACAACGCGTATTCTAGACTAAATCGAGAGAGCTTCTTTTAGATATGAAAATCGAACTAATTTCAGATAAGAATTCTTGAGCACCCTCTTCACCCACTCTAGCGTTAAAGTCACCACCTATTATTAAGGGGATCCCTCCATATTTTTTAATTATTTCATCGATTAATGGTTGAAGCAATTCTAAAGTAATATTTATATCATAATTATTAATACAATAAAAATTAAAAATCCACAAATTTGTTTTGCTTATTTCGCTACTTTTTGCTAAATTTTTTTAACTAGAGATACAATACCACCGCTAGCTCTACCAGTGGACTTTTCCCTTGTTGCTGGGGCTGTCAGCACATCATAGTTGCACCAAGGACTAAGGCTACTATTGAAAGGTGTTGTTGACCAGGTTTCATAGACAGATAGGATCTGCGAGTCAGCAATTTTTGTTTCATTAAAAAGATTTGCAATACCGTGTACATTCCAAAATGTTATTTAAAGCTTAAAAAGATTGTATGTAGATGCTGTATTTCGTGATGTTGATGGAGCGTCATCTGTAGTTGTTGTTAATGTGCTGTATTCGTTCTTTAGTTTTTTGCCATATGGTTGTTTTGATCTAGCTCATTTATGATGCTTAATAAGTTAAGATTAATGTTTTCAAGTTTGTTTCCATACATAGATTGGAGAATAGTATGCGCCTCCTCATTGCCACACTTTAGGGTTCCATTTTTGCTCCATTTGCACCACTTGTTTCCAATGCGTCGATATAATGCAAGCATTTGACAAGGTTAGGCACACCGAACTGCTCTACAAACTGAAATTTCATCTACCACGCAGCTCTATTTGTTACTTAAGTTTTATATCAAGGACCGATATTTCATGGTTAAAGTAGAAGACTATAATACGAAAATCTTTCCGATAAAAGCTGGAGTGCCCCAAGGGAGCGTGCTAGATCCAACCCTTTCAATAGTCGCTACTAGTCAGTTGCAAACAAACCTAGATAGCATCTAAGTATGGCTAAAGAAATGGTGCATTAAAGAAGCTAATGAATCTAAATCTGCACAAACCACATTCACTCTTCGCCTTGGTTCCTGCCAACCAGTCACACTAAGTAATAACATACTACCACAATCCGATCACGTGAACATCTAGGTGTTCATCTTGATCGTCGTCTCACCTGGAAATACCATATATTTACGAAACGCAAGCAACTGGGTCTAAAAATGCGCTCAATGTACTGGCTTCTTTCTCAAAATTCAAAGCTATCACTGAACAATAAAGTACTTTTATGTACATATATAAAGTTATTTTAAAACCAATATGAACCTACAGTGTCTCGATCTGGGGAACAGCTGCAAAATCTAATATAGCGATATTACAGAGATTTGAATCAAAAATACTTCGTTTATGTGCGAGTGCTCCATGGTATATACCAAATAGTACTTTACAGCGCGATCTCCACGTCCCATCAGTGCTTGAAACAATACAAACAGTCAGCAAAAACTAATGGCCGTACAAGGCCATTAAACCACCCGAACTCACTGGCACACGAGCTGTTATCAGATTTCAATAATCCACGTCGACTAAGAAGATTTTCTACGTCGGACTTGCCAAGTCGAACCCCAAATACGTGAATCGTAAATATAAACTTACTAAAATTTAAACATTTATAGCCACCGATTTGCTCATTAAATTATTAATTGTAATTACTGTCATCATTAATTGTAATTTAATCTTTAGCTACTGAGTGTCCCGCAAATGTTTACACATCAGCTTATTCTATTTTATATTTTATATTCATAAGTAATACTGAATGTTCTTTTACAGATTGTATTTATAGAATATAAAAAAAAAAAACTAATAAAATCCATCAATATCAATATTTTCATATCATTACGTATATATTCTATATTATATTAAAAATTTTCTCAAGTGTGACTTTTTACATATAAATAATAAATATAAGTTATTTAAAATGTAAATTTTTTATTTAATATAAATAAAATTTAATAATAACATATTTAATAATAATATATATTATAATACATATTTAATAACAAAATAAATTTTATGTAATAAAATAAAACAAACAACATGTTTTTAATTTTCTGCATAGAATAACAAAAAAAACATAAAACCGTACAAACAAAGCAAATGCTTTCATCCCTCAAATAATTTGTGTGATGCACGTTTGTTTGTATTGCGCTCTCTCTTCACCTTTTGCTTACGAAGTCTTCGATTTTTTTCACTACACTTAAACTTCGAAGACTTTGAGAACAAAAATTCACAAAAACTTCGAAGTTTTTTCCAACTTCGAAGACTTCGTTTACTATTCGAATATTCGAATTCTTCGAATTCTTCGTAAATTTGAGTATGAACAACACTAATAGTTACGACTCAGGCATTTTTACAACACCACCATCAGTTGTGATTTTTGTTTTATGAACGTCAGTCATGATTCTGATAATCGCCCGTACCTCGTGTTCGTTGTGAGACATTGACTCTGTTTGTATTGTTGTTGAATAATATTAATATATTAATATTTATTTAATAAAAATAAAGAAACGAAAAATAACATACATAACATTTGCGAAATTATATTGAGAATTTTTATATTTTCAACTAGCCAAAGCGCTTATCAAAAACGTGTTTGTGTTTAATAAAGCTTTCGTCATAGTACGGAATTGTTAGTGTGCTTATGAACTCAGCTTTCAACAGCTTGTTGTTGGCGGTTGTTGGTTTTACATGATAAGCTTATGTGAAAGCGTGATATGTCGGATAAACTATAAATCTACGGCAGCTTTCAACACGGCCGCGTCAAATAATAATAAAAATTTTTTTTTTAAGCCGGTAGTGCATTTATTCGTTGTGTCCTCCTTATTTAATTTTATAAATTCTTAAGAAGAAGCACAGCATAATTGTTTCATCTTCGGCTAAGTGCACATTTCTGTATTTGCACATTTAAATAAATAAACCTGTTGAGACGGTTTGTGAGATTGTTATATTCCTCCTTTCGATTTTGGAAAAAATCGTACTTGGAGGAAGCATTTCAATAATCTTTGGACTTGATCATTATTTACATGACAACTCTCATTCTCGGTGAGTGTTGCCGCAAAATTTATACAAAACAAAAGGGAACATTTTTTGTTGTTTTTTACTCTTATTTATACAATACATTGTATACATTTGTAGTTATTTAGTATTAACTTTATATTGTAATTATATTATATATCATTATATTTGTATTTGTATTATATATAATTGTATATATATTTATAATTTGTCATATTTACATTTATTAGTATATTGTATTATACTATATGTATAGTTGTATCTATATATTATTTATATTTAAATTATATTTATATTTGTATTTATATTACGTTTATATCTTATTTATAGTCTTACTATATTTATATACACCTTTTACCTAGTCTATCTATTTTCCACATTTTTCTTTTATATATTCTCTTTTCCTTATTCTTTCATTCAAATTATTCGTACCTATAAAACTTAATTCTCGTGAGTTTATCACTTTTCCTTCTTAATAATGGAAGTTAGAGACGGAGGAACGCAAACCTGTAATGATATACCTGATAATGGAACGACCTCTCCCACTCCTTTATTGAAACGACCCAGGACTGTTGCTTATTCCCAAAATCGTAAGCTAGTTGATGAGCAACTTGAGTCTGTCTTAAAATCCGTTGCAGCCCTTAAGGCTGCCAACGCCCGGCTACGTGCTGAGAATTCCTTCCTTGCCACCAAGCTGGCACTGTACACGAGTAACTTACCAAAGTCTTCCTCTTCAACCTCCGCCGCAAATACTGTCCCCCCCTCCACTTCTACTGCGGCGGCCTGTAGCATTATTAGTACCCCGAAGCCAGCGCCAAAGCCCAAACCCAAGCCCTCTGTAGCTACTAAGGTCCTTGTGGGTCCCAATCCTCCCACTCCCTCTACAGTTCCGTTGGCTTCGGCCACTAAGTCTTCCAAGCCACCAGCCATTACGGCCCGTGGCGTCAATGTCAAGGAGCTTGGCTCCTCCATCAAATCAGCCTTTCCTAATGCCTCTTATGAGTTTAAGTGCATAAATGGCACGACCACTCGTATCCTAACTAAGAGTAAGGATACCTTTTATAACATCAACTCCCTGCTCCGCGAGCAGAAAGTTGAGAGTTTTGCCTCCATTCCTTTTGAGGACCGAGTCACTCCTGTCCTCCTTAAGAACTTCCCCTCATCCTATGATGAGGATGACTTGAAGTCGGCCTTGGCGACTGACTTACCTGAGTTCACCTTCTCGAAGGTCTCCAAGGTCACTCCACCTGCGCGCTTCACAAAGCGTAACCCCTCTAGGTATGCCAATTCTTGTATTTGGGAGCTCCATCCTATCCCTTCTACAGACTTAAAGTCCCTTCTCAATGTTAAGCGACTTCCATCGCTTAACATCATCATTTCACTCGAGCAGAAATCTCGTAATGAGATCCCTCAATGCTCAAATTGTCAACGCTATTTTCACACAGCTAAGCTGTGTAATTACCCCCACCGTTGTGTACGCTGTGGTGAGTCTCATCTACGTGGCGAGTGTCAACTTCCTCCTCCAGCTTTTGATCCAGTTACTCAGGAGCAACTTGCAGCCACTATCCCCAAGTGCTGCAACTGCGGTCAGACTGGTCATCCGGCCAATTACCGCTGCTCCAAATATAAGGAGCTGCGTTCTCTTCGCGCCAATAAATCTCGTGCGCAAAAAATCCCCCCCCTCATGTCTATTGACTTGAGGACTCCGTCAAATTTCGTGAGACCTGGTGTCTCATTTGCCTCTGCGGCTAAAGCCGCAACCCCTAAACCCATTTCGCTGCCTAAGACAGCTAATCCTTCTCCTATTCGTGCTCCTGAGTCAGACTCTTTTCTCCCTGATATTCAGGGTATCTTCGCCTTTGCTGCTGGCATTAAACAGCAGTACAGTCTTCTGCCCCATTCTGACAAGAAAGCCTTTCTTGTCCAGAAAGTCCTCGAATTGGCACTGAGATGAATGATCTAAGGATCATTCTCATAAATGTCAATTCGATACACTCCAATCTTAGGCGTGCTCTTTTCGCGGATTTTGCTGAACGCAACAACCCTCATATCATCCTTGTGACTGAAACACGGCTCAATATCAGGGACGTTGTTGATGTCAGAGGATATAATTTTATTCGGTTCGATAGGGACGGCGTCGGCGGGGGAGTCGCCATCTTGGTAAAAGACTCTCTCAAGTGTTCTAGGATTCACATCCCCTCACTTGTTTCTCTTGAGGCGGTTGGTATTACTCTTTCTCTCTCCAATCGCCCTGATCTCAATATCTTTTGCATCTACCACACATACTCTATTGTTTCTTCCATTGACCCTCATGATCTGGGCACTCTTGCTTCCTTGTCTCCTAACCCCTTTCTTATCGGTGGTGACTTTAATAGTAAGCACCCCTTTTGGAATAATGCTGCCTCTTGTTTCAATGGCACCAGGCTATTCAACTGGCTAACTAGTAGCCCAGTCAGTCCTATTCTAAGTGTGGTAGCTCCTTCGGTTCCGACTCATGTCAATAGTATCATTGACTTTTTTTTAGCGGATAATCGCCTTCTTCCCAGCCTCGGTGACCCACGAGTCATCGACGGCATTTCTGACCACCAAGCCGTAAAGCTTGCGCTTCACGACTGCAGAGCTGCTCGTGCCTGTCCTCGCACTTTTTTTAATTTTCCCAGCACCAACTGGTCAGAGTTCAATCTCACTCTTGACCAGCTCCTTCTCAATTTGAGCATTCCCGAACACAGGAACATGACTCCGGTGGAGATTGATTTTGCTGCCCTTACTCTTGAAAGCATCTTCGCCTCCACAATTGATGAGCATGTTCCGAAGGTGCACGTTCGCAAATTTTATCAAGTTCCACTTGATACTACTACCCTTCACCTCATTAAACTGAGGAAATCGCTTCGCCGCAGATATTATCGCCTTAGACAGGTTGCATCCACGCAAGCTCATGCGTTCCAAGCTATCCTTAAGAACCTGGACACCATAATTGCCCAGAGGGTCAACCAAGCCAGGTTCAATTCCCTTAGTGCCAAACTTCGGGCCACCCAGTGCCGGCCTGACGTCTTTAGCACGATCAGGCAAATCTGCGGATCAAATAGGTCCATTTCTGATCTACGCTATGGCAACACCATAGCATATGATGACTTCGATAAAGCCAACGTCTTTGGTGAAGTCTTTGTGACTAATCACCGTCTTACGGCTGGCCTAGGCGAGCGCCACTTTATGTCCACTACAAATTCTGTAGTGCATGGGCTTTTTGATGCTTTTAATGAAAGCATTGTTACTTTCTCCCCGCAGTTTCCCGCTCACTGCATCAATGTTGAAGACACTCAAGGGTTTCTCACCCCAATTGATCTTACTAACATACTTCGGCTTAAAGCCCCTAAAAAGTCATCTGGCACTGATTGCGTGTCTTTTTACGCTATGAGGCGTTTCTCACCACTCTTTTTTAAAAAGTGCGCCATGCTCTTCAACCATGCGTACAACACTGGTTCCTTCCCCCAGCCATGGAGGAAGGCCATAGTTTGTCCCATTGCCAAGAGTGGCAAACCTAAATGTGACCCCTTCAGCTATCGTCCCATTTCTCTCCTCAACTCCGTCAGTAAGCTCTATGAGACTTTCATAGCAAGCAAGCTGAAGTCCTTCTCCTCAAGGAATAATATTATTCCTTCTTATCAGTTTGGCTTCAGAAGCCAAACCTCCACTCTTCATGCCCTGCATCATCTCCAAAATGAGATATGCATAGGCTTTTTCAATAAGCAGCCCACTGTGGCATTAAGTCTTGACATTGAAAAAGCCTTTGATACTGTCTGGTTTGAAGGTTTAATTTTAAAGCTTCACCAGTTCGGCTTCTCCCCTGCGCTCTGTAGTGTGGTCCACAATTTTCTGTCCAGCAGAACCTTTCAGGTTCGAGTCGGTTCCTCTCTGTCTCGAGATTTCCCCATCGACGCCGGTGTCCCTCAGGGCTCGGTTCTTGGACCCCTTCTTTTTAACCTGTTTATAGCAGACATTCCTTTTCCGCGGGCCCCTGTTAAGCAAATCTGCTTCGCCGATGACTGCCTTGTCTTCATGCGGTCATCTAATCCTCACCGCCTTTCCAATGAGCTTAATACCCACCTTGGAGCCCTCTTCGACTATTACACCAAGTGGAAGATTAAACTCAATCCCTCTAAGATCTCTGCCATTGCCTTTCTTGGCCAGCAGCGTGATCGTCCTAGAGGTTTTAGCACCTCTAATATTCAGCTCAGGCTCAACAATTCTCCAATTCAGCTTGTCCCCAAGCTGAAATATCTTGGTATTGTCTTCTCATCTCAACACAATTTTATATCACATGTTGACTATGCCATCCGTAACGCCCGGTTCAGGCACACTCAACTCAAAACTGCACTTCGAAGACACAACCAGCTTAACTGTAAAGTTAAGCTACTCTGCTATAAGCAGCTTATTCGTCCTCTCCTCACTTATGCCTTTCCTATTTGGTCTGCCATCACCTCTGCTCAGATGGAAAGAATCCGCCTGTTTGAGCGGAAACTTCTCCGTGATTGCACCAACTATAAACGCAAGCCCAACGGCAAGCACTTTCCTATCTCCACTCTGTACCACAATGCCAAGATTACTCGTATTGATGAGTACCTTTTGACACTTGCCCGTAGGTATCTCACCCGGCTCCACGACCTCCCTCCTGATGTCTCTTGTCCAGATACCCTCCCAGTAGACCTTGTTCTAGCTTTACGTTTTAAACCTCCACAGTACCTTCTCCACTATTTTGACGAGCTGGGCCAAAATCCTCTCGCTATTCCTCTCTTTAACCGCGGCTTTCGTGACCCTGGTCACAAAGTTTATCACTAGCCACACCCCCGCTAACTAGCCGTAACCCCACTACCTTCATTATCATCCTTTCTTCTTAATTCATGCCCTTGCTTTCTGACTTAGATGAACCTAGTTCACCTAGGTATTAAGTCTATCTACTTTCTCTCTCCCCTGATTACTGGAATGAAGTTCCCACATTGCTGTGGGAATCTTCTCCATTCATTCCTAAGAGGTGGTTTCAGTGGGTTCAAGTCTCACACTGCGGCTTTCGATGCTTTCCACCTACTGCAAAAAAAAAAAAAAAAAAAAAA
>NC_051846.1:123057797-123084543 GCF_002237135.1 Teleopsis dalmanni | reverse complement strand
ACTTATTAAACTATAAACTATAATACATTAAATTATAATATATTGAATACATAGAAATAATATTAATAATTAATTTAGAGGGGTTTTCGAATAGCAAAGAAAGAAATAAAGGACAAACACAAAAATTTATTTTAATTTTTTATTGAAGTTTGGCTGACCATACAACGCTGTTTCGAGTATTTCCAAGTACTCTTCATCAGTGGTCTTTGGAATAATCGAATTTTTATTTAATTAGTTTATAGTCCGTATATAATTTTGTTGGAACTGCAAGTGCCAGGCTTAGAAAGCAATTGCCGTGCTTTAAATTAGAACGAGCTTATAAACTACAGCTTTATTTGGAAACACAAGTTCAACGAATTGAAAGTTAACTTTTGGATTCGCCTATTCTTTATTTTTTTTGTAGAGACATTTTGTAATGCATATTGTTTTACTTAATATATGTAAAGCGACCATTCTGGTGCTTTTTACAAAGAAGCTATGCTATGTTATTCTACAAACCCGCTTTCGCGGTTTAGGAAAAGCTGAACAATATTATATTTTAACATATTGTTCTTATTTTTCACAAGTCTAATTTTTGGTTAAAGTATTAGTGTTGCTGTAAAGCTAGCTTTCTTTGTATAGTGACAAAGAAGTTTTATTAAAATTTAGAGGGTTTAATAATTAATAACAATAATAATAACAAATTATAATAATATTAATTATAATAAAAATATAAATATATAAATATATAATAATAAACATAGTACTTTTGAATTCAATAATAAATATATACAACAGTTATAAGAACTGAAGAAATAACAGCCACTTCTGTGTTGTGTTTGTAATTTGTTATTAGTGTTTATTTGTTTCACTTATTGTTGAATCTTAGAAAAAAAAAACAAATTTTCATGTAGCATAAGCGTTGAACTGGTGGGAGCCACCGTTGAGAGTAGTGCGTTTTGAAGACGTGCGGCGTTGAAACTGCTGGAACCACCGTTGAGAGTAGTGCGTTTCGAAGATGTGCATGCATTGAACTGGTTGGAAGCACAGATGATAGTAATGTGTTTCGAAGACGTGCATTCGTTGAACTGGTTGGAACCACCGTTGAGAGTAGTGCGTTTTGAAGATAAGCGGGCGTTAAAACTGCTGAAACCACCGTTGAGAGTAGTGCTTTTCGAAGATGTGCGTGCATTGAACTGGTTGGAACCACAATTGAGAGTACTGCGTTTGGTGGCTTGTTTTTTTACTTATGTATTGAAAAAGAAAAACAAAATAAAAATTATAAACAAAATTTTTAGAACACATCAATTTGATAGTTTTTTTTATGTACGTTTGGCTTTTTTTTAACTTTATTTTCTTTGTATATTTGTGTTTGTGATCAAGCAACTTTGCACTTAGGCACTTACCATCATCGTTGAAATGACGTCATTTCCGCTGTTGATGTACCTAGCTAAACACTACCTAATAAAAAATTCCGCGCGCTTCTTTTGTTTTGTATTTTGCACTTCAATCTTTACTCTTGCACACCGATCTACATAACTATTTCCAGGATTTTTTTGTTAGAATATTTCTAAATTTATTAACCTTTGTTTTTATTTTGGTGTGATTATTATTAATTTTTTCTTCTCTTCTCTAATATTTGTATAAGCTTTGCTTAAGGTTAATTGTTGCTTTAAATCATACCCTAGTAAAAAGTCGGAGTCAAGGTTTTCTATTTTGTTGAATAGTTGTTTGTATCCAAAAATGGACAAAATGATAATTGCTTATTGTGGTATAGCCGTTAATAGTTCCTACTCTTTTTTGATACTTAATTTTCTTCTTATTATAGGTGCCGGCTTTGACATAGCAAGCTAAGGCACCAGTGTCTATTAATATAAATAAAAGAGAGTCCGATATTGAGCCTAAAAAATGTTTTTCCATGAGATTATTTATTCTCTGGGCCTTGGTCTTGGGTTGATGGCTATTTTGGCTATCACTTTGTCGGCGATGGTTCAAATTATTGAAAAATTGCATCCTTCCATGATATTGGGGTGTCCGTTTGGATTCTAAAAATTGTTGTTATTTCCTCTGAACTGCTGTGTAGATCGATATTGAGGTTGTTGATTTTGTTGGGTGGATGTAAGAATGGATGGATGGATCCATTGGTTCAGGCTTATGGAAGTTATTTACCCTAGTTTTAATTACAGCTGCGCGATTAAAGCGCAAATAATTTTGATTTTTATTGAAATTTTTTCTCTGATCCGAGCATTGAAAAGCGAATTTTGCACGCAATTGATTGGCTTTGGCTAATGCATTTGGTAGATCCGTTAGTGACAGAAAGAACACTATATAATTTAATGGGGCGCGAGTTAAGGTTCGGTCTTAACTCAGTGTGGAAAAATTAAATAATACACGGTGCGTAGTGTATACTTTCAAAGACAAATTTATTCTGAACCAAAAATTTTATAAGTACAATTTATATATTTAAAATTTACATTCAATACTAATCGATATTGTGACCCAAAAATAATTTATTGCACATAAACAAAATTCCACTTGAATATCTGTTGCATTTCCTAAACATTACTTAGGAATGCAACGTATTGTTGTTGTTGTAGAAATTTCGTAAGTGGGTTACTTTCGAAATTTCTACCACTTGCATTTTTATTATTAGCGGATATTTTGTAATACTGTTTTGCCTATGTGCGGCTTTTTTTATTTCTAGGTCGAATAACATAAGTGTGACTTATGTGGTACATTGACATGAGAAAATACGATACTAAATATTTGTATACAAAAGCAATAATAAATTTTGTAATAAGAAACTAAGTAAAATAAAATACAATAAGTAAATAAACAATAATAAAAGATTAAGCATTTTATATATATAAGAAAAGAAATACAATGAGAGTATAATGAATATTCTTAAGATAGTTTATGTGGTGTCATCTTGGGTGGCGGCTTGGTGAGTAATTGTAACTCCTCCCCCCTTAGAGTAGAGCGACGGCCACAAGGAGTTGCTTGGGGTAGGAGCGATAGTGTCCGGGGTGTCAACAATGTACTGGATAACCTTAGTTTTGTTCTTGAAAAATATGATGAGGGCTAGTATGATGATTGTTGCAACTGCAAAGGTGGTAAAGCTGCAATGCCATGTTGAAGTTTGTTTCTCGAATTGCTGAAGATTTAAATTTGTCGCCAGATTGTATGCTTTTAGAGTGTGAAGATTCAACACTTCTTTTGTTGAATTGAAGTGGACGTGGTTGCTAGGTGGTGGAAGGATGTAAATATTGTCCCAAAATATGTTAGGGTCGTCTTCATAGTGTATGCTGTTTATGGTGATGCTGCAGTTCTTGAAATGGATTAATACAGTACCCTCGACTGCCAGGTGCTTTATGTTACAAGATGAATCGATGTCTGTTTTCGGAACTTGCATCAGTAGTACGTAGTCAGGTTCAGGCTGCGTTATAGTTTCGATGTCATCAATTGTGGTGGATGGACAGTGTGCGACTTGGTTTCTCATTAATCTGCCCATGCATTCAGACTCTGCTGTTAACTCTTCTAGGCGTGGCTTGTTGCAGAAATAAATACCTTCTATTTTTGGACAAGCGGTGTCATAGTGCTGTATGCTATGCTCATTATAACTTATAAATGGTTTTATTGAAATTATTTTTGATTTATTTATAGGCAAAGGAATAATATGGTAAAAATTAAATTTTTTATTAGAAAGTTTTGGTATTTGAATATTGAATATTATATTAGATTGGTTATAATAGGCTTGTAAATTAAGTAATTCATATATTTGCTCATATGTATTTATGGTTACTTCTTGTTTGTCTAAAGAATTTTTTATTTCTTCGAGTTCTTTAGAGCTTAACAAGAGCTTAGGAAGAATGTTAAGTCTACTGAGTATGACTGCCTCTGCAATATCCGATATATGACTTGCTAATAGTTCAATGTTAAAATTTATTTGATTTAGATACTGAATTTCAATGAAGTTATCTTGTTCTTCCTTTATTTTATTAGCAGTTTTGTCTAGAAATGATTCTATTATTTTCTGTTCTCTATTTATGTGAAGAGCAATGTCGTTAAATCTCTGTACCATGTGTAAGTTAATCGAGTGTTGGTTCGTTATTGTTGAATTAAATATATTTATGTTAGAACGAATATTCTCAATTTGCTTATTAATATTGTCCGCGTCTTGCGAGTCCATATTTCCGGTAATAAATTTTATTGTTGTGCCTAAACCGTTGATTAATCCTCTTCTACTTCTTTTGATAGGCGTAAGTGTTATGAGCTTATTTTCGAGTTCCCTCAGTTTAATTTTCGTCACGTACAAGGAACTAGTTAGTAGGTCTCTATTTTCAAATTTGTTTAGTAGATTTTTTATTGAGTTAATGTTGGATTTATATTCTTCAAGGTTTACTATGTGGATTAGATTGTAGTAGTTTTCTATCGTACGGGCAGGTCCTAGTTGTAAGGGTAGTATACTGTAATTGTCCTTAAAGTTATGTATTTCTAATAATTGTGTAGATACAATTGTTAGTCTAGAAAAGAATAGAGGATATATGTATGCGTACAATATATATTTTATTAATAAAAATTTTTTTTTTATTTTAGTATCTTAATATAAAAAAAAAATTTCTTTCCTTCTTTGTATATATATATATTTTTATTATTATTATGTTTTTTATTGGTTGATTGTCCATATACGTTGGTCTTCAACCACATATTCTTGTGCATCTTATAATTAAGTGGTCATATACAATGACATTAATTTCGCACTGCAATATGTTATTATTATTAAATTATTGTGTATATTTTTTTTTTTTTTATTATTATTATTATGCATTTATTGGTTGATTGTCCATATGCTTTGGTCTTCAATCACATATTCTTGTGCATCTTATAATTAAGTGGTCATATACAATGACATTAATTTCGCACTGCAATATGTTATTATTATTAAATTATTATATATGTTAAGTTTTTATAATATACTTTATTTATTGAGTAATTTCTGTATGGTGTTTCTTCACCTGTCTTCTTAGTTTGTATTTATGAATTTTTTTATTACGTGTAGTTAAAACAGTTTTATCATTATTTTTTGATATAATATGTTTTGAGAACCTAGGTGTAATTTTGTTTCTCCTAGCTTCTTTCCTAAATACAATGTCATGTTTTTCAAATTCTTTTGGAATTTCTTTCGTCTTGTTTAGTTTGTCAATTATGTTAGATGTTTTCGTTTTCATGTCCTCCTGTACTTTTGGGTATAGTTCGTTAAGAAATTCATTAAGTTTCTGTAGGTATTCATGTTCATTTGAGAGATTCGTTTGTTTATTAAATGTGTACGGTCTACCGAAGAAAAGTTCGTAAGGGGTATGCTTGGTTGAGGAGTGTATGGCATTGTTATACGTAATGAACGTTTCAAATAATATCTCCTCATGTTCGGTTGACAATTTTTTCTCTTTTGGGGTTGTGAATATTAATCTATAGATTTCAGTTAAGGTTGAATGAAGACGTTCTACTGGTGCATTGCTACTAGTCTGCTGAAAGGATGTGAAATGTAGATCTATGTTGAATTGTTTGCAAAAATCCTTGAATATATTCGAGTCGAATTCTGCGCCTTGGTCACATATTATTTTCTTTGGTATGCCGTATGTGCTAATATAATTCTTTAAATACTTTAGGATGGTTACACTAGTCCTACAAGGGAGTGTGTATCCGCAAGCGAATTTTGAAAATTTGTCTATTAATGTAAGCATTTGATTATGATTAATGCTATAAAGGTCAATATGAATGATTTCTAAAGGTTTTGGTGGTATTTCTGGTTTTTCGTATTGAGGTTTGGGAGGGTTTCTATCGTATTTCAGGGTTTTGCATTTATCACAGTTATTGATGGTCTCTGTAATTCTGGTCTTCATATTAGGAAAATATAGCTCCCTTTTTAAATGTAGCATAGTTTCTTGGATTCCTCTATGATTGGAGTTATTATGATATTCCCTAATAATCTTTTCTTGTTCCTCTTCCGTTGTAATATCTTTCAGAACTTGTGTGCACCGAGTGAGTTTAAAAGTTTTGTTGCTAGAAAAATATTTATAATATACTTCTTGAATGATACGAAATGTGTCGTCATCCGAGAATATTGCAGAAAGTTTGTTTGGGGGTATGAAATTTTTTAAAAGGTTTAGTATGACTTCTTCGTTGTATTCAGGCCTACGAATGGTCCTACGTTGTTTGTTCTTAAAAATTGTTTCGGTTTTCATTGGGGGACCCTCATTTGTGGTTTCAATAATGAATTGTAGATTAAATTCATTAATTGGTTTTTCCGAAATTGGGATACAATTATTTAGATTTTCCTGTATGGTGCTACACTCTTCTGTAACATTTGTATATATTCCTTGTGGAGAGTCCACTGAATTATTTATTTTGACACGGCTTAAAGCATCTGCATTTGTGTTGGACTTCCCTTTTTTGTACACTATTTCGTAATCGTATTCTTCCATTTTGAGTCGCCAACGTACTAATTTAGAATTTGGTTCTTTAAGATTCATCAGCCATGTTAGTGGTTTATGATCAGTCACAATTTTAAATTTCCTGCCAAAAAGATATGGGCGAAAATACTTTATTGCCCAAACGATGGCTAGTAGCTCTTTCTTGATGGTTGAGTAGTTGCATTCACTCTGATTTAGAGTTCGACTTGCAAAACATATTGGCTTGTCGCTCCCGATACGACCTTGGGATAAGACGGCTCCTAAAGCAAAATTACTGGCATCTGTTGTAACTACGAAGGGTTGTGTGAAGTCTGGATATTGTAATAAAGGGTCGTTACTTAGGATGGTTTTACAGATCTCAAAAGCCTCTACATAATTTTTATCTAATTTGATTTCTGCACCTTTCTTTAGGCAATTTATAAGTGGTTTGGTTAATTTAGCAAGATCTCTGATGATTTCCTATAGTATCCAATTAAACCAAGGAAGGCTTTAATTTCGGTTCGAGTTCGGGGTAGAGGAAAGTTTTGAATCGCATGAATCTTTGAAGGATTTGGTTTGATGCCATCAGGTGTGATTATATGACCTAAAAAAGCTATTTCCTTCTTTAGGAATTCACATTTATCTAGTTGTATTTTAAATTTTGCTTCGCGAAGTTTATCGAAGACTAATTTAATACTTTCTAAATGTTCCTGCATGGATGTTGAATAAATTATAATGTCATCAAGATAAACTAGACAGATTTTTCCCACTAAGTCTTGTAAAACATTGTCCATAACTCTTTGGAACGTGGAAGGAGCATTTTTTAATCCGAAAGGCATTCTCGTATACTCATAGTGTCCACCTTCTACCGTAAAAGGTGTTTTTTGGACATGATTTTTATCCATTTCAATTTGATGGAACCCACTTGCAAGATCTAGGGTGGTGAAATATAGACATCTCCCTAATTTGTCAAGAATTTCGCTAATATTTGGTAGTGGATATCTATCTGCTATTGTTTTTTCGTTGATTTTCCTGTAGTCTATGACTAATCTCCACTTCTGTTCACCTTTTGCGTCTAGTTTCTTAGGAACTACCCAAACTGGTGAACTCCAAGGCGAGTAACTATGTTGAATTATGCCTTGCTTTAGCATGTCGGTGATTTGTCTTTTAACTTCTTCTTTGTGTACGTATGGGTATCTGTATGATTTCGTGAATACCGGAATGTCGTCTGTGGTATTAATTTTATGTTTGATTTTATTTGTAAATGTAAGCTCGTCTCCCTCTTTATACAATAGGTCGCTGTAATTATTGCATACCTTTAAAAGTTGTTTCTTTTCCTCAGTATTGAGATGGTTAGTTCTTATCAAATGGCCGACATTTGTTGTTTCAGAATTTTCTATAATTTCTTCGTGTAAATTATAGCATTCTACAAAGTTCGAAGGATCATAGATATTTACTTTTAAGGGTTGTTCGATAAAAAGTGATTGATCCTTGTTAGAATAATTTATTAATTCAACCGTACTATACCAATTGTTCGCATTATAAAGCCCACCTGCAATATAAAGGTTCGGCTTTATCTCAATTGCGTTAATATATACATTGCCGGCTTCCTGGCTTACTGGAAGTCTGGCCAATATTTTTGAATACGCTGGTATAGCTATTTGCCCTGACGATGGGTTCGGCTTGAGGTTAATGCTATTTACAGCATTTTTAGTTGACATAATTTTATTTTTGAGGTCGATTTTAGCATCTAGTTGGGTTAGTATGTCTATTCCTAATAGTCCATCAAAGTAATTATGGAACTTAAATAATAAAAACTTGGTTTGACCAGCTTGATTGAATTCAGAGAATATGGGAAGAATTGTATATGCTTTTAATTTGTATTTACTGAGAACGGTAGTTATTGTTACAGGATTGCATTCGTACTGTTTGTCGTTTGGAATAAATTCAGGATTTATAAATGACATTGATGCACCTGTATCTAAAAGAAATTTTAGTGGTCTGCCAAAGGGTGAACTTATAATTATGAATGGGAGAGTGAATGGCAGTTCCTTTGGGTTTATATATCCCGTCGGTTCTTGGAGGCTGGTTTGAAAAAATTTTGGTTATCCTGGGTTTTTATTATGTTGTTGGTATCATTTTCAAAGTGGTGGTCTAGGCTTTCCGTTTCGTTGAAATGAAAGTTACTGTTGTTGGGATTCCTCACCATTGAATTCTGGCTTGATTTGATAGCTGGAAATCGTTCTGCTTGTTGATTCCTGTTATTACTCTGGGCGTGTTGGTGTGGCCTTCTATCGTATGAGGTCCATGTTGTTGGATTCTGAGTTCTGTATTGGTTGTTGGCTATGGATCTCGGGTTTTGATATCGTTGCAGAGTATTTGAGTAAGGTTGTTGTCTATTTGGGTAATTATAAGTTCTATTATAGGGTCTATTATAGTGTTGTGGTCTATATGAGGTTTCACTCCGTTGGTATGAAATGTTTTGTTCTTTAATGCAGTATGCAAATGCTGTTGCAATGGTGTCAGGTTGCATTGCTCTAATTCTAGAACCTAGTGGTTCTTTTAACCCGCCAAGAAATGTGTTTAAGCACATTTCGGAAAATAACTTTTTCTTCGCTATTATAACATTTTGGTCTACTTCATGAATTAACATGGTGTTACAGAGGGAAGATTGAACCTCAATCACTTCACTGTAAAAATTTTCAACCGTTTTGTTATATTGCTTTAAAGAATGGAGATCCTTTATTAGTGATGTCTCCGTACGCTTGTCTGAGTAATGGATAATGAGATTGTTTTTAATTTCATCCCAGTTTAAAGAAGTGCCATACATATTTAAAACTTCATTTGCCTGTCCTTGAGTTTTATTACGAATAGCCCTAAGTAGAATTTGTCCGTAAGGTGTTCCGTTAATACCTCTCAAATGTAGTAATATTTCTTCTACGTTATTAATAAATTCGTATAGTAGTTTTGGATTTCCGTCATATTTAGGAAGGTCTTTAATTGCGTCAGGAATTCTTAATGAATTGAAAATGTCGGATTGCAAACTTAGGGTGGTAGTGGGAGAACTGTGTTGTTCGGAAGTCATGGTTTCTGTGTTGTCACTGGTTTTGTCTGTTTCAGAAATAGGTGTAAGGTTGTGGGATAGACGCCTCAATGAGTATGGTACTAACGAATTTCTCGTTTTCGGCATTAGTTTAATTTACTTTGCCGTATCTTATTTATTTTCAAGAAGGTTTTCCTACTCTATATAGATTGTTTCGCTTATTTATATAAAATAAGTTCTTATATATTTTGTTTAATCTAAAATCGTGTATAAAATCAATTTTTTTTTTTTTTGAACCCAAGAATTCAGTAAAATTCAGTGTAAATCAACATGTGTATAATTTGTTTGAAGAGAAAGATAATTTAATGTATATATATATATGATATGATATGATATAATATTCAATATAAATCAAGATAAGTTATAATTTATTTTTAATTTTGTTCACGGTATAATTCAGTTTAAGGAGAAAAAAAAATTAATGTGTATATATGTATAAAAACAAGTTGTGGTTATTATTTGTTTCAAATATAAATTCAATTTGTCAAAAAAAAAACAATTCAATTTGCCTCATTTAATTCCTCTTTATTTTATTTTTTTTTTTTTATTATTTAATTATTTAATTTATATTAGTTATATGAACATATTAACTTACATGCATCCAAAAATAGGAAATATTATCATCATTTTTACCCAGTGTTAGCCTTCTCTTAAATTTGGTCAATGAAAGGTCCTGTGATACAATTATATTCTTCTTTTAAAGTTGATGAAAAAAGGTGTCCTGCGATGTTGAGAAAAATTTGCTTCCAAATTACACAAATCACACGTTTATTGTTATTTCCTTTAGCACTGTTTTTAAGGTTCTTTTACGGAATTTAAGGGTCAATACCCAAAGCGTTTGTTCACTAACAGATTTTTTTTTCTTTTTTTTTTTTTTGAATTCGAGAGAATGAAACCGTTAAAATTACTGTTCGATGAATTTATAAATTTATTTCACGTGCTAATATTTTATATTATTTTTTATATTTATATATTTATTTTCGATTTCACTTAGTCACTTTTTTACACTTTATTCCGTTCCGCGTCGACTGCGCCAGTTAAGGTTCGGTCTTAACTCAGTGTAGAAAAATTAAATAAAACACGGTGCGTTGTGTATACTTTCAAAGACAAATTTATTCTGAACCAAAAATTTTATAAGTACAATTTATATATTCAAAATTTACATTCAATACTAATCGATATTGTGACCCAAAAATAATTTATTGCACATAAACAAAATTCCACTTGAATATCTGTTGCATTTCCTAAACATTACTTAGGAATGCAACGTATTGTTGTTGTTGTAGAAATTTCGTAAGTGGGTTACTTTCGAAATTTCTACCACTTGCATTTTTATTATTAGCGGATATTTTGTAATACTGTTTTGCCTATGTGCGGCTTTTTTTATTTCTAGGTCGAATAACATAAGTGTGACTTATGTGGTAATATGAGTACATTGACATGAGAAAATACGATACTAAATATTTGTATACAAAAGCAATAATAAATTTTGTAATAAGAAACTAAGTAAAATAAAATACAATAAGTAAATAAACAATAATAAAAGATTAAGCATTTTATATATATATGTAAGAAAAGAAATACTATGAGAGTATAATGAATATTCTTAAGATAATTTATGTGGTGTCATCTTGGGTGGCGGCTTGGTGAGTAATTGTAACTCGTACGTCCAAGAGGTTGCTTCTCCACATTTTTCCTATACAGAAATGGTCAATCTGATTTTCAGTTTGACCGTCGGGTGACACCCATGTTGACTTATGGCAGGCTTTGTGAGGGAAAATGGAGCCCCCGATAACAAGGTTGGCGTTTCTGGTCCCCAGACCATGTTTTCCCAGTATGTGCTCTATGTTTGTGTTGTCAGCACCAATTTTAGCGTTTAAGTCGCCCATTACAATTAGAATATCTCGCTTATTAGCATTATGAATAATAGACGAAAGCTGATTATAATAGGCCAGTTTTTCATTGGGTTCGGCGAGTTCAGTGGGAGCGTAGGTTTGAATTATAGTCACGTTTCGTGCACGGGAGCGAAATCGGCACCAAATGAAGCGGTCGTTGATTGGTTGCCATTGTAAGAGGGCACGAACCGCAGTTTTGCTGAGGAGAAAACCGACACCATTATGATGGGTATCACTTCTGCCAGAGTACAGAAACTTAGTTCCATTAGATAAGTTGATGTCAAGCTTGAATTTAAAGAGTTCCCGGGATAGTTGCTCAAGTTTACCTGGTCCGATTAGGGACCGAACATTCCAGACGCCGATCATGGATTTTGATTTCATGGAGAGAAAGTTTTGGTTGTTTCGTGGTTGATTGTTTAAAGTTGTTGTGGTTTTTTACGTGATTTCCTGCCTTGATGGCTTAACACCACGGTGCTCTTAACACACGTATTTATTTAAGCGTCAATCAACGCCCCATTGAAATAGCCTTCCTTATTCCGCCGGTACCAATGAAGAAATTTATGCAAGTTATAACTTCCACCTTGGTAAGATGCGAGGCCTACCAACTACCTTTGCTGATCTTTGGGTCACAGCACCCGGTTTGAAAAGCACACCACGGCGAATGAATGACAAGCAAAACATTCTTCCCGCGTGACTTTGGATATTAACCACAACCACTTCGAGTCCAACGCCAATGGTCAGCACAACCGAAGCTGTCGGGCCACTGACCCTCGAAGTATCAGATAGTGTCATCTCTGGTCAAATGTCGCAAGTTGCCGCCCATAACTCACTACCATTTACACTTCTTGCATAAGTGTCAGACTGGCACTGGGGGATATTAGTCGCCTCTTACGACAGACCATCCTAACCGCGGGAGTATTCTTTTCCTGACGATGGGTTACAAGCGCAATGTCAGTCTTGTAAGCTTTGCACGTAGTGACAGGTCACTTTTAAATAGGCCGTACCTAACCTGGAGAACAGACGCCTTTTGCAGCCGCTCAATATGAGTACCGACGCTACGTTGTGCAATGCGCTTAGCTTCATTACTCCTCATTCGACTTTACCGGCAAGAGAGGCCCTACCAGTAGCAAGCTACCTCACCACGTCAAGGTGGCAATTCTCGAGAAGAACAACAAATACAGCACATTAACAACAACTACAGATGACGCTCCATCAACATCACGAAATACAGCATCTACACACAAACCTTTTAAATTACAAATAACATTTTGGAATGTACACGGAATTACAAACCTTTTTAACGAACCAAAAATTGCTGACTTGCAGATCGTCTCTATCTGTGAAACCTGGTCAACAACACCTTGCAATACTACCCTTAGTCCTTGATGCAACTATGATGCGCAGACAGCCCCAGCAATAAGGGAAAAGTCCACTGGTAGAGCTAGTGGTGGTATTGTATCTCTAGCTAAAAAAAATTTAGCAAAAACTATCGAAATAAGCATAACTAATTTGGGGATTTTTAGCTTCTATTGTATTAATACTTTTAATTTTATTTTAGACTCATTGTACATTAAACCATATTATGATATAAAAATTGCCTTAGAATTAATTCAACTAATTGATAAGTTAATTAAAAAATATGCAGGGATCCCCTTAATAATAGGTGGTGACTTTAACGCTAGAGTGGGTGAAGAGGGTGCACAAGAATTCTTATCTGAAATTAGCTCGGTTTTCAGGTCTAAAGGAAGCTCTCTCGGTTTAGTCTTGAATACGCGTGGTAAAGTTATATTAGAATTCATGAAAAATAATGGCTTTGTCTTGCTTAACGGTTGCACAGACGGTGACATCCCAGCAAGTCTTACATTTTCAAACAAAAATGGTAACAGTGTTATTGATTTAATCTTGGTCAACGTCGCTGTAATTCCATTTATAAAAAGCTTAGAAGTAAAAACACTTCCTTCTGGCTCAGACCATTTCCCGGTAATCTTAAAACTGGCACTAGCAATATAAGTTGTGCAAATTTGATTTCTTGTAAGCAAACCAGATTAAAATAGGACATAAATAAATCTGATATTTTTAGAATGCATACGAACCGCTGTCTTGAATTGAACATGAATCATCACTTCTCTTTTTTATCCAATGACCAACAAAATGATCTAATTATAACCTCTATACAAAAATCCGCTCTAACATCAGAAATGGTTATTGCTAAGTCCTCTATCCCCCCTTACTATACTTCTTAGCCATAGTTTGACTCAGAACTACGGGCCTCAAAGAAAAATCATGGCCTAAAAAAGTGCAAGCGACAAAGTTTTTCATCCGAAACTAAAACGATATTCATTAATTTAAAAGCTTATTACAAAAAATAAGTTCTTTAACGTAAAAAGTTCGAAAAACTTTTGGAATCTTATTAAATCGTACAATCGAAAACCTTTTGTCAACAACCCCATACACAATTCTGTTTGACGAAGCTTCTACGAACAAATTTATCCACCTCGTCCAACCATTGAACATATACTGTATAAAAACTTTATCGAAGCGCTGGATTCGGAAATAACAATAATTGAAATAAAAACAGCAATAAATAAAATCAAGAGCAATAAGGCTCCAGGCGATGATGCGATTACGGCAGAGTTCTTTAAAAATTTATCTAGTCAATGGATTTATATCCTACAGTCTGTATTCAATAATATTCTCTTAACTGGAAGCACACTAGCTTCTTGATCACGGTTCGTTCTTGTTTTGCTCCACAAAAAAGGTGATATAAACTCACCCGAAAATTATAGAGGTATTACTCTATGCAACATTATCTCAAAAATTTTCACCCATATTCTGCATGATCGCCTCTTGCCATGGGCGGAACAATACAATAAAATTCCTGAGTCGCAAAATGGGTTTAGAAATAAATGATCAAACAGCAATTCAATTACATCTATGTCTAAAAAGCAACTCTGCTTACGGAGTTTTTATTGATTTTAAAGGGGCATTTGATTCTATTGACCAGATGCTGCTCTGGCAAAAACTTCATTCGTAAGGTATAAGTTCGCGCTTAATTAAAATTCTCCAGTCTATTTACGACAAGGCTTTCTTCGTGATCAAACTTTAAAAAAAGACTCCGATCCTATCTCTGTTACCGAGGGCGTTCTCCAAGGGGAAATTCTCAACCCTCTCCTTTTCATATTGTTTATTGCTGATCTTGAGAAAGAATTAAGGAATGCAAATACTGAAGGGATCAATATTGACGGTTTACATGATATTTTGATGCTGCTTTTTGCAGTTGACGCCTTTGCTCTAGTCAGGTCTCCTATTATTTTGCGAAATATTTATTGGCACTTGAAAACTACTGCGAAAAAAACAAGCTTGTTGTAAACACGGAAAAACCCACTTTTGAAGAGGGGGAAGACCAATAGCAGAAAATTTCTTTTACAAATGTCACAAAATTTCTGTCGTCAAGTCCTACACATACTTTGGAGTAAATTTTTCAGGCTCCACATTAGGCAAACGTGCAGCAAAAACTGCCATAAGTAAGGGAAAATGGCGCACGGTACAAACTATTAGTAAATTTAAGTAAGACCCTTGGTAAGGTCGGGGTAAACTATTCGACTTCACTGTGTAATGATGAAAATTTTTGCTAATTTTCATCTTACATATTCGTAATCTGAATTTCTATCTGAAATAGAAATTGAGTAAATTTTATTTATTTTTATATTGAGGCTAGTTGAGTCAGTGCACCTGAAGTCTTTTACTGTCTATTAACTGTGAGGTTTCTTCAAAACCCCTCTTTGCACCTTGACTAGATTATTGTTTATCACTTCATCAGACTAAGCAATAATTGACCAATAATTTTCATCTTACATATTCGTAATCTGAATTTCTATCTGAAATAGAAATTGAGTAAATTTTATTTATTTTTATATTGAGGCTAGTTGAGTCAGTGCACCTGAAGTCTTTTACTGTCTATTAACTGTGAGGTTTCTTCAAAACCCCTCTTTGCACCTTGACTAGATTATTGTTTATCACTTCATCAGACTAAGCAATAATTGACCTCAGATCTGCATACCTCCCCGAAGAGCCTGTAACCAATCTGAGATTTGATAACGCGGTGTTGGTAAGTCTGTCAGATTTCGCAAATAATTTCAGGGCTCTATCCTTTATGTATTTTTTGATGGGATCAATTTAATGTACCCTAATGTACCATGGAACTTTGAAAAGTCTTTACAGAGTCTGGCTTTGTGCAATTTCTAGCTGATGAATAGTAGTGTTTGAAGCTTTGCTACACTCTACAAAACCATATAGACGTGACGGCCAAATTATTTGGTTATATATCAGTTTGCTGTTCTTAGCATTGAGGTTTTCATTTCTAAATAGCGGTTGGAGGTAATGAAGAATTTTGGAACAGCTAATTCTTTTCAGTTGAACATGTTTAAGCCATGTGAATCGTTTGTCCAACGTGATGCCGAGATATTTAACGCTATCCTCTCAGTTTATCACCATATCATCTACTCTCATTCTCGACAGAAGGTTTTATCCCCTGTTTCAAGACGCATCAGAAATTCACCCCATGTCACATTTTTTAATGCATAGATCCTTTTCCTGATTTCATTTACATAGACGATTGGCCTCTCGTCTGCTCTCTGGGTCACCCGTTATTTTAGCAAATTTCCGGACTCTATTTCGATTTTTAATCATGTTTTTAATATGATGCGGTAAGTTAATATAACTGCATGGTTTTCTATCTTTGAAGGTGGAGCAGCTATCCAAGGCCTGTTTTAATTTTTTTTTCAATTCATACGTTATTTATTGAATCTTTCAACTTAGAAACTAACAATAAGTGATCAAATCTTAAAACTAAATTTATTTTTTTTTCCTAGGCCATTGCTTAGGAAAAAACTATTAAGACATTAAATTATTTATAATTAAATAAGATTGAAAATTAACATTGGAATTAAAATTGAAATTAAAATGAAATTAAAATTAAAATTAAAATTAAAATTAAGACTAAAATTAAATTAAAATTAAAATTAATTCAAAAAATCACATTCAATTCAATTAAATAAAATTTATAATATTTTAAATCAAATAAGAAATTTAGAAGTTAGCAGATGTTAAAGGCGTCCTTCCTTTTTAAACGCTTTTGGCCTTTGTTCAGTAGCAGCTTGTAGACTGATTTGTTAGGATGATCTTCTAACTTTAAAAGATACTGACGGCTACATTGAGCAGCTTCTTCAATTACTGTTGATACGCCCAAATCTCTATGAAGGTTGGCGTTTTTTACAAACCCTGGTGCACCCGTTATCATTCTTAGGATTTTAGATTGCATCCTTTGCAGTTTTTCAATATTTGATGGCATCACTGTTCCCCCCATTTGAATTCCGTAACTCAATATAGGTTTTATTATCGATTTGTATAGCAGAATTTTGTATTCAAGTGATAGCTTAGATGACGTGCCCATAAGCCAATGCAATGAACTTAATATTATATTTATTTGTGTCTTTTTAGCCTCTATATGTTTATTCCAGGTTAAACGTCTATCCAGATAAATCCCTAAATATTTTACATAGTCAATCGAGGGTACTGTTTGTTCATTTATTGTAATATTAGGACAGTTGCCTGGTCTTAGAGCAAATGTGATATGGACACATTTTTGTTCATTGACTTTGATACGCCGTACTGATAACCATTGATCGAGTTGGTAAATATGATTTTGAAGCATGCTTTGTGCCATTGCGGGGTTTTTGTGTGCACTTAGTATTGCTGTATCGTCAGCAAATGTTGCAGCTAAAGCGTTTTTCGAAATTGGCATATCACTTGTATACAGTAGGAATAATAGCGGACCTATTGCATTCCTTGGGGAACTCCTGCTTTGATAGGACATGGTTCTGAAACAAAATCTTTATCTGTTAAACTAAAAGTTCTTTTACTTAAGTCGTTATTTAACAAAAGGTGAGTTTTAGCTGGCATGAGTGTTGTAAATTTATGTATTAAGCCTTCATGCCATACTTTTTTAAACGCTTGGGCTACATCTATCAATATAGAAGTGCAGTATTGTTTATTTTCAAATGAGTTTCTAACGAATGATACAATATGATGCACTTGTTCAATTGTATTATGTTTAGCTCTGAAGCCAAATTGATGCTCCGGAATTATTTCGTTAACTGAGAGTGTTAGCATTATTTTTGCCATTAATAGCTTTTCAAATATTTTTGATAATACTGAAAGAACGCTAATTGGTCTGTAAAATTCTTTGGTTTTGGTTTTGTCCTCACCAGGTTTAGGTATCATTGTTATTTGAGACATAAATAAATACCTGAGATGTATAATGGCACATTGTGGTAATTGTTTCACCATTGCAACTAAGATTTTATCAGGTCCTGCTGAATTTTTCGCATTGAGATCTTTTATAATTTTAGTGATATTTTCTAGTTTAAAAATAAGGGGTCTGCTCGAGGGATATAGGTTTGTAATTGGTAAAGAAGTATTTTGTGAAGCATCATTTGGAGTAAATACATTTTTCAAGTATTTTACAAATATGTCTCCTTTCTCAGAATCACTTCGTGCCCAGTCACCATTTTCAGTCTGAAAGGAGATTCATGCTGGATAAGCTGTTTGAGGTACTTTGTCTTCCCGCAAGTGCGTATTTGAGTTCATTTGTATATTTAGCAAGTAAAACTTTATGCTTTGGGGATCTATGCCGTTGCCATAGTCTTCTAGCGTTCCCCTTCTGTTGTAATAATGCCTCTATTGTTTGTGTCGCACCGATTTTTTGAGTTATTTTTACAATTCTTATAGAACCCGTTCAACACCCATTAAAATTACTTCAGAAAATTGGTTAACACAATCATCAATTTCATTATTCACCTTTAACGAAGCATGTTGAGGCATATGACAAGAAACATATTTACGAAATTTCAACCAGTTTATATATTTTGTTAGACTTTGTGTTTGGATAGTTATATTCTGTTGATTTTGTATTGTTATTATTGTTGGTAAGTGGTCTGATGACAGTTCAACTGATGGAAATGCGGTGATTGTTGATGGTTTAATATTTTTGCTTAGACCAAAGTCGATAAAATCGGATACTTTTTGTCGATCAGAAGGCCAGTATGTTGGGTGTCCAGTTGAAATAACATTCAGATCTCCACTTTTCACAACTACTAGAAGTTGTTGTGTCTGCCTGTTGGTAGTTCTGTGCCCTCAGAAGCCGCTCATAGCACGGTGGCTAGCCCGGTATGCTCGCCGATGTTGTGATGGGGTTCTTGGAAACTGAGATATTGCTACAGACGACAACAAAAAATAATATTCGTGCCATGTTTTCACTAACAGAAACTATATCTATTTAACATAAAGAAATTATACCTTCAGCTATTGACTTTATTCTTCAAAAAAAACAAAGCTATTCAAATGAAATATTAAAAAATACTGCATCGTTTGAAGAATCTCTTTCTCTACTTGATTGTCAACCTTGAGCCTTCTACCAGCATGATAGACCTCTTCCTCCACAAAGTTTGGAAAGACAGGCAACACTTCTGGTAAAGCCTGAGCCAGATGCCTACGCGGCTCCATGTTTTCGCGTATTTATGTCTGGTCACTCAGTTTATCGAGGAAAATAAATAAACAGAGGAAAGAAAGAAAAATATCAACAGTCAAATATAAATTTCAAGCAAGATCAAAGGCGGGGCTATCTCGATGACGGATAAAAACTTTGATTATGACGCTTGTCCACCCAGTTTTTAGCCAACAATAATTTTTTTAGCCAATCATACTATCCTATGATTTTATCTTTATGAACATCAAAAAAAACTCTTTTATTTATATCTTTTACACCTACTTACATAAGTATAAAAGTTAATTTCTTTTATTAAATTATTAATTTATTTATAATATAACAAGTGTAATTAATTTTACATTCTTTTTTTATTCACTTCATCAAAAAAAATTTAACTGATATGTAATTAATAATAAAAAAATTAAAAAAATAAAAATTTTTAACAATTAAAGTGAATTATTCTTCATGTATATATGTAATATGTATGGGGGCAAAAAAATGTGTTCGAATTCTAGATGCCACCCCTTAAATTTATTCGAATACTCAAAAAACTACTAAATGTGAAGTTTTAGACTAATCGGATAATGTTTAGAGGTCGCTCGTCGACCTTAAACTTTGGAAAAATGCCATTTTTTTACTTTTTTCAAATTTCTTCGCTCCCATCTAGCGTATTTTTCACCTCTGACTATTTGTACCAAATTAATATTATTCTTTATTCACATTAGCTTTCAAATAAGGTAAAAATCAATCAATTTCGTCCACAATAAACTAAATTATTACTAAAATAAGAAATCATATTCGACGTTTATTGAAGCTTTCAAGAGCAGCATAAATAACATATAGGAGTAAATACGAGTACGTATGAGCGAAAGCACAGTTTCTTGGACACAAAATGGTACAATATAATATTTGAAGACAATCAAATACTTCCTCACTATATACAATTGTTCACACTTGATTTGAATAATATGCACAAAATACATTAATAAATATAATGAAAGAAAAGGAGTCCTTAAGTAATTTACCATATTTAAAAAAAATATTAAATTAATTTATTATTTGACAAAGCTGTTTTAGTATACTTTTTAAAAGTCTTTCTATAATCTGTTATTACTTGCAATAAATATTGTTATTTATTACTGTTAAATACAGTAACAAATACCTGTGCATTCCGGATTACCGCAAAGTTCTCTTTCTTATCCTTGCAACCTCCAACTTTCCTCTTAGTTGATTTCTTCTTGGTAACTCGTACTGGCTTTGGGGTCTTTGGTTTATAACTGTGGCTGCACTTCATATATAGTCTTATCACATTTCTAAGCCCATTAGATTTTGGCCGTTACGTTCATATTAAAAGTTTTTATGATTTTTTTCTGGTTTTTTTTTTGTTCTTTTTTATTATTTGGAGACTTAAGCTCGTTTATATGGTTGAGTCATATGTTGACTTGTTGCATCACTTTAGTTAATTTATTATTTTTTTTTTTAATTGTTCAATACATAATCACTTATTAATTTGTCTGTTTAAAAATAATTTTTCTATTAAGATTCTGATTAACAATTAATTTGCTACACTTTATATAATTTTTCACTCACAACTTAATTTATTTGTTTATTTCGTTTACAATTTTTCGCGGAGCGTTTTTAAATAAAACTCGTTACGCTTTCGGTTGAGAAGTATATCTAAATTTCTTTATTAATAATTGCTAGTGCGCTGCACTTACAAATTAATTTGATTAGTTTACAAAATTTTAAATTAATATAATTTTATTTATTATTTTAATATAAAAGCAATGTCAGCTGCCCTTACAAATTATTTTGCTTATTCTATAATTTGATTTCTAGTTATTGATTAAGTACAATAACAATGTCAACACGCGTTTGCTTTGGAATTCGCTATTGCGTAAAGCGTTGCTGCAGTAAAGCGACAATTTTAATTGTGCGCATGAAGTGGGTCGCTGACATCGTTGTTACATATTAATGCTTACGCATGGTCAACACTGGTCAACTCTCCCCCTTCTTAAGTTGAAGCGTCCTCGCTTCTGTTTCTTAATTGTTGGACTATTTCATTTACATTTATTTTTGGTTGTAAATTTCTTTTTATAAAGATTATCGCAATGAAAAGAATCAGGATTGCTATTATTGGTATTGAAATGAACCAAAACATCTTTTGTTTAATTATTTCTTCTTGCAATGTGTTAATATGTTTTGTGTTGTCGATATGGATTTTGTGAAGATATGGCAGTGATAATTTTACATCGTATGCCTCATAATTTACCTTCATCGTTTTGGGTGGGTGTGCTTGTATGAGAGAATTTTTTTTGATTGTGGAAAATTCCGTGCTGTTTATCGAAATAGTTTCCATAAATGTAATCAGGTATGTGCCACGGGTGAGTTCGATTTCTTGTTGATCAACAATTTTGATGGGAAATACGTCGTTTAAAATAATTACGCCATCTGATACTTGTTGAATTTGAGTTAAATGATGGGATGATTCGGTTGGATATTTAGCTTTATTGTTGTTAAGTAGTTGCGAAAGGCAAGCATCTAATGTTGGTTGACATATGAAGGCTGTTGCCGTATAAATACAATTCTTAATTGGTAATGTAACATTTGGGCAGCTTAATGCTTCGTTAACGGATAACTTAACTACAGTACTATTTTTGATAACAGGGTAAATATTAATATAATTAAAAAATTTAAATATTTTTGGTATTCTTAAAACATAATAAATTATATCAGTATTCTGTAGGATTTTTAATTTTGCAGCACTAAGTAGGCTTTCCACACTTATAGGAAAATTTTCAATTGAAATGATTTTATTTAATTCTGAATCATCTAAAATTAAGGGGTTAGTTATATTATTTTTTGCTAATACTACCGATAGTGCAATCGTGTTTAAATTTGTCTTAATTCTATTATTTCTATTTTGAAATAATTCAAATAAAACTTCTTCCCTGTCAGGGATTACATTGTTTATAGAAGCGATTTTTCTTATGTTATTAATTTGTTCTGTAATTTCGTTTATTTTCTTCTCTAAAGCTGAATTTATTGTAGTTTGTTTATTATTATTTTCCATCAAGCAATTTTGTTTGGTGGACAGCAATTCAAAATCGTCGTGATCTGGTGTTCCAGCGATAAATTTTAGTGCTGACCCGATGAAATCTATTGACCTCGGAAATCTTCGGGGAATGTCAAGGGTTTTTATTAAACTAAAAATTTCTTCTATTTGTTCGGTTAAGATTTTCGCAAGATGTGGTTTATCACGAAGTTGATCTATTATATTATTTGTTTCTTCCGCCATAATTCTATAGTTGGTTAAATTTGTCATGTGAATGAGGTTCACATAGTCGTTATAAACTGCAGCTTTTCCCTGTTCCACCGCAATAAAATGAGCTTGCGTATAGTCTACTACTCTGGCGGCTGATAATTTTACTACGCATAGTAATCTAAAAATAAAATAAAACATAAGATTTGTCTAAATCTAAATTTAAGTTTAGCGCAAATTGCTTTTATGAATTCTGCGACCTTCTATTTGCACAGTGGTGCCCAGATCTCTTTCGATTATCTTTTCTATAAAAACCAGATTAAACTTATTTCCTAATCTTTTGTTACGTCGTAAATAAACTTTCTCATCAGGTTCGTATGTTCTAGTTATCCTATTTGCATTCAATTTTTCTAAGGTTTTTTCCTGCGCTAAAATAAGTTTATTCTTTATTTTTATTATATTTTCAGACGGACAGTTGTAAAGTACGTCCACTGGTTTAGCACCTATAACCGAGTGAATGGTGTTATTATATTTTAGTGTCGCTAGTTTTATCAAGTCTCTGGATTCGTTTATATGCTACTGTGCTTTTATGCATCGAGCTATTTCTATTAATGTTGAATGAAATCTTTCAATTTGACCGTTGCTCTCATTATGAAGAGTTGGAATAAAGAATTGCTCAATCGAATAATTATCTCTTAAAAATGACCTCAGCATGTTAGAATAAAAGGCTTTTTCATTGTCCGTGACAATAGATTTTACAATTGGAAATATTGCTAAGATTTCCAATAAGGCATTCTTTATATCTATGGTGGATCTAGAAGGAATATGTTTGACAATCGCAAATTTCTAAAATTTGTCCATTGACGTTAGGAAGAGTTGGCTATCTGTAATAACGATATCCAAGTGAAGAATCTCAGCCGGCCTATTTGGAATAAGTGTCTTACCGATTTCTGGTTTTTAGAGGTTTTCGATGATTTTTATTTTCTAAGCATATTTTGCAATTTTTAATAATTGATTTTATCATATTTTTCATATTTGGGAAATAATATTCTCCTATAATTTGATTAAAGTTTTCTTGTAAGGATCTATGAGCTCGGTTATGTTCTGTAAATATTACTTCAAATTGATCATCCTTATTAAGTAAGTCGATGACATGTTTTTCTGCGTGAATTAATTTAATACCCGGAAATGCTGTGATAAGATCATTTTGAAATTTTGCCAATGTTGGCAAGTCGCAACAAATAGCATTAGTTACATTAGGATTTATGGTTACCTTGAAACAATTCATCAGATTTTCTATAGTATCGTAATTTATTGTGTGACGAATAAATTTTTTAAATAAAATTTTTGTATTTTTAGTGAAGGTCTCGGTTTTCCCTATAATCAATTGATTTTTGAATTGGTTTACAGGATACTGTATTGTTTTTATGGGTTAGAAAGTGATATTTCACTATGGATGATTTGGCCATCGGACGAAATTTGGTTGACATATTGTCTTGAGAGTGCATCTGCCACTTTATTTTCTTTTCCTGGTTTATAAAAGAATTTTGGTGCGAATTTTTCAACAAAAGCGCGCCACCGTTTTATCTTTGAATTTGGATTTTTATCCGATATAGAGAATATAAGTGGTTGATGGTCTGTGAATATTTTTATATTTTTGACGGAATGCTTGAAGAGCCCAAACTACTGCGAGAAGCTCTCGCTCGTTTGTAGCATAGTTTCCCTCACTCTTGGATACAGTTCTAGACATCATTGTTATGGGCTTACCGTTTTGAGATAATACTGCTCCCAAAGCAACAGATGAAGCATCAGTTGTTAACTCAAAAGCCTTGCTATAATCGGGATGTTGAAGGAGAACATCTTCTGACGCTAAAATGTTTTTTAATTTTTCGAATGCATCCCTAGCTTCACAATCAAATGTTATTTTAGTTTGTTTTGAATATCTCGTACCTATGTGACCATTTTCAACACGAAGATATTTTGTTAGGGGTTTAGCTAGTCTGGCATAGTCCCTAATAAATTTTCTATAATACCCAGACAAACCCAAAAAACGAGCGTAGCGCTCTCAACGTCGTAGGCATTTTATAGTTAAGAATAATCTAAACTTTTTCTGGACATGTTTTTATGCCCTCTTCAGTAACAACACAACCCAGAAACTCTACAGTTTTTTTAAAGAATTTTGATTTTTCTGAAGAAACTCGCATTCCCGCTTGTTCAAGTTTTTTTAATATCCTGTCCACATGTTCGATATGAAGTTTTTCATTAGGTGAATAAATAATTATGTCATCCATGTAAACGTGACATATGTTCCTTATATCTTCTCGCAGGATATCATCTATTGCTCTTTGGAATATACTAGGGGCATTCTTTAGCCCAAATGGCGAGCGACAAAATTCATATTTGCCATTATTAACACTAAATGCTGTCTTTTGCCTATCGTTTTCCGCGAGGATAATCTGGTGAAAGCCAGATTTTAAATCTAATGTCGTAAATATATTTAATTTCCCTAAGTTCGCGAGTATAACTGAGGTGTCTGGTATCGGGTATCTATCCGATATAGTTTTTTCATTAAGTTTTCTAAAATCAATCACCATTCTTTGTTTTTGCTTGCCATCATTATCGAGGCTCTTTTTGCTAACAACATGAATAGGTGAGTTATATGGAGAACATGACTTCTGAATTATGCCATCTTCTAATAAGGATTTAATTTCTTTTTTTATAAATTCAGCGGCTGACATGGGGTATGGATAACCCCTGGTATAAATAGGATCATCAGTAAGCTATTTAATTGTTGCTTTAACATTTGTATTATAAGGCAAAGCCCGATTAGGGTCTGCAAAAGCATTTTTATTATTTGCAATTTTATCACCTAATGCGGGTATTAATTGATTGGGAAAGGAATTTTGTTTATCTGTTGAATTTACTTGTTCGCACGTTAAATGGTTAAGTATATCTTTTCCTTTTTTGTGAAAAAGAACATCATTTTTTGTATCGATTTTTCCTTCTATTGCTTTGAGGAAATCATAGCCAATGATTCCGTCAAAACTACTTAGGGCTGGTAATATGTAAAAAATTGTGGTTTTGCCAAAAATATTTATCTCGCAAAATTTAGTAATCTTATTTGTTCCATTGATAGATTTAACAAGGAACGGAACATCAAGAAGCCTAATACCCTTTAGAAAATTGTGATTTTTAAAATAATTTTTCGAAATTCCCGTGTCAATCAATATGCGAAGCTCCTTGCCATCTGGATTTCGTCGCGCGATAAATGGCAGGAGCGAGTTTACCCTAAAAAATTAACATCATCTGAAATTTCACCAGAAGGGTCGTAATCTACATGATCAGAATTCTGCTGATGTGCATTAGCATTAATTTTCTGTAATTTTTGGGCTGGTGAACGATTTGAGTTATTACCCTCATATTGCCGTTTCTGTATGTGATTGCCTGAGTAATTCTGTAGTTGTATCATGTTTGGCCGTCTAAAATAGGAAGTACCAGGGTCCACCTCCATAGGTATTGGTATGTTACCTTGGTGATTTAGTGTATTTTGTTGTGCAGCCTGAGATTCATTGTATCGAGAATTAATTTGTCTGTTAGGCCAATAATTTTTCTGATAGTTGGGGTGGGGGCTACGCTGAGCCACTTCCCGAAAATTTCTAACTCTAACATTTTTCGCAACAGCAAACGCATTTGCAAAATCGTACCTTTGATGACTTTGTTTTAACTCCTGTGCGGTTGCAAGTGCTATTGGAAGATCTGGAGGGTGTGACGAAAACAAAATGTCACAAATTGAGCGTCGAAGACCCGAAATGAAGACACGAAGTGCATTTTCTCTTGCTCGGTCATAAAGTGCACTAATCAAGTCACTATTACTATTATTTGTCATTATATTTTTATTTATTATTAAAGTTAATTGCTTATCCACCGCATCATAATATTCGTTAATCGTCATGCGTCCTTGTCGAAGAACACTTTTCTAGGACATGCAGTGGACGCTTGTCTGAATATGTTTGATCGAGCTTTGCTATTATTGCCTCAAAATTTAGTATCGTATTAAAGGTACTAAGGGCCGTATTTGCCGTACCTGCGATTTTGTTCCTAAGAATCCCTATGGCCACATAATAGGATTCTGATCCTTCAGTATAATAATTCATGGCGAAATGTGCCGCTTCTCTCCCTGCAGGATATTTTGCTGGATTATCCTTAAAGATTTGCAAAGACTTTACTAAGTCTAAATTTGTGTGTGAATTTGCTACACCTTCTCTAATTATAGCCGGCGTTAGCGTCTCTATTGCTGCGGGTTGAAGTGATCGAATTGCATTTGTCAGGTCGCTAATCTGCCTAGAAAACTCTTCCCTAGATATCTCTAGAGCGGCCTCTACCAAACTCATTACTTGATTCCTATCCATGTTATTTATTTTATTTAACAAATATATTAACAAAATCAATTAGTATAGAAAATTACGTTAACACTTTGCGTGCACTATCTTACAATAAATGAATGTAATGTAA
>NC_051846.1:122999581-123057697 GCF_002237135.1 Teleopsis dalmanni | reverse complement strand
TGTAGAGTTTTTAGATGAATATGAAAAATTGGGACATATGACCGAAATAGATATTGAAAGGATTATGTCACCACATTACTTTATACCACACCATTGTGTGCTTAAACCTGATAGTACCACCACCAAGTTACGTGTGGTATTTGATGCATCATCCAAGATAACTTCAGGACAATCTCTCAATGATTTACTACACATCGGACCAACTGTTCAAAGTGAATTACTGTCTATTTTATTACGATTCCGTCTTCCTCATTATGTGTTTGCAACAGACATTGAAAAGATGTACCAACAAATACTTGTACATCCAGAAGACAGACAATGTCAGCTTATCGTTTGGAGAAATGAACCAAGTCAACCTATAAAGTACTTTGAACTCAACACAGTAACATATGGTACTAGATCAGCACCGTATCTAGCAACCAAATGTTTGCAAGCTTTAGCTGATGATAATATGCAAAATTATCCATTAGGTGCATCTGCTCTTAAACAAAACTTCTATGTAGATGACTATTTACACGGGGCAGATAGTCTGAGAATATTATTGGAATTGATGGCAAGGACAACATTGTGTACGTTGTACTAAAGTAAGACCACGATTTTATGAACAACTGATGGGTAATTTGCCAACGACAAGAGTAGAACCTGGGCGACCACTCCTCACCACTGGAGTGGACTTTTGCGGACCTTTTTGGATACATTACAGAATCCGAGGCAAGAAACCACACAAGGCATACATTGCTGTGTACTGTTGTTTTGCAACTAAGGCAGTTCACCTCGAAGTAGTTAGCGATTTAACCACAGATGCATTCATCGGATCGCTGAAACGTTTTATTGCTCGAAGAGGACACTGCAAAAATTTGTTTTGTGACAATGCCACAAATTTCGTGGGAGCAAGCAATCAATTACTTGAACTTTCAGACTCAAGTCAAGCAAACAAGGCACAAGAGAAGATAATTAATAAATGTAATGAAAGAGGAATAACATTTAAATTTACACCTCCTCGTGCACCACACTTCGGTGGACTGTGGGAAGCAGCAGTCAAATCTGCAAAACATTTATTGATACGAAGTACTAAGACCACGTCACTAACATATGAGGAACTAGAGACTGTGGTATTAGAAGTCGAAGCAATACTGAACTCTCGACCATTGACACCTACATTGTGACCGAAAAGCTTTCGGAAATTCTCATTTAAAATTCGCGCGCTGTATATTTTTCGATATTTTAAGTTTATGTAGTTTTGGCGGCACTTGTCCTTAATTTACTATGCCAAAATGAGCGCGATCTGTCAGACAGTTCGTTTACGGCAGCTGTTGAAACCAGTTCCCCTCAGTAGTGCGTTGCGAAAAAACAATGGAAAAAAATATTGAACAAAGAGTTTGCATCAAATTTTGTGTTTCGAACGAAATTTCGTGTGCAGAATCGTTGCGAATGCTACAAAAGGCTTATGGGTAATCAGTTTTATCGAAAACTCAAGTTTATGAGTGGTACAAAGCCTTTCAGGACGGTCGTACGACCGTCGAAGACATGCCGCGTTCTGGACGACCTTCGGCCTCTACCACCGACGAAAACATTGAAAAGGCAAAGGAAATCGTGTTCCAAAATCCTCATGTGAGTGTTAGAGAGATAGCACGAGAGCTAGGCATCGGTCGTGAGAGCTATCCGCCGTAAACGGCCTCAATTGTGGAAGGATAATTCATGGATTTTTCATGACGATAATGCTCCCTCGCACCGAGCCAACATTATCAACGATTTTAAGGCCAAACATTCAATAAATACCATCAAACAGCCACCGTATTCACCTGATCTTGCACCGTGTGACTTTTTCCTGTTTCCCAAACTCAAATTACCACTCAGAGGAACGCGTTTTGAATCCATAGAAGACGAAAAACAGAATTCGCAGAGGGAACTCAAAGCCATACCGGAAAGCGCCAATAAAAAATTTTGATGATTTGGAAGAAACGTTGGCATTTGATTGTATCGCTTCTAATGGAGCATATTTTGAAGGAGATAAAATAAATATTGATGAAGATTAAGAATTTTGCGTTTTATTTATTTATTTCCGGAAACTTTTCGGTCACAATGTATGTCGAGTAATCCGAATCACTTGTCAGCACTAACACCTGGTCATTTCTTAATCAGAGAACCACTCACAGCAATGGCAGATGCAAAGGCCCAATCAGGAAATATAAATTTGGTGACAAGGTGGAAATTAGTTTCTCGCCTCAAATTGGACTTTTGGGAATGTTGGAAAACCGAGTACCTCACTGAACTACAAGGTCGACACAAATGGAAAGCAACCAATCCAAATATAAAAGAAGGTACCCTTGTAATCATCAAGGAAGATAATGTTCCTACATTAAAATGGCCGTTTGGACGTATTTCAAAGGTATATGAAAGGTTGATGTTAAAATGGCTTCAGGAACTCTAAGACGTCCTTTGACAAGACTAGCGCCTCTGTTTCCAGCCGATAACCAATCTCCTGTTTCTGATGAACAACTTTCAAAAAGTTTTACAAAAGCGAATTCGAAAACACCACACGAAGGCACATATCAAGACGAGCCGTCTAAAAAGTATTCACGGCCAATGTCTAATTCATTACTGTGCACAATGTTATTATCTCTATTATTCTTGCCATTGGTATTAGGGAATTCAGTGAATGTAACACGTTTCGACAATAATTTAGGAATATACTTTGAATCCATTGGCTTGATGAAAGTAGCAACGGCAGAATAGAAAATGATTGTTTACTATGATCTTCATCCATATTGGACCGAAATGGACTCATTCAACAACGGGACTAAAACCATCAAACGTTTATATTCAGAATTGCAAATACATACAGCATGTACTTCTCTCTATACTCATTTTAAACACGTCAGAGATGAGTTGTTGCAAGACCAAACATTATTATATAAAAGCCGAAACAAGCGAGCTGCAATTAATATAGTAGGAAATATTGCACATACCTTATTTGGAGTGCTTAATTCAGACTACGCTGAGAGATGTCTGACACAATAAATCAACTTAACAGTAGAGATGATTAAGCAATGCAATTAATTCATAATCAAACATCTATTATCGATTCCACAATAAATATAATCAAACGAGATGAAGTTACCATGCAGTCCCGAGTGAATCATTTGCAAAACGAGATTGATGAGTTTCTGAATAGAATTGGAACTGCAACAGAACAGATACATGTCACTCAATTACTACTTTCATTATCTGCAGAACTCACATTAATGGTATCCAATCTTCAACACATCCAGTCGGAGATAATTGATGTGCCTTCAGATACACATCATGGGAAAATCAGTCCATTGCTATTAACTCCTGAGCAATTAACAAAGGAGATTAAGAGAATCAAAGGCCACTTACCACCGTCGCGTACATTACCGTTCACAGAAGACAATTTGACCGATTTTTACAAGCTAATGAAAGTGAAGTCAACAATTAAAAATCAGCATGTATTATTTTTAATACAACTACCACTGCTAGATAAGCAGCAATTGGAATTGTTCAAGACAACACCGATCCCGGTTGTAATAAACAAAACCATGATAATTATCAAAACTGAAGTGGAGTACTTGGCAACCAACACTGTTCGAGATCAGTACATTCCATTTGATGACCATAAGTTACGGGAATGTTTTTTAACCAAGGATAATATATACATTTGCGCTAATAAGCAAACAAGACTGAGTATAGCATCATCGGTACATTCATGTGAAATTAATCTATTTAACGGTAACCAGTCAACAACATGCAATATAATAAAACTTCAAGAAAATATTGCATTGAAACAACTACACAACCCGAACCAGTGGCTATACGCAACAAAATTTGAAACATTGATGTCAGCTAGTTGTTAGACCTACTTGAGTCAGTTCTCACTGATAGGATCCGGAATGCTTACATTTGGACCTACGTGCATCATTAAAAACGCAGAAATAACCATACATGACCACTATTTCATCTCCAGCACTGTATTCACGTCATTTCCACGATTTGGAAATTTATCAACAGTTGTACACATTGATGAGATGCAGAAAATCTTCAATACAACACCAAATGATGTAGAAACACAACTCAAGGAACTCACGGAATTACAAAACCAGCTAACTAAGGAAAACTTGACGTATCTTCCCTCTAGAGTGCGATTAAACAGTATTCATCATCATACGATAAGCTATTTGTCGTTGTAAATTTCTATAACAATAATAATAATCAGTACTTGGAAAACCAAACATAACATATGTCAGAAACACACAATAAACGAAAATGCAACACAAGGAAATGATTTATTACATCAACAAAATTTGGACTTCACGGTGACCACAACCTAGGACAAGTTGAGTTGGCACTCAACGGCGGGGAGAATGTTTATGTTTACATGTAATTGATATCATTTTATATTTTTGTTTTTGTTATGATATTTGGTTACATGTGTTTACATATTATTTGGGCCAACACTGCGACCAGTCATTGACCAAAGAAAAGTGCAATTTTGCATTATCAGCTTTTCTTGTTGGTCAATGCACTGAAGAAAGTGTGTAATATGTTGGCCTATAATTATGTCAGCACAGCGTAGGCAAATTTATTTATTTGTGAATTATGCATTAATATTTATTGTCAATTAATGCATAATTTAATAGCTTTTTTATGAAATAATTTTGTACAAATAGAAGAAATAATTTTAATAAAGTTCAGAAAAAGACACGAAATACAAACCAATTATAACTTTCATTTCTTACTTTCTCGCATCGATTAGTTTGGGTTTCAAGTGGTCAAACTAATCAACATAAAAACTACAAGTAGTTTGGGTTACAAGTGCTCAAACTATTTTACACACAAAAATTTGCTACCAAGCTAACACAGATTAAGGATCTGGGTTAGCACCAAGTAGTGTACAATTCTCTATGATATCTTTTATATTATTGACATATCCCCCTATAGTTACTAAATCTAAAGCGTCAATTCCACTCGGTCTATTTCCTTTCCTTCCAAAAACTATTTTGTCCGGTGGATGAGTTGTTGTGTTATAACATGAACCTGCAAACTTCATTGCTTCATTCTAATTTAATTTCTCAAAATCAACTGTATTCAAATATTCTTTTAACCTACTATGAATTTCTATTGACCCATTTGCTTGTGGATGAGCTACACTAGTAGTAATATGTTTAATCTTAAAGATTTTAGATAATCCTCCATTAACTCATTACAAAACTCTGTAATTATCTGTTAATATTATTTTTGGAATACCAAAATAGGTAATCCATTCGTTTACAAACGCTCATGCAACAGTTTCTGAGCTTTTATCTTTAAGTGATGTTATACGTATATACCATATTTTGAAAGACTGTCTTATATACTTAATGCGTACAAATTTCCTGCTTCAGATATTGGGTAAGGGCCAGTTAAATCTATGCTGACTTATTCAAGTGCACTAGAAGCATTTGAGACCAATTGCATAGGCATTCTAGTAGGATGTCTGTCAATTTTACCAAATTGACACTTTTTACAAGCTCTTACACAATCTGCAACCATATCATTTAAATTTTTCCATGTATACTTTCTCTAATTTTTGAAATAGTTGCTTTTTGTCCGACATGACCACCTACAATACTATCATGATTTTTCTCAATTATTTCTTTCATTTTCTGAGAGTCTGTTACCTCGATCATTTTCCCTTTCTCTTGAACATTTTCCTCAACAATGTTTTTAAAGTTTACTTTAACCGATTCTTTTTCATTATTTTCAATTTCTATTTTCTCCTGTTCGTTACAACAACTACAACGTTACTTTTTCTTTTCTTTTCTTGTTACTACTAACACATTTCTACTTAAATTATCAGCTACTACATTTTCAACTTCTTTTTTATATTCTATATCATACATATACTCTTTTAACTTAAGTCTCTATCATACTAATCTCGATCCAGGGTCCTTTACATTAAACAACCATTTCAATGGCTTATGATCCGTTCCGATCAAAAATTTCTTTCCATACAAATATGGTCTGAATACTTCTACGGCCCAAACAATGGCCAAACACTTTTTTTCTGTAGTGCTATAATTTCTCTCAGCAATATTCAAACTTCTGCTAATAAACTGAATTGGCATATCTTTACGGCCACTCTCTTGTGATAGCACTGCCCCCAGACCTTCATTTCAAGCATCTGTTGTAACAATGAATTTCATTTCAAAATCTGGAAATTGCAAGTTTACCACACTGGTTATTTGGTATCTTTCAGTTAACCAAATGCATTGTCCTGCTCTTCCCCCCAAAAAACTCAACTTCTTTCCTAAGAAGTTTATTAATAGGTGCCGCTATTTGACTAAAACCTTTAATAAATCTTCTATAATAATTTATCGCTCCCATGAACGGCTATATTTCCTTAATACTCTTTGGAGGAGACAATTTTACTATCGGCGAACTTTATCTGGATTAGGTTTAACACCTCGTTCTCCAATAACATGACCCAAACCATCCACACAGAAGAATTCCACGGCGATTTAGAATTCTGTATAACATCGTTTTCTAACAATTTCTTTACTTGATTCTTCACTTCCTTTTCATTCACTTTTGGATATCTATATGTTTTTGTATAAATAGGTTTTACTCCTTCTTGTGTTCTTATATCACAAGTTAACGTATCAGTGAAACTCAATTTTTCTCCTTCTAAAATGAACAAATCACTATATTCTGATATCAATTTCCTAATTGATTCATTCTCCTCATCATTCATATGATCTACTCTTAATATATATAAATTCACACCTATTTCTTATTTGAAAGACTCTCTCTTGCATTAATTTTTCTTTTTTAGGATCCTTTCTACAATTATCAGCAATATTATAATCCCTAAGGTATTCTACCTTCAACGGAAAATCAATTACAATTTTTTTCTCACACTTATTTATAATGCTTACTAAGCATTTTCCATATCTCATTGTACTAATACAATGAGGTATGACAATTTTTTTATCTTCATAACGCAGAACATACACATCTAATCCATTCTTTTCACCTTTCTTAACCTTAATAGAACGAAAGACTACCATTCTTGGCGGAACAAATTCTTCAATTTTATTATATTGGTGACTATGTACATTTTTATCAACATAAAATAAATCATGGTCATAATCTATCTTGCACTTAAAATGGCCTAAAAAATCAGCTCGGATTATGCCATCACATCCGTAAACCAGATCATTTGGTATCACGTGAAAATTCCATCTGTAATTATGCGTTTTGCCTTTTTAATTTTAAATTCCTATTCTAATAGATGCATAATAGATCCTATTGTTTTTTCAGATTTTTCGCCTATACCAACTAATTCCATCTTATTAATATTATTCATTTCTGCTATATATATGCATTTAAATTTAATTAAACTAATACTAGCCCCAGTATCTATAAGGAATTTATAAAAGCATTTCTTATGACCTATTATTATATAAGGAATTTCTTTACTCACATTTAAAGAAAACGTTTTCTACTTTCGAAAATTTTTGTTTGCTTCCGGAGAAACATTCTTTTGTACTACCTTTGAGTAACATTTATTTGCAAAATGTCCTATTTTGCCACATTTATAGCACTTCATAATTTTTTCTCCAGTGCTATTAGTTTGTTCCTTGTTCATGGTACATTTTGAAGCGATGTGCCCTAATTTTCCGCAATTGTAGCATTTTATTTGTGTTACTTTAACACTGAAATTTCGTCTCACACTTTGTCTGTAACTTATTCTTCATCCTATGCAAATCTTCCAGCCTCTGACAACGATTGTGGACGACAATTGTTCACGTATTGACCGATTTCTCTATCTAAGCCATTTACGAACGCATTTAAAACGATCTTAGTTTCAATATAATTATAAACTGCTTCTCGAACACTATCATCCTGAGTTTCTATTTTCGCATCAGCTCCCAATTTCCTAGACATGGTTTCCATAAATACTTGGAACTGCCTAACTGTTCGTCCCCCTTGTCTAGTAGATATCAGTTCTCTATATAAAGCTAGTGTACTATCACTATCTTTATAGTTCTGTTTGAGTTGAATCTTAAGTTCATTCCAATTGCCTATAACTTTATTTTCTAATATTAATCTTGCGTTTCCTGATATCTGAGACTTCATATATTTAAATAGGAAATCTTTTTGAGGCGTCTTTGCTACGCCTATAGCATCATCGCAAGCGGAGACAAATGTGTACCATAAAGCTCAGTTTTATCGCTTTTAAACTCGGGTATTAATTTTATTAATATATTAGTATTATACCATCTCGCCTAATCCACTCGAATTACTAGAATTACCAGAATTGCCTGAATTACCTCAACTTCCTACATTTACATTATCATTTGTTGCCATTATGAATTTTATATAACGTAAAATATTGTACGAAATTATTGACAAAAACTATTATCAACTTCTATAAATTCCAATATATATATGTATATATATATATTTTTTATTTTTTTTTCCTTTAACAACATTAATTTATATTGATTTCTATAAACAACAAAATTTAATTTAGTTTCACTTATATGTGTTTTTTTTTTACAATTCATAAAACAAATACCGTTATTTGTGAAATAAGTAATAATTATCATTAGATAATTTTAGATTATTGAATTTAACATTTAGTACAATAATAACAAAATTAAATATTAAAATTTTGGTACATTACCAGTTAAGCTAAGAACCCATAACATCAGCATCATCTTAATCTTCAAATTTGCTCAACAGATTTGCTTCTTAATTACAGAACAGTAGATTCGTTCTCGATTTTTTGTATTTCACCACCTTCTTCTTTTTACGTTGAGTGTATTTTTGAAGTGCTTTTGTGTTATTTATATATTTACGTAATCGCTTTTATGCTTGTATATTCGAATCACAGGATTTTGTAAAAATGAAACAAACTTCTTAATTAGTGAAACTATACTTTATTATAGTATTGTAGTATTAAAAAGAACTAGTAATTACAAGGAACAAATTTTGGAAAACACAGCTTCACTCCAACAAATTCCAACAACTTCTTTTTTAAAATATCAATTGACATAATGATTAAATAATATTTAAACATTCCATTGCTAATCTGATCAAATTCGTAACATTGCCCTCCTCTTAAATCTGTTCGTCCCGAACAGGTATTACCATATCGTTGCAATAAGGTGCCAGCCGTTCCAGATGCACCACTTTCATTTGAGCTCTATGATGCCCCGACTGTTGAATTCGATAAACAACATGATTGATCTTCGTCGGACACATCAGAAACAAATTGCGAACACACACCGTTCTCACTCAAGATTTTCAACATTCGCTTACTTGTTATAGTTATTGGGTGGATATTTTGAGTATCATCATCATCATCAAACGCATTTCAGTACCATGGGGGACAGGGGGGGGGGGCTCTAAACAAACATCACATCTTCATCTTGCCGCAAAGTGCCGTTATTCCGAATTTTAAGTCCGCGTCATCTGAGTCACCCTGATAAACCTCCATTTGCAAACAGCTGTCACTATCATCAATGCTGCTTACGTTAGACGCAACAAACTTGTTAATGCATTGAGTATGCCAATCAGGAATGTACTGATCAACAAAAACCGCACCATCAGATATATCAATATCAGTTGTGTAATCCTCATTATTTGTTATATCCGAAACGAACAAGACATCCCTGACATCAGTATTAAATTCATTACCCCTACGTTCTCATCATCTGTAAGGTCGGCATCAACGTTTAACGGTATATCTTTATAAGATAACGTATCCGCGACCAACAAGGCCTCTACTATCTCCGCATCATATTTGATTTCCTGATTAATCCTGAAAACTGTATCAACTGCACTGCCGGCATCAATTTGAGTATCTGTAGCCAACATGCTATCAAAGACATCCGCATTGGATGGAATATCAACAGCAAACATGTCATCTGCCTTAAATGGCATATTTGCCGGGGATATGTCATTTGTGCCAATTGCTTCACAGGGAATAACAACATCGCATGTGAAATCTACTTCAAATGGAATACCCTCAACATATATAACATATGGGGACTCTTGCTCGTGCAAGCAGATGTTACCAGAGCCGATTAACACGAAATCATAACTATCTAAGCTGAAATAGTCTTTCCTCCTTTTCTTTCTTCTCCTTCTTCTGTTTCTTTTTTCCCTATTCATTATTTGAATCAGTCTTTTTCTTCCACTTATCTTCTTTCTTGTCTTCCCTCTTTTCCTTCTTTCTTTTCTTCTCTTTCCTCTATTTCTTTTTACTTCCCTTCTTGTCTTCTTTCTTGTCTTTCTTCCTTTCTGTCTTTCTTTTTGCCTTCCTTCTTGTCTTTCTTCCTGCCTTCACTCCAGTTTCCATTATTCGTACTTTTGCTATAAAGCAGCACATTATACCGGCAGCATCGTACGTCAAAGCGCCGCTAACAGTTTCAAAGTATGTCTCCTTCGAGAACATTACGACCTGACGCTTAGTTTCCGGATCAGGTATGCCGTCTATTGAATTGTCGATTTTACTCTTCTCCATAATATCACCAGAGCTACCAATGTAGACCAAGTAACACAACCGTTCAATGTCGGCAGAGTACTCTTCAGGACTCTCGTCAACAGGCGGAGCCCTTGCTTCCAGTACTACCCTCTGTAATGGAGCCATAGAAACGTTACCGTACTTGCGCTCCAATGTATCCATTACAGCTTGGTAGCTATTATGTTTTTCGGGTGGAATTTCTTGTAAAACTTCTGCCGCACTACCTTTTAGTGCCACAATTAGTGATTCCGTTTTCTCGCCAATATTCCAATTATTTGTTGCAGCCGCTATTTCAAATTGTAGTTTGAACACTTCAAAAGTCTCGCTCCCATCAAACGTCGGTGCCTGTAGTTTAACGCTACCAGTTTCACAAATGGCTGAAGATGACCCGCTTACCTGCCTACTCTCAGCATGGCTTTCCAATTGAACCGTCTCACCTTTTGAGATCTGGACATTCTGATCAATCGGGTCCTTTTTTCTCGAGCACCTTTTTGGGATTTGTTGTAACTCCATCTTTAATTCGACAAAATTTTGGTCTGATGTCTGCGTGATTTCACTAAATTGTTGTTCCAACTTGCGTAAACCGTGCGCCTGTTCTTCTGAATTTTTCTCAAGCTTCTACATCATTAAGTTCATGAATTCCATCATTTCACTATTCGTGTCAGGTATTTCATCGAGGAACTCGTGTTCTTCTACATATATGCCATAAGCTTCCAACGCCTCACGAAGTCTCAACTGCAGTTCTGCTTTCGCACCACCTGTGCCAAGTCCCACTTCCTCCAGCTGCTTTTTCAGTTGAACCACAGTCAATTCTTCCAATTTCACCATTTTACAAAATCCTACTTCTGACACCAAATGTTACGTAATCGCCTGCGTGTATATTCAAATCACAGGATTTTGTAAAAATGAAACGAACTTCTAAAATTGGAGAATCTATACTTATTATATTTGTTGTATTAAAAACAACTAGTATTTACTAGCAGCAAATTTAGTAAAACACAGCTTCACTCAAAACAAATTCCAACTTCCTATTTTTCTAAAAATATCAATTGACATACTGTTTAAATAATATTTAAACATTTCATTGCTACTCTGATCAAATTCGTAACATTGCCCTCCTCTTAAATCTGTTTGTCCCGAACATGAACTACCACATCGTTGCAGTAAGGTGCCAGCCGTTCCAGATGCAGCACTTTCATTCGAGCTCTATGATGCCCCGACTGTTGAATTCGATAAACAACATCATTGATCTTCGTTCCATCAGAGACAGGGGGGCTCTAAACAAACATCACAACATCTTCATCAGATACAAATTGCGAACACACACCGTTTTCACTCAAGATTTTCAATATTTGCTTACTTACTAATTGCAGAAATTCTATAAATCCTGTATTTATTTACAAATTGCTTATCCTATGTAGTAATATAAGTATTATTATAATTAGATTTGTATAAGTATTATTGCAATTAGATTTAAGAGTTATTAGACTTAAGAGGTTGTAAATAGATTTAAGAGAGTGTACAAGGTGAGATGAAAAAACTGCAACAAAGTAAAACGCCATAATTTTTTCATTTTTTTTAAATTTTATTGAATGAAAGCAAAAAATGTCGGAAATAACATCAAATTTGAGAATCGGTTTAGAATTGTTCGAATTGGCCACCTTTGGCACGAACTATGGCCTTCAAACGGCCAATGAAACCATCACACGCTGCCCGAAAGTGGCTCTGTGGTATTTTGTCCCATTCTCGGCGAAGCGCTTGCTTGAGATGATCGACACTTTGGTATTTTTTAGTGCCAACCTTGCTTTCCAAAATACCCCAGGCACAATAGTCCAACGGATTGGCATCCGGAGATTTTGGTGGCCATTGTGCGGTGGAAATGAAGCGAGGAACCTCATTTCTTAACCATTCTTGGGTGGCGCGTGCTGAGTGCGATAGTGCTGAGTCCTGTTGGAATGTTCAAGGTCTGCGGCCGAAATGTTTGCGTGCCCAGGGCTTCAGAACTCCCTCCAAAATATTTTCGCGATAGATTTGCGCATTGATTTTGACCCCACGGTCGATGAATACGAGCGGCGAGCGACCATCGGCTGTTATGGCGGCCCACACCATCACCATGGCCGGCTTTTGAGTTGTGGTGGCCAACAGAAGTTGCAAATTTTCAGCTGACCTCTCTGGCAAGTAAACACGATCATTTTGTTTGTTTACAAACTGCTGGATAACGAATGGTTTCTCATCGGAGAAAACCAAATTCGGCAGTTTACCACTTTCGGCCAAGCGAAGCAACTCTTTAGCTTTTTCGAGTCTAACTTTTTTTTGCGCATCAGTAAGATCTTGCACTTTTTGGAACTTGAATGGCTTTAGTCCAAGCTCATTTTTCAATATTTGCCGAATGGCATATTGCGATATGTTCAGCTCACGAGCCATTTTTCGTCCACTGCGACGCGGATTTCGTTCAATTAGCTTCTTCACTTTTCGAACCATTTCTGCCGATGTTGCTGTTTTTTTTCGTCCACTTCCTTGACGTCGGGCTACGCTACCAGTATCATAGTAACGAGCGATGGTACGAGACACAAAACATTTATTCACTTTTAAATGCTGGAGGGCTCTAACGATAGCCACTTGTGGTTTTCCAGCCAAATGCAAAGCAATCACACTATCACGCTTGAATTCCATCACAAATAACTTTTTTTCTGAAAAATTCCCACCAAAATGCTTTTGTGCGCTTGTAAACAATATAATGAGCTGTCACTAGAATAAATCTGACAGCTGTGGGACGAGCGGTTTAGAAATGACAGCAGTCTGAAGTTGGTTGCAGTTTTTTCATCTCACCTTGTATTTGTATTTGCTATTTTGTAAGCAGCAAATATAGCTGCAAGCAAGTACAAAGAAGTTGAACAAGTTAGTAATAAATGGTGATAATCAACGCAAAGAAGTTTGTAATTACTCCCTACAATTTCAGAAGTGGGATTCGGCACGTTTTTTTTTTATAAAATATGTAAGAATTTAAATGTATGAATTTATTTCAAAAATATAAAATATATTTAATATTGATTTAATTATTATCTCTAACTTATTAGAGATACTAACTTTTTTAAAAAAAAAAAGAAACTTTAAAAATGAGTGACGCAGCGAAAAAGACTGTGTCAGAATTAAAAAACATGTGTAAGACAATTGGTTTGTCTGCACATGGCGACAAAGCCACGTTGGTGGCTCGGTTAAAAAGCTCGCCAAAGTTTGAGCAGTGTCGAAAATAACTGCATGTTGAAATTGTTGAAAATGATGATGGTGAAAGTGATCAAGGGTCCGTGGCAGAACTGCGTCGGTCTGATGGAGAGACAGTCGTCGGCGGTGTTAATGTAGACAAAACAATCGACCAAAATGTGGTTCAGGGTGATAAAAAGGCACCAATAAGCTACAGCAGCATTGCACAAATGCAGATAACGGACGACAATCATGCGTTCAGTGATGTAAGAGATGTTAATGCAGATACATTGAAGCATGTTGACGAAACCGAGTTTCTTAAGAGAGAGTGTGCGTTGCTTGCACGTGAAAAAGAGTTACTGCTCAGGGAGAATGAATTGTTAAGAATTCAAAAAAATGTTGACTCGTTACGTCGGCAAGAAGAAGATAAAATTTCGTTAAATATTATTAAAGAAATTTCAAATGACTTTGATGGTGATTCTGAGGCTAGTATGAGGGTCGAACAATTATTTAGTATAAAGAAAGCATACAATCTCAGCGAAAATAAAACTCGTGCGGTGATTGCAATGAAATTAAAAGGTCGAGCGCAATTGTGGGTGCACTCAATTAAAAATTTGATGACTGAGAGTGTCGACGAGTTGCTGAAACAACTATCAATAATGTTCGGAGTGCGGGAAAATAAATTGAAACTTCGCAAAAAGTTCGAGTTGCGTAAATGGCACTATAATGAAGAATTTTGTGAATATTTCAACGATAAAATTATGCTTGCAAATAAAATTTCCATGGACAATGTCGAGTTGATTGACTATGTGGCGGATGGAATTCCAGACGCGCAAATACGAGTAAATTCAAAAATGCAGCGTTTTAAAAGTAAAGATGAATTACTCGAAGCACTAGCTGGTGTAGAATTGAGAAAACCTGCAACCAATTCAGTGCGTAGAGTTGCAGCAGAAAAAAATGAACACAGGCTGAGGTGTTTCAATTGCAACAGTTACGGTCATTTCGCGGCTAATTGCGTGAAACCTAAACGGGAGTTGGGCGCATGTTTTGGGTGCGGCAGTGACAAACATCAAGTCCGAGACTGCTGGCAGAACAAAAACAAAATGAAGGATAATGATTATGTAAAATATTGTAAATTTAGTCTGTTTAAAAATATTACTAGTTACATTATTTTAGATAGCCTCGTCGATACAGGAAGCTCAGTCAGCTTGATTAGAAGCTGTCTAGTTCCAAACAATATCAAATTAAAACTTATTGGAAATGTTTCATATTTTGGATTAAATAAAAGTACATTAAAAAATTTTGGAAAATTTTCTTGTTTTGTTAAAATAATGCAAAAAGTAATTCAAGTCGAGTTGATTGTAGTGGACAGTGAAACGATGAGATACTCAGTTTTGTTAGGAAGAGATTTTTTAAATAAGGCAAATATTAAAATGATTTTAGATATAGAGAAAAAAAATATAACTACAGACTAAATGGACGTGCGTGATAGCCATGATAATTTTGAACGTGAAATTTTAGAAATTGAGTTCGGTATAAATGATGATGAAAATAATTTGTGCGTTGGAAATAAGATTTCATATAAAGATCAAATGTCATTTCATGAACTTTTCAAAAAGTGTTACTTGCGTTCAGTGCGACCTAACGAACCAAACGTTTGTAGTGAGATGAGGCTATCATAAGATGATTCTAAACCATTTGGTTGCCCCCCACGTAGATTGTCCTATTCAGAAAAAATAGAATTGCAATAAACAATAGACGACTACTTAGCAAAAGGGTATATACGCCCAAGTGAATCAGAATTTGTCTCCCCAATTGTACTTGTGCGGAAAAATCTGGTGAAATCCGAATGTGCGTAGATTACAGACGTTTAAATAAAATAACTTTAAAACTTAATTACCCAATTCCTTTAATTAACGATTTGTTAGACAGGCTAGCAAATAAAAAATTGTTTACAAAGTTAGATTTGAAGAATGGGTTTTTTCATATTTATATGAACGAAGAGTCAATTAAGTATACGTCGTTTATTACTCCTATGGGTCAATATGAGTTTTTAAGAATGCCGTTCGGATTAAAAAATGCGTCGTCTGTTTTTCAAAAATTCATAAATAAAATATTTGCTGATATGGCGGTCGAAGCAAAAGTAATAATTTATTTGGACGACATAATGATAGCTACGAAAAATGTTAGAGAACATTTTGATATTTTAGAAGCAGTGTTAAAAAGGTTAGTAGAGAACAAATTAGAGTTGCGCCTAGATAAGTGTGAATTTTTGCTAGAAAGAGTTCAGTATCTAGAATATTCAATTAGTAAAGACGGTATAAGAGCGAACGAAAAAGGGTTGGATGCAATTAGAGATTTTCCAATTCCCAACAAAGTTCAGTCAGTACAAAGTTTCTTAGGGCTCTGCTCATATTTTCGGCGTTTTATCAAGGATTTCTTTGTAGTAGCGAAACCCTTGTACGATCTGACGAAAAACGACAAGAAATTCTGTTTTAAAGATGATGAACTTAAATCATTTGAAGTGCTCAAGGAAAAATTAGTAGAAGCACCATTGCTAGCTTTGTATGATCCAAGAGACGGGACGGATTGCATTGTGATGCCAGTAGTTTAGGTTTCGGAGCAGTTTTAGTACAGAAAAAAAAAAAATAATAAATGGCATCCAATATTTTATTTTTCAAAAAGGACCACAGATTCTGAGTCGAAGTACCATAGCTATGAGTTAGAAACTTTAGCGATAGTTTATGCACTAAAAAGATTTAGAGTTTATCTTCAAGGGGAAAAATTCAAAATTGTGACCGACTGCAATTCATCGACAATGACATTAAACAAAAAAGAACTAAATCCTAAAATAGCTAGATGGGCTTTAGAGTTAGAAAATTATGACTACACTGTAGAACATCGGGCAGGGAAACGGATGCAGCATGTGGATGCACTCAGCAGGGAAACTAATATAATGGTAATAGAGACAAACACAAATATCATAACGAAATGGGTCACGTTAGTGTAGATAAAGTTGTTGACCTTGTATTGAAGAGTTACTGGTTCCCAAATATTAAAGAAAAAGTCCGAGAATATATAAAAAATTGCTTACAGTGTATAGCATTTTCGCCTAAGAGTGGCACGCAGGAGGGATTCTTAAATAGTATACCGAAAGGTGATACTCCGTTTGAAATGGCACACATTGACCACTACGGACCAATTGAAACAAAAGGCCATAACAAAAAATATGTACTCGTAGTTGTTGATGCTTTTACAAAATTCGTTAGGTTGTATAACGAAAGAATATAACGAAAGACATTACAATACAAAAAGGAAAAATCCAATAAAATATAGGATAGGTGATTATGTGATGATAAAAAACTTTAATTCACATGTGGGTGTAACTGGAAAGTTGATTCCCAAGTTCAAAGGACCTTATGAAATCTTGAAACTATTACCAAATGATCGGTATTTAGTGAAAGATGTTGAGGGATTCCAACATACGCATATGCCATATAAGGGCATTTGGTCAGTAGTTAATATGAAACCTTGGTTTCAACGTACAATAAATCGAAATAAGCCCAGCTTACGTGAAAAACAAAATTTGTATGTAAGAAAAAAAAATTCAAGTATACCAAATAGGAAAGAATATGATTGTCTGTAGTTTGTAATTACTCCCTACACCTATACTTATTGCTATTGGGTGAAGATTTTGAGTATCACTATCATCATTAGCATTTCAGTTCCTGGTCAGAAGGAGCGGTCTTCTGATAAATCAGTTATTCCGAATTTTAAGTCCGCTTCGTCTGAGTCACCCTGATAAACCTCCATTTGCATACAGCTGTCACTGTCATCAATGCTGCTTACGTTAGACGCAACAAACTTGTCAATGCATTGAGTATGCCAATCAGGAATGTACTGATCAACAAAAATCGCACCATCAGATATATCAATATCAGTTGTATAATCCTCATTATTTGTTATATCCGAAACGAACAAGACATCCCTGACATCAGCATCAAATTTACTACCCGTAGCCAATACGTCATCTGTGGTATCCGCATTGGATGGAATATCAACAGCTAACATGTCATCTGCCTTAAATGACATATTTGCCGGGGATATGTCATTTGTGCCAATTGCTTCACATGGAATAACATCGCATGTGAAATCTACTTCAAATGGAATTCCCTCAACATATATAACATATGGGGACTCTTGCTCGTGCAAGCAGATGTTACCAGAGCCGATTAACACGAAATCATAACTACCTAGGCCGAAATAATCTTTCCTCCTTTTCTTTCTTCTCCTTCTTCTGTTTCTTTTTTCCTATTCATTATTTGAATCAGTCTTCTTCTTCCTCTTATCTTCTTTCTTGTCTTCCCTCTTTTCCTTCTTTCTTTTCTTCTCTTTCCTCTATTTCTTTTTACTTTCTGTCTTTCTTTTTGCCTTCCTTCTTGTCTTTCTTCCTGCCTTCACTCCAGTTTCCATTATTCGTACTTTTGCTATAAAGCAGCACATTATACCGGCAGCATCGTACGTCAAAGCGCCGCTAACAGTTTCAAAGTAAGTCTCCTTCGAGAACATTACGACCTGACGCTTAGTTTCCGGATCATGTATGCCGTCTATTGAATTTTATTCTTCATGATTAAGTTTGTTTATCATCTGGTTTCGTAGTATTTAAGTTTTTTTTTTTTTTTTTTTATTATTTGAAACACAATATGTACAATATGTACAATATGTACATGTTTCATTTGACTACGACTAGTTCATACAAGAACTATCAAGCAGTTTTGTTACATTTCAGTATACTTATTAGAATTGTGAAGTTGTCAAAGACTTAGTGTTAATAGTAGTAATCTAAATTATTATTAGACTACTAATTCGGGAGTAGATCTGAAGGCTTTGTTCGTTTAAGTCTTCTCAGCAGGCCAGATGTATTAGACAGATGGTTGACTGTCTCGTTTGGATGCTGTTGTAATCGTTTTTGGTGCTTTACCGCGAACTTCTGGATTACTGCAGCCACAGATTCGATCTTCAAGTCCCGATGGAGGTCAGTATTCCTAATAAACCACGGAGCGTTGACTAAGTTTCTTAAAACTTTGTTTTGAAAGTTTTGAATGATTTGAATAGTGGATTTGGACTTTGGATATAGCTTACGTAACAGTCGGACGTGTTTTGCACTCGCTCCTATTTAAGTGAAAAAAAGTAAAAAGTATCAAACGTTCAGCGTCGGAAATTAAAAGAAAAAAAACGAATAAGCGGAAGTGAAGGTTGGAACAATAAGTTGCGGTTCGATTTCAAATGCATAAAGTGATTAAATTAAATAATAGTTTTGTACAACTTAAAGCATCCAATTTGCGCGCGTTTTTGCTTTCTTTTTAATAAAATAAATAAGGCGCTCTTTTGTGGATCATATATTAGTAACCAAATAAGAGTAACTTTTTCTTTTTTTTTTTATTTTAAAAAAAAAAAACGTAATAAAAATCTGATAGAGACAGTCCTACAATTAATTATATAAATAAGACAAAAATTGCTAAGCAAATTGTTGACAGAGACAACTAATAGACATTTAATAGTAAAAAATTTGATATATATAGTTTATGTAATGCAAGTAAAATAACATAGAGTAAACAAAATAAATTTAAATTAGTTGGTACACAAACCATATATTTTCGAACTAAGGGTTAATCGTAAATCTATCTGGCAAAATAAAAACATTGCATAGTTTTAAGGTAATTTTACAAATTATTTAAAAATAATAAAATTTGTCAATTAACACAATCATGTATCGTACACCATCAAAAAACGTGAAGACAGCATATAATCCGTCGGCTAAAAGGATGTTAGCAGAAACCTCACCTGAAGACGGACCGAGTTGCTCAAATTATACTCTTAAAGTAGGCGACCTTAGTGTAAACCAATTAAAAGACATAATTAAAGATGGTAACAAGGAAGTTTTAGAAAAAATTACCTACCTTTCTGAGGATATTATGGCGCAAAGGCAAGAAAACGAAAGTCTAAAAAAGAAGTGGAAAATCTCAAAGCATATAGGGCCTTAGATAGTAAAAGGATCTCTACACTTGAAACACAAGCAAAAAAGAAAAATCTAATATTCAAAGGTCTACTGGCGAACAAAGCAGTAGGTGAAGAAGTAGAAAAAATTTGCACTGATATTCTTCAAGTTTCGGCATCAACAAAAATAAAAGATGTTAAAAAAATGTCGGAAAAAGACGGTAAAATGACCATTCTAGTAGAGATGGATACTGAACAAAACGCAGTAGATATACTGAAAAAAGCTGGTAAGCTGGCAGGGACAGCAATATTTGTGGAACGGGACTTGACGTTCGAAAAACAGCAGAATAAAAGAATTATGCTGGAATTAAAGAAGCAAATACTGCAAGTAAGTACGAAACACCGCGTTGCCGTTAGAGACGATAAAATACGGATAGGAAATAAATGGTTTAGGTGGGACAGAAATAACAAGTTAATGAACGATAATGAAGATGCGGGTCCTGCTTTGCAAATTTTATATGGTACTAAGGTAAAAAATATATGTACGAATTATATTGAACTGCACAATAAAATAAATCCAAAAAACTAGTAAATATTTCGGAAAGCTTTTGCACAGTAAAAAAATGCCAAACAACACAGCCAAATAAAATTAAAAAAGTTTCTAAAATTAAACATTCCGTAGATTTCAACGACGAGTCAGCATTACAGGGCAGCTTTAATCTGAACATATTATCATATAATGTAGCCGGTCTAAAAAATAAAACCTTACACAGCCAATTTTACGAATATATTTGTTCATTCGATATTATATTTTTATTTGAAACATTTTTAGAAGAAAAATTAGAAGAAGTAGTAAGAAAGTTACATAATTATATTATAGAATGGATACCTGCTAAAAGAACAAATATTTGCGGTAGAGCTAGTGCAGGTGAACTATATGCAATAAAGAAGCAAACACATTTTACAAATAAAGCTAACTTTATCGAGTCCGGTAGAAGAACACTTGTTAAATTAATCACGACTAACGGAAGCCTGCACATTGTGCCTGTATATATAAACTGCAATAACTGGGAAAGCGATTTTGAAAACTTTCATGATTTCCTCACAGATGCTGGACTAGAAAATGTTATGATTGTTGGTGATCTTAATGCAAGAATTGGTGATAAGCAAGTTTACGAACATAATCCGTATACGCTGCAGATGCTAAGAGAAAGCAGAACTTCGAGGGACAGTATATGCGATAATAAGGGGAAAAAACTGTGTGAAATGTGTGAAAATTTCGGCCTATCTGTAGTAAATGGCAGAACAGATAGCGACAGCTTCGGTGAATTTACTTATGTAAGGAATAATGGTCGTTCTGTAATAGATTACTGCTTAATTAAAGGACTATGGTGGAAATTAGTCAAAAACTTTAAAGTTGTCGATTTAATTTACTCAGACCATATGCCAATAGAAGTAAATGTCTCGGGTCAGTTTTTCAGAAACCCAGAACAGGTGGAATTAAAATTACTCCCCAAGCTGTTATGGTCAGATCGAAATACACATAAGTTTGCGCTAAATTTAGAGCACAAGTTATTTTTAATGGAAGACAACCAACTAACAGCTGAAAATGGAATTGAATTGTTATCTCATTGCATTAAAAGAGCGGCACAACCCTTACAACCAAAATACTTACAAAGAAAATATAAGCAAGCATGGTATGATGCAGAATGCGAGTCAGCACGAAAGCGATCATTTTATTTACTTCACACTGCAAAGCGGCATGAAGAAGTGGAACTCCGACAGTTATATACACGTGCAAATAAAGAGTTTAAATTACTTTGTAAACGTAAAAAAAATTTATATTACTCGGAGTTAGCTAACTCCTTAAGATCAGTTAATGATAGCAAAACGTATTGGAATATGTTGCGAAAATTAAATGGACAAAAGTTAACCAAAAGTACAGAGTTAAATTCTACCCAGTTGTCATGTTACTTCTCAACGCTATTGAATGCGCTCTTTTGTGGATCATATATTAGTAACCAAATAAGAGTAACTTTTTCTTTTTTTTTTTATTTTAAAAAAAAAAACGTAATAAAAATCTGATAGAGACAGTCCTACAATTAATTATATAAATAAGACAAAAATTGCTAAGCAAATTGTTGACAGAGACAACTAATAGACATTTAATAGTAAAAAATTTGATATATATAGTTTATGTAATGCAAGTAAAATAACATAGAGTAAACAAAATAAATTTAAGTTAGTTGGTACACAAACCATATATTTTCGAACTAAGGGTTAATCGTAAATCTATCTGGCAAAATAAAAACATTGCATAGTTTTAAGGTAATTTTACAAATTATTTAAAAATAATAAAATTTGTCAATTAACACAATCATGTATCGTACACCATCAAAAAACGTGAAGACAGCATATAATCCGTCGGCTAAAAGGATGTTAGCAGAAACCTCACCTGAAGACGGACCGAGTTGCTCAAATTATACTCTTAAAGTAGGCGACCTTAGTGTAAACCAATTAAAAGACATAATTAAAGATGGTAACAAGGAAGTTTTAGAAAAAATTACCTACCTTTCTGAGGATATTATGGCGCAAAGGCAAGAAAACGAAAGTCTAAAAAAGAAGTGGAAAATCTCAAAGCATATAGGGCCTTAGATAGTAAAAGGATCTCTACACTTGAAACACAAGCAAAAAAGAAAAATCTAATATTCAAAGGTCTACTGGCGAACAAAGCAGTAGGTGAAGAAGTAGAAAAAATTTGCACTGATATTCTTCAAGTTTCGGCATCAACAAAAATAAAAGATGTTAAAAAAATGTCGGAAAAAGACGGTAAAATGACCATTATAGTAGAGATGGATACTGAACAAAACGCTGTAGATATACTGAAAAAAGCTGGTAAGCTGGCAGGGACAGCAATATTTGTGGAACGGGACTTGACGTTCGAAAAACAGCAGAATAAAAGAATTATGCTGGAATTAAAAAAGCAAATACTGCAAGTAAGTACGAAACACCGCGTTGCCGTTAGAGACGATAAAATACGGATAGGAAATAAATGGTTTAGGTGGGACAGAAATAACAAGTTAATGATCGATAATGAAGATGCGGGTCCTGCTTTGCAAATTTTATATGGTACTAAGGTAAAAAATAAATGTACGAATTATATTGAACTGCACAATAAAATAAATCCAAAAAAAATATTTCGGAAAGCTTTGGCACAGTAAAAAAATGCCAAACAACACAGCCAAATAAAATTAAAAAAGTTTCTAAAATTAAACATTCCGTAGATTTCAACGACGAGTCAGCATTACAGGGCAGCTTTAATCTGAACATATTATCATATAATGTAGCCGGTCTAAAAAATAAAACCTTACACAGCCAATTTTACGAATATATTTCTTCATTCGATATTATATTTTTATTTGAAACATTTTTAGAAGAAAAATTAGAAGAAGTAGTAAGAAAGTTACATAATTATATTATAGAATGGATACCTGCTAAAAGAACAAATATTTGCGGTAGAGCTAGTGCAGGTGAACTATATGCAATAAAGAAGCAAACACATTTTACAAATAAAGCTAACTTTATCGAGTCCGGTAGAAGAACACTTGTTAAATTAATCACGACTAACGGAAGCCTGCACATTGTGCCTGTATATATAAACTGCAATAACTGGGAAAGCGATTTTGAAAACTTTCATGATTTCCTCACAGATGCTGGACTAGAAAATGTTATGATTGTTGGTGATCTTAATGCAAGAATTGGTGATAAGCAAGTTTACGAACATAATCCGTATACGCTGCAGATGCTAAGAGAAAGCAGAACTTCGAGGGACAGTATATGCGATAATAAGGGGAAAAAACTGTGTGAAATGTGTGAAAATTTCGGCCTATCTGTAGTAAATGGCAGAACAGATAGCGACAGCTTCGGTGAATTTACTTATGTAAGGAATAATGGTCGTTCTGTAATAGATTACTGCTTAATTAAAGGACTATGGTGGCAATTAGTCAAAAACTTTAAAGTTGTCGATTTAATTTACTCAGACCATATGCCAATAGAAGTAAATGTCTCGGGTCAGTTTTTCAGAAACCCAGAACAGGTGGAATTAAAATTACTCCCCAAGCTGTTATGGTCAGATCGAAATACACATAAGTTTGCGCTAAATTTAGAGCACAAGTTATTTTTAATGGAAGACAACCAACTAACAGCTGAAAATGGAATTGAATTGTTATCTCATTGCATTAAAAGAGCGGCACAACCCTTACAACCAAAATACTTACAAAGAAAATATAAGCAAGCATGGTATGATGCAGAATGCGAGTCAGCACGAAAGCGATCATTTTATTTACTTCACACTGCAAAGCGGCATGAAGAAGTGGAACTCCGACAGTTATATACACGTGCAAATAAAGAGTTTAAATTACTTTGTAAACGTAAAAAAAATTTATATTACTCGGAGTTAGCTAACTCCTTAAGATCAGTTAATGATAGCAAAACGTATTGGAATATGTTGCGAAAATTAAATGGACAAAAGTTCACCAAAAGTACAGAGTTAAATTCTACCCAGTTGTCATGTTACTTCTCAACGCTATTGAATGCTCAAGTTGGGTATGCATTTAGTTTCGCTATATCAAATATTAAAATAGATTTGTTGGATAATGTAATCACTACAGAAGAAATTAATAAAATTTTAAGGAACAGCAAGTCAAATAAAGCGCCGGGAGAAGACAGAATCCCCATAGAGTATTATAAAAATGCACCGTCAAATTTTATCGCAAAGTTAGTAATGGTTTTTAACAAAATATTAGATGCCGGAACAACACCTAAAGATTTTAAAACTGCAATCATTTATCCGCTCTTTAAAAAAGGAAATCCGCAGATTGCGAATAATTATAGAGGCATTTCCTTTTTAAACTCCACTGTCAAATTATTCACAGGAATCCTTCTTGAAAGGCTAAAGGCTTGGATAGCAGAATATAATTTACTCAGTGAATACCAGGCAGGATTTAGGAAAGGATACTCAACAATTGATAATATTTTTTGTCTTACAAGTATAGCCAAGCAGTATACGGAAAAAGGAAAAAAGCTATATGCATTTTTCGTCGACTTCAAAGCAGCGTTTGATTCAGTAAACAGAAACGCTTTATTTTATAAACTCAGTAGTATTGGCATGTCCACCAAATTTATCAATGTTCTATCCAGTTTATATACCGAAAATCGTGCTGCTGTATGGGATGGGGAACACTTGTCAGAGTGGTTTGCTACTGTTTCAGGAGTTAAACAAGGTTGCGTACTCAGTCCGATTCTATTCTCAATTTATATAGACGATGTGGTTACACATCTATCTGGAGGCGCATTTATAAATGGTGTAAATATTAAAGCTCTTTTGTATGCAGATGACATCGTTATCCTAGCAGAAAGTCCCAATTGTTTACAAATTATGATAAATGAGCTACACAGTTACTGTAAGCTATGGGGATTAACAGTTAATATTGAAAAGTCAAAAGCACTAATATTTAAAAAGCATCACAGCCGGTATACAAATGAAGAAGTATGGACATTAGGCGGAGAAAATGTAGAAATAGTTAAGGAATACAAATATCTTGGAACATGGATGTATTATAATGCTACATTTAATAGACATTTAACTGAAAAATTGAGAGAAGCTAAAAAAGCTCTTGGAAAAATATATTTGAAAATAAAGATATACCGTTCAAAACAAAATTTCAACTCTATGAATCTACTACTAGATCAATAATGTGCTATGCGGCTCAGGTATGGGGAGTGCTACAATATGAGGAAGTTGAAAAACTTTTACGATTTTTTGTAAAAAAAATATGGAGATTACCGCTTAACACACCCAACCGAATGATTTATTTGGAGACTGGCTTGTCACCTCTGTACTTGTACACTTTAGAAATCCACTTCAAGTATATGTTAAAAGTTTGCAATATGGAAAGCTCGCGGTTACCTAAAATATTAGCTATATCTCTAATGCAGGAGAAGAGTCACTGTTTTAAAACGTGGACTGAACTAGCATCGGTTCACCGTGAACCGCTGATAATCGATAACATACATTCGTGGAAGCATTGGCAGCAAAATATATTAGTAAAAATCGGTATTGCGTTTAGAGAAAAGTTCGTAGCAGAAAGTCGACAAAGCTTAACTCGTGTTTTACACAGGCAACTTAATTATGACCTAGGCAACAACAGTTACTTCGCAGATCGCTTTAGTGCTGAAGCAATTGGATATATTTTCAAAACTCGAGGAGAACTGTTAAAGCTCAACAGCGCTCCCTATATGAACTCGTCAGACCCGAGATGCACGCTGTGCAATACTGGAGAAAAGGAAGATGTAATACATTTTCTTAGTAAATGTCCAATTTTAATGGAGCTACGGGTAAATTATTTTGGAAAACAAACGTTAGATATTAACGAATTAATGAGGCTGCTAAATGGTGAAAACTGGCATATGTTATCGATCTATGTGAAAACGGCGTCTCGTTATAGAGAAAATATTATATTAGAGGCATTTTAACTCTCATAAGCTGAAGTTCGTAAAAAAACACAAATCCAAACCCGATTGACGGCAAATGCCATAATCGTATAAGGATAGAATTAGATACTATGTAAATGAAGTTAGGTTTTTCTTATTAGTTTTCTTATAATTATTTATAATATTTATGTTTTATATATTATAAATTATTGAAAATGTTAATTTTGTAAATGTAAATATAACCCAAATTTAATAAAAAGAATACTACTACTACTACAAAAAATAGTGGATTTTGGTGCACATCCCCATAACTGGATTCCATACGTCCACATCGGAGCTAAGACTTGCTTGTATATCATTAATTTATTGTTTAGAGAGACGGGTGATTTGTTCCCAAGAAGCCAATATAAATTTTTGTATTTGGATTCTAATTCAACTCGTTTTTTCTTTATATGTTCTTTCCATTTCAACTTAGCATCTAAGTTCATGCCAAGGTATTTAGCTGTGTTTGCGTATGGTATTTGAGCACTGCACATATTTATCGGCAAATATTCAATTTTTTTATTTGTGAAGTTTACATGGATGAATTTCGTTTGGTTGAGCTCAATTTTCCATTTTTTAGTCCAACTAATAATTTGATCAATGTAACGCTGCGTTGCTTCTGTTGATTCGTTTATTGTGTTTCCAGTGGTAAGGATCGCTGTATCATCTGCAAACGTGGCAATAACACTTTCTGGTGAGACTTGCAGGTCGGCTGTGTAAATTAGGTACAGAATTGGGCCAAGTATACTTCCCTGCGGTACTCCGGCTTCAATTGGTTCAAGTGTTGAGTACGCACCTTTATATTTTACTCTGAAGAATCGGCAGGATAAGTAGGACCACATAATTTCGGATATTTGTCTCGAAAACCACTGTTCAATCTTATGCACAAGTCCTTTGTGCCAAACTTTATCAAAGGCTTTCGATACGTCTAGGAAAACTGCAGTGCAAATTTTTTGTTCTTCAAGTGCTCTTTCGATTTTGTCGCATATTCTGTGTATTTGTTCTACAGTGGAACGCTTTTTTCGGAACCCAAACTGATGACTCGGAACTATTTGATTTTCTGTGAGAACAATCTGTATTCTATTAAGGAGAATTCGTTCAAAGATTTTTGATAAAACGGGTAATAATGAAATTGGACAATACGACGAAACTTCATTAGCAGGTTTTCCTTGTTTGTGTACCATAAGTACTTCCGCCACTTTCCAATAAATTGGGAAGTGCCTTAAGCGCAGAGCTGCATTAATTATTTTGCATAGTTTGATTATTCCTTTATTAGGGAATTGGTTTAAGATCTCAGCGGTTATCTGATCCCAACCAGGAGCCTTTTTTAGTTTCATATTTCTTATTTCATTTTTTATTTCTCTTAGCGAAGTTGGTTGTATTGCTTGGTTTAATGGATTTAAATTAGACATAGGAAGATTATTTCCATCATCATTTACTGTAAATGTTGCTTTAAGAAATTTTGCGAATAAATCTGCTTTTTCTTCGTCACTTTTGGCCCATGATGTGCCATCTGCTTTAATAGGAGGATTATGTTTTATAGGATGTTTTACTGCTTTCACGGCTTTCCACAGCGAGTAATCTGTGCGTTTCTCATAGGAAAGGGTTCTAAGATTCTGTTGTATCTTATCATTTTTAACATTATTGATAAGTTGTCGTAGTTGTGCAGTTTTCCTATTTAATTCCGTTTTGTCAGTTGGTGATCGTGTTTGTTGCCATTTTTTACGCAATTTCCTTTTTTCCCATATTAGTTTATTTATTTCTTTTGGAAGAGTTGGTCTAACCTGGTGTTTAGAGAACTGTGAAGTACTCATCCATGCTGATTTTTGAATCTGCTGTGTAAATAGAAGAACTTCGTTATCCACTTCAGTCGCTGAGTTTAGATCAGAATTAAGATTAAGAGTGTTTTCAAGATGCAGCCTAAAGTAATCCCAGTCAGTAGATCTATTTATTAGGTAAGGCTTCGGTTCATTTATGACTACACTTTTATTAATAGAGAGGTGCACAGGTGAATGATCAGAAGAGAGATCATATCCATTTTCTATTTGTAAGAGTTCTTTCGGTATTTTTTTAGTTATAAAAAAGTCAATCAGATCCGGTATTTTCGCTTGGTCAGTTGGCCAATATGTTGGGCATCCAGTTGATAAGACATCACATCCTGTGGCTTGTATGGCTTTTAATAGTTCTCGGCCCTTAGTTGTAGTTAATCGCGAACCCCAATGGACATGTTTAGCGTTGAAATCGCCGCCAATAATGAATTTTTTTTTAAATTTAGAAAGAAAGTTTATATATTGATCTGTACTAATAGAATGTCTTGGAGGACTGTAGACCGAAATAATTGATAATTTTTGATTTTGTACTTTTATTGTAACAGTTGTGGCTTGAAACTTGCTACAGCTGATATTTTCCTCTTCATAGTGACTGATGGTTTCCTTTATTATAATAACACTTCCCCCTCGTGCATTGTTATTCGGGTGAGTAGTGTGGTAAGTTTCATAACCTCTAAATTTTGTATGTGATTCCCTCGTAAAGTGCGTTTCTGCTATCAGACATATATCGATGGACTTTTTGAAAAGAATAGTCTGTAGTTCGTTTTGTTGATGTAGCAGCCCATTTGCGTTCCAGAGCATAACTTTTGTTGAAGACTGCATTACATACGGTGTTTGGGAAGGATCTGTTCTAGTTTACTTATCCGTTCATCTAAAACTTTATTAAATTTTTCCTGGTTTTGTAGCAGTTGAAGTACCAACTGCAAGGTTGAAGAAATTTCTCCAGGGTTTTGAGAGTTATTATTTGATTTTAGTGCTTGGGCATATGAAGGTGTTTCATAATTTTGTGTTAGTTTAGAAACTGGCAAATTTTTTATATATTCAGTGGCAGCAGAGTTGGGTTTATCTGGCTTACTACTTTGGTTGTCTTTCTGAACGGTTTTGCTTCGCATCTTTTGTAGCTCTTTGGCTACAATACAATTTAAAATTCACCACCTGGTTGTAATTTAATATAATGTGTATGACTTCAGCTAGTCCTCTTTTTTGGTAATTATTTTCAATTTCAAGAATTGAAGCATCTTCGAAATTGAAAGTATGTTTAACTGAAGGATGATGTTCAGATAAGGCTGTTTTTTTATAATCATCAGTGCGTCTGCACGTACTTTTATGCTCACTTAACCTTTTTGATAATTATTATCATTATTATGATAATTATTATGATAATTATTATCAAAAAGGTTAAGTGAGCATAAAAGTACATGCAGACGCACTAATGATTATAAAAAAACAGCCTTATCTGAACATCATCATTCAGCTAAACATACTTTCAATTTCGAAGATGCTTCAATTCTTGAAATTGAAAATAATTACCAAAAAAGAGTACTAGCTGAAGTCATACACATTATATTAAATTACAACCAGGTGGTGAATTTTAAAAAAGACACAGAGAATTTCAGTGCTCTTTATTCTAATATACTTGACAAATATCGGTTAAAAGAAAACAAAAAGAAGAAAGAAAATAATTTGACCGTTTGATATTGATTCTGAGATGTTTTAAGAGAAATAATAATAATGTATATTATATTTTTTGAATTTATTAAACAAAGACAACTATATAAGTTGTACTAAAGTTTTGACATAACAAAATAGATTTTATAATTCCATTTTCCTTATTTTTGTTTCTATGCTTATTATTGTCTGTTATCGAACACATGTGATATTAAAAACAAAAATAATTATTATTAATTTAATATTTGTGCCTTTAATAGTGTCATTTTATATATATGTTACTTTACGTATATATTGTTTTTAATTGCAATTTTATAAACCTTAAGTTAAGCTTTTTATTAAAAAATTAAGATAATATTTTAATTGTAATGTGTAACTTTTATAAGTTTTATTTTGTAATTTTTTTTGTATAATTATTATAGCACTGAAGATGTTCTAAAAAAAAGAACGAAATATCTGCTTCTAAAATTTTTAAATAAAAGCGTTTTATTGTGGTTTGTCTGATAGCTGAACAAATTTTTCAACTTAAATGATTTTACTCTTCTCCATAATATCACCAGAGCTACCAATGTAGACCAAGTAACACAACCGTTCAATGTCGGCAGAGTACTCTTCAGGACTCTCGTCAACAGGCGGAGCTCTTGCTTCCAGTACTACCCTCTGTAATGGAGCCATAGAAACGTTACCGTACTTGCGCTCCAATGCATCCATTACAGCTTGGTAGCTATTATGTTTTTCGGGTGGAATTTCTTGTAAAACTTCTGCCGCACTACCTTTTAGTGCCACAATTAGTGATTCCGTTTTCTCGCCAATATTCCAATTATTTGTTGCAGCCGCTATTTCAAATTGTAGTTTGAACACTTCAAAAGTCTCGCTCCCATCAAACGTCGGTGCCTGTAGTTTAACGCTACCAGTTTCACAAATGGCTGAAGATGACCCGCTTACCTGCCTACTCTCAGCATGGCTTTCCAATTGAACCGTCTCACCTTTTGAGATCTGGACATTCTGATCAATCGGGTCCTTTTTTCTCGAGCACCTTTTTGGGATTTGTTGTAACTCCATCTTTAATTCGACAAAATTTTGGTCTGATGTCTGCGTGATTTCACTAAATTGTTGTTCCAACTTGCGTAAACCGTGCGCCTGTTCTTCTGAATTTTTCTCAAGCTTCTACATCATTAAGTTCATGAATTCCATCATTTCACTATTCGTGTCAGGTATTTCATCGAGGAACTCGTGTTCTTCTACATATATGCCATAAGCTTCCAACGCCTCACGAAGTCTCAACTGCAGTTCTGCTTTCGCACCACCTGTGCCAAGTCCCACTTCCTCCAGCTGCTTTTTCAGTTAACCCACAGTCAATTCTTCCAATTTCACCATTTTACAAAATCCCACTTCTGACACCAAATGTTACGTAATCGTCTGCGTGTATATTCAAATCACAGGATTTTGTAAAAATGAAACGAACTTCTAAAATTGGAGAAACTATACTTATTATATTTGTTGTATTAAAAACAACTAGTATTTACTAGCAGCAAATTTAGTAAAACACAGCTTCACTCAAAATAAATTCCAACTTCCTATTTTTCTAAAAATATCAATTGACATAATGTTTAAATAATATTTAAACATTTCATTGCTACTCTGCTCAAATTCGTAACAATATGTTACAGTTCATAATATTAATACAAAAAAAATTTTTTTTTTTACACATTTTTAATTAATTGATTTACGTAATTAATTAATTTACTATATTTATCTACATTCTTATGCAATTTTTTATTTGTTTGCTAACTTTAATTACATACGAAACAATTAAAGTTGTTAATAATTTATTAAAAGAAATTTTTATTTTTAAACATATTTATTTTGTAATTTTTTTTTTATATATTTAAGGAATATACAAGAAAATGATTTTCTGATTCATGATGACATTCTGATTCATGATGATTTTTTGTTTCAGAGCAAACTAATATAGTTTTTTATATACATGGCTGTGTTCTTTTCCGTCGGGATGGTTGGTTTGAAATATTGTATAATTGTCCATTTTAACACATTTTTTTTCAGTGAAGTGCGTTTTTGAGGTTAATAGCATGTCGATCTAATTTGAGTACAGAAAAATTTTCAATTCGTTGACATGTCTACTGATACCGTTTGCATTCCATGCTACTATTTTCAAGACATTATATTTACCCATTGATTTTTACAAACGACGCCGTTAAAATTTTCATCATTCCTGACATTTGTGTTATCAATGTTTTCATCATTTCTTTTAACTCTGCTAGTTCTGAGTTGTAAGAGTTAGATTCAACAGGTGTTTGGCGTGTAACTTGGGCATATGATAATGTTTGTGGGATGTAGCCGTTTGTAGTTTGAGTGGTTGCATTGTTTGTTGTGTTAGAAGATTGTTGATGACTTGATTGGACGGGTGTTAATTTATTTCTCAAGAAGGTATATCGTATGATTTTAAGCTTGATTTGTTTGATTTTTTTATACACCACACATCCCTTCTAATTGGCTGTATGCCAATTACAGTAAGTAAGTAAAGTAAGAGTTTATTAATTTATAACTATAACAGATATGCTTTTATAACACAATGATCCTCATACAGAGTACATAAAATAGATATATAGATTAATTAGTTTATCTTTACTGTCCGTAACTGCATTTACGACTACCTCTAGTTGCATAAAGTATTCCTGGTGTTTCCGTTTACATATCTCCTTAAAAGTTTTATTTGCTGCATGAAAATTTATTTTGGAGATATCGATTTCATCGATTAGAAATTTCATCGATTTTTTACGTGCTTCCCCACATTCACTATCAAACCATGGTTGGCGACGTATTGTGCTGGTAGGTTTCTGCATAAAATCAGCTGCTTTGGTAATGCACAGCAGCAGATCATCAGTATGTATTTGATAAACAGCGCTTGCATATTGATCAGTGATCCTGTCCATCTTCTCCCTGTATCTTGTCGCGTGTTGTTCTCTCCATCTTAGCTTGGGTAAGAGTTGCATTTCATCCACATATGGAATATTTTGCATGTTGATGCATAGACGCATATGATCGCAGAAAGATTCATTTTGAACAAGGAAATCAGTTACATAGTGGTGCAATTTGCCAGTTATCAACCAGTAGTCGATGGTTGATGCAGCCTGAGCTTTATAATAAGTGTAGCTGCCTTCTGTGTCGCTTCGTGTTCTACTATTCAGTACTGTTAAATTAAAAGACTCACATAGCTCAATGAGTTTTTTGCCGTTTGGATCTAATGTTTTGTCCTTCGCACTTCGAGGAGTATTTGCATATCCAGCAGCTGTATATATACTTTCCGTTAACGCTTGGCTACAACCTATGCAAATTACAGTAGATGAAATTTGAAAATTTAAATTTAAATATTATATGAAATTTTAAACAAAATAAACATAGAATTTAATTCTAAAGTTTAAATTTACGGGAACTTTTCTATTGAATATTACAAAAATTTAATTTTGTATAGACGAGATTTTGTAAATTTTAACATAAATTATTTTAATGAATTACATTATTACTGTATACTTTCTAACTATATTGTTTTTATGTGGAAGATAACTTATAATTAAGATAGAAAAGAATTAAAAAAAATTTATTGTTGGTTTAAATAAAGGAAGCTCTTCAAGAAGGAAAAAAATCCGCGTGTATAGGTGACCCGAGATAAGCAGTTAACTGATCAAGTGAACCTCATATTTGAATACGGTAGCGGTGGCAGAAGGTGGTTCTGATCGACTGATATGAGGAGAGGAGGTAGGCCAAATTCAGGGCTTCAACAGTGATTGAATCTAGGTTGCACGGAATATAACACACGTAGCTTTAACAGTCACGTGTGTCTGTGTTAGTGACAGACAGAGTCTCAACAAATAAATTTCTTGTGAGGACCTTGGCGACGACTGAGTTTATCCCAGCTAAAAACGAACTTTAAAAAAGGTTCATTACAAAGATTTCCCATTACCTGAGGTAAAAGTTTGGGACTATATCGAATGCAACTTATGCAGGTTTTGATGATTTTGCGTGCAATCTGACGATTGCCGGTAATCGTTGAGCAAGAATTTTGAACCTGACAACCAAATTGAGATTAAAAGACTGTTTACAGAGCATCCACGTGAAATAATGTTTGCAAGATTGTACAATGTTGGCACGTATCTCCAAATGCGATTTCTGATAAATTGTTGTATTTCTGAAATTCCATTACCAACGAATGTTGTAAGGGTTGATGAATGCATCCTTAACTAGTGTACAACTACTGAAGTATCTGTCCAAAGATATGATTTGACGTTATAATTCGCAAATTCTGTAATAATGTTTTCAAAAAGTTTAGGTAGCACTATACAATTCTAATTGAGGTATAGTCCTCTTTTTTGTTGGAGCTACTCGACATTTAGCTGTTAATAGATTAACAAAAATATTTTCATATTGATCGACTACGCGAACATATATGCAGCAACCATATGCTCTAATGGATGTATCCCATTTATTTCGATGTTGTTTGAATTTGGACGTAGCACGTGTTTGGGTACGCGTAGCTTCTGTAAATTATTGAGGTCATTAATTAACTACTGGACAAACTAATCAAATTGAATCAAAAATTGTTGTAACCAACGTTAAAATTGCACGCTTCATAATGGTTACGTATTGTTTCCTTGGTTGGAATGACAATAGAGTTAAATCTTGATAAGAATTCTATGTAATACCTAAGGCACTTGTACTTGTTAGATCACTTAACTTGAGATCTTTGTTCTCAAATTTGATATGTTGAATGTAGTGTGATTACATTTGAATTTAGCCAGTATAAATCCACCTTTACTAAGAATCGCCGTCGTTTCGCGAAGAATTTGTTTGAGATCGACCTTACTGTCGACCCAATAAAAAATATTATTAACATGGAACTGGGTTTAATTATCTTTAGTTCCTTTGAAATAAGTGTGTTGATATTGATCTGCTAAATCGTGTAAACTTCGAATGGTTAGAAATAGTGGTGCTGACATTCAGATTTGCATTGGATCTTTGTCAATTGTGCTCAATAGGATTTGTTGAAATTGTCGACATTCAGGATGAACCAATATCATTTTATACATTTTAACAATATCTGCGGTATATGCAAATCGAGTTGTTAATACAATATGTTGTTTTGTAGCGACCAAACACTACCTAACTGAAGGGTGTGTCTTGAAGCATAGGTAAATAAAGTTGATGTAGCTTTAGAATTTCAAAAAAAGTATCAGCGCCTAATGAAAGGCCTATAGGAATGAAAGTTTTCATTCGCCAAATACAATACGGTATATTCCAATTGGGCACATCAATCAGTTTCTATTTCGGGTAATGAGAAGATTTACAGCAAATTCATAGTTACTATCACGACAGTGAACAATTATAGAAGTTTCGTATTTAATTTTGGATGACGATCCGCCGGCCCCGACTATATGCGTAACTTTCCTTTGTGTAGAAAGATTTAGAATTTTAGCAAGGCTTTCTTGAGAGTGCGCGACAAATTTTCCATCGTCCAGTACCATCTTGTAACAGAATCAGTGCTGTTGCTAAGAATACTGTTTGTTTTTAAAGAGGACTCAAAAGCATTGAAAGCCCAAGTCAGTGCGAAACTTCAATCCGCTAAAAACATGTCTTCATGTCCGTCCGGAGAGTCTCTCCTGGAACTACCGTAAGTTATTACGTCAGAAAGGCGTTCTAAGCATTAGCTCAAATCTTTAGTTATGTCGTCTGAGTACGAAGTCGTGCAATGGCTCTAAGTTGAGTCATGATCATCATAGCAGCGGTCGATATCAATTGCCATGTATCCGGCGAGTTAATCATCTTCAAAATTAAATTCCCTGGCGATATGGGTTCCCCAATAGCTTCACTCATCTCTGCTCTGACATCGTTGAAACGTGGACAAGAGAAGAGAACGTGGTTTGCATCCTCAACGACCCTTTCATAGCTGGGACAAAGCGGATCTTCTTCGTGTTTGTGTCCGGTTAGGATCTGAATGATACTGAAATCCACATCACTATGCGACCTGTGTACCCACACGTAAGATTTGGGATCAGAGTATGGGTCCACCTCCCTTTCATCAAGTCATTCCATCGTTGCTGCCATGTAAACATGGTAGTGCTGCGTGCCACATCCTTTGGCAATATACTGTGCCAGATCTGTCGAAGTTCGTAGGCCAGCTGGATCAGCGGTGGCATACCTGCTATAACACATGCAGCATCGTCCGATACAGTGCAAAAAGCACTGATTACGCGTAGTGCGCTTAGTCGGTACTTACTTTTTGTGCCTGCAGCGTATGAGCTTATTCCCATAGCAGAAGCCCAGATGGGAGCTGCATGCAATATAACCAAGCTGGTGACTCTTGCCAGGAGTTTACGCTTGGTAGTTCGATTACCCGAGGTATTCGCCATGAATCATGATAGGACAACTGTGCCTTTAGCCGCCTTCTCATTTACGCCCTTAGATGGTCTCTAAAAGTAATCCTGGTATCTATGAAAACACAAAGGTACCGCAGGGATGACTTCGAGGTAATTTAGAAAGTACCGCTTGAAAACGAGAAGACTTCTCGTTTTTTTCGAGTACTGAGTAACACTACTTTCGTCTTTTGAACCGCCAGTTGGAGTCCGTTTTCGCAAAGTGAACTGGTTACATTGTCAACTGCAGCACCGCTCCGTGATTTTCTCTATAGTTTTCGAAACGACAACGATTGCTAGGTCACCGACGTAGGCCACGCTTGTGCAGTTCTCTGAGAGGACGACTTTAAGTACACCGTTGTACATCGCACTCCACAGAGCAGGACCAGGTTAGGAGCCTTGTTGAACACCGTATGTAACCGTGTACTGGTTGATTCCATTGTCTGTCTGAACTTGAAGCCATCTACTGCTAAAGTAGTTGCACACTTATCTCCTGAGGTACCGTGTCCTTTCCATCGTTCAGCGCTAGTGGTCTCACGGGCTATTTGGACAACTATGTCAATGGCGTGAAGCGTGGATTTGCCTCTTCGGAAACCGAATTGCCGCTCACTAAGTCCTCCACGGCGTTCCATAAATTCGTAGAAGCGGTTGACCATGACAGATTCCAGGGTTTTCCCGACTTCGTCCAACAGGCATATTGGTCGGTATGCTGCCATATCCTGCGGTTCTTACCCCGGTTTAGGAATCAAGACTATGTCTTGCTCTTTCCAAGGGCTTGGAAAAACTCCTTCCTCCAGACATTTGGTAAAGAAGCTTGCAAGCTTGATCTTCTTAGAGGACAAGAAGATCTCGTCTACCTTTACTGGAGTGAAAAAGCGTCGGCTGACTATAGTAGAGCATTGGAAGGCCCTACCATTTGCGGACCGTATTGCTGCTTCACTAAAGGAGGTAGAAATCCACGAGTGGTTTCTAGCATTATGATATTGTTCATACAGGAGAGCTATGTCCATATTCTGTTCATAAGCCGAGTGGAATAGTAGGTCCTGTGCCGTCCTGCAGTGATTCAGATTGGTTTGTACAATCCTCATTTGCGCAATTTGTCTACCGCCTTCTTGAACTCTAGACAGCGCGCGTTTCCAACGGAATTCTTGCATCCACATAGGACGCATTTGCTGTCTTTGCTGCACACAGCAGCAAAATGGCGTTCCTCACCACACCTTCGGCAAGAGTTACTAAGTTCTTCCGGAAATTTACAGTTCGCAGATTTGTGACCAAAGCGGCAGCATTTCATACGGTGTTTCGGCTCCACGCAGTCCACGATTCGGCAGATTGACCAGCCGATGCGAATTAAGTAACTTATCTGTATCTGACGCTGCGAATTTCACAAACGCTATTTGTAAGCCCCGTTGTTTACCACTCACCATTATTCCTTTTCTCGAAGTTATTTATGTCACTTCCCAGATGAAGGGCGTCACATATCTCCTGAGCCCTGCGCCTCTTTTCATCTGATTTTGTGTCATTTGCCATTTCAATGAGATATCGGATATTTCTTCCCAGGCTAATTAAAGCATTTTCCGGAGTCTTTATAGACCCTTGAGGACCCTTGGGGAAAGCACATTTTAGCGACCGTAGCCACAGTCTCCGGTGTGGTAACCGGTGCAGTAACCGATGTGTTAACCGTAGTACGCGAACCTAAGTCCATGCTGTCAGTGTGGTTGAGCACGCTATCACCATCCTTCTCCTCCGTAGTTGTTATTTTTGTCGTTGATTCTGTCTTTTCTGTATTAATTTTATTGGGTTCCCACTCGAGTTCGTTGTCGTTCATTGAGTGTGCAGTCACCTTTCTCGAGACCTGCCAGTGTTTTAACGGGACTGGTGCATGGATGCCATTAGCCCAGAATTTCCGTAGAAAGTCACTTCTAAGTACTCAGGTTCCAGAATGACACCCTCATCAGCCCATTGGTTACTAATGTGCACCAATTTCACTCCATCATTGTTGCATCTGCCTTTTCTCGATGGCGCACAGCTGTTTAGCCACTCTCTGTGCACTTAGATGTCCCTCGTTGCCATCCCAGGATGGTGGACACTTATTTAGAGTCGGCGCCTACTAGGCTCAGCTCAGCAGCTTCTCAGGGATTTTTTGGCCTTTTAATCCACACCCTCCGACGCCAGGCTGGATTTTAATCGCCTCTTAGGACAGGCATGCCTTACCGCGGGAATATTCTAACCCCTATCCCGCAGGGGGTAGAGGCTAAGAATACTGTGTCTGACGACATATGAGCGTTGATGTAAAATGTGGACATGGACTCTCGAATCGTTGCTGGTACTTCCTTCGATGATGAAGTAGTAATCGTTTGTTCTGATGAAGATGTTGTTGCTTCTTCACTATTTTTATTTGCTCTATGCATCAATGTATGATGCAATTTTTTGCATATTTTACATCGATTTTTTTAAGTACATTCCGAAAGACAATTTAAATATATTATAGGTTATCCACTTCACAGTATTGAATCGAATGATCGGTTTCATAATCTTAAACGAATTGCATCCATTTAATCAATGATGCTCAGAACAGTTACATAGCGATCATACCTTGCCTTGTTGCTGTTACTGTTTACGGTTTGCACTAAGCAAACGAGTTAGTGGTTAAAATTTTCAATTCTGCGGCGAGGGTTTGTATAAAAAAAGAGGAATTTCCTTTGGGACATTTTTAATTATCTCCCAGCACCTCAATTATTTTGGCATTTGTACTGATGAACACGTCTTCAATTTCTGATCTTCCGTTATCGTCCTCCCTTACTTTTGTATACTTGTTCTGAATCGTGCGCCACGTTGGAAACCAAAAATGTACGATTCTTTTTCTAAGAAATATTAATATTATGCGCAATGCCGATTTTATTGCAGCACACGGGCTAGATAGAACAACAATCCAAAAAATTAAGAAAAACAAAAGATTTAAAATAAGACCATTCCGTTCAACGATTAACGAAGTTCTGATTTATTTCACATAACATAAAGCACAAAAAGCTCACATAAACAGGGTTACAATATAATATGTAGGTAACATATATATAAATCATATGTTTAAGTAGTAACAAATATGTGATAAATTTGCTATAATTGAAATTTGAATTTATAAATAACATAATAAAAAGTTTCAAATTGTGTTAAATTAAAAAAAATATACGATATTGTATTAACAGAGTATACTGAACAATTGTCAAATTAAATATATACCATACAATCTAGAGATATACATATATGTACACCGTAGCTAATGAAATAATGTGTGAATATGAATGTCAACAGAATAAAATTAAAAAAAAAAGGATTTTAATTGTATAACGGCATTTACACTGGCCGAAAATGGCTCATTTTGGTCAAAAATCGAAAATGAGAAGCGAATGGCTCATTCTTGCATATAAAATTTCAAGCGCGAATTCGATCCATTTCATCACATTTTGTATGAAATGTTTGTTTTGTTTTTGTTTACCTCTCAACACACATATTCGAAAACAGCTGGTAGAGACAGCAAATAAAGCTCAAAAGCTCATAATAAATATAATAAAAAAGTGTTGCAAACCATAAGAATAAGTAAGTAAGTAAATCATTTGTGTAATTCTGTAATTGTATAGTTAAAGTGCAAACTTTTACCAAATAAATTTTTTTTTTAGTTTTTTTTATACTTTATATATAATTTTATTCTATCTAAAACTAATTCGATATTTTACAAATTTTTAATAACATTATTAACATAAATGATAGTCGTGCTGCGTATGTCCCCTTTGAAACATCGCTATGAAGAACTTATTTGTGATTTACCACGGAGCGTTCGCTATCATTCGCAGAAACTTAGATTGGAATCTTTGTAATATTTTAATATTTGAATTTGAAGCTGTTCCCAACAGTTGGATGCCATATGACCAAACAGGTTTCAAAACATATTTGTAGAGAATGATTTTATTTTCCAGAAAAAGAGAGGAGTGTTGGTTGAGCAACAAAGACATATTTCGTAATTGAATACTAAGTGATTTCCTTTTGTTAAATATGTGCGTTTTCCACGTTAGACCTCTGTCTAGAGGTTTTTTTTTTTAAAATCCATTTATTTTATTACAATCTGTCAGGTATGAATGACAATAAGTAATATATATAATTATAAATCGTGATAATAATTATTACGATCTAAAAAAAGAAAGACACGTATGGACTATGCCCAGTGACATATCCATATATATTTAAAATAACAGTGTGTGATCTACATATACATATCTAAAATATCTCTCGATGTTTTCCTTCTCAGCCTTGTAAAAGTGTAACCCTGTTTATGTGAGCTTTTTCTGCTTTATGTTATGTAAAATAAATCAGAACTTCGTTAATCGTTGAACGGAATGGTCTAATTTTAAATCTTTTGTTTTTCTTAATTTTTTCGATTGTTGTTCTATCTAGCCCGTGTGCTGCAATAAAATCGGCCTTGCGCATAATATTAATTTTTCTTAGAAAAAGAATCGTACATTTTTGGTTTCCAACGTGGCGCACGATTCAGAAGTATACAAGTTCATTCTTTATATACCAAGGTGCAATTGTGATTATTCGCAATGTTTTAGATTGGAAACGCTGGATAATTGCCAGGTTTGAGTTTGCTGCAGTACCTCATAATTTGGCCCCATAACTCCATATAGGTCTTAATACAGATATGTATATAAGCAGCTTATTGTCGAGTGACAGTTTGGAATTTCGGCTGAGAAACCAAAAGAAGTTTCGTAATTTAAGACCCAGGGCCTTACGCTTTTTGAATATGTGTGGTTTCCAGGTTAGCTTACTATCCAGAAGTATGCCCAAGTATTTTGTTTCTACAGCTTGTGGTAATTCAATATTGTTTATTAAAACAGGCGGGCACATAGAACGTTTTATAGTAAATGTTACCTGGACAGATTTTGATTCATTCGATTTGATACGGCAGTTTTTCATCCAGAGAGCAACAATGTTAAGGCAGGTTTGAAGTTTGGTGGAAGCACGGATTGGGTCACTGTCATCTGATAAAATAGATAACACTCTCATCGGTAAGAGGAAGATCAGCAGTACATAAAAGATAAAGCATTGGTCCCATTATGCTACCTTGAGGTACTCCTGTTCCTACATCCTGAAGTACTGTAGTTTCGTTTCCATGCTTAATGAAAAAGTGCTTTGCCGAGAGTTATGATTTTATAAATATAAAAAAATTTAGAGGTAGATTCAGTTTTAGTTTGAAAAGAAAGCCTTCATGCCATACTCGATCAAAAGCTTGTGAAATATCTATAAATGCCGCAGTGCAATATTTTTTACCATCTATCGCACTATGGATATGTCTGACAAGTCTATGAATTTGTTCTATTGTGTTATGTTTATGGCAAAAGCCGAATTGATGGTCAGGAATGAGTCTGTTTTGTTGGATAATTGGTGTAATACGCTTTAGAAACAGGATGTACATAACTTTCGACAGGATTGGAAGTAGACTTATTGGGCGATATGATTTGACGTCTTCTGGGCCTTTTCCTGGTTTCGGTATCATGGAGATTTACGCTATCTTCCATTGTAGCGGAATAAATCCCCTTATTATTAGAGCGTTAAATAGATGAGTCAGAAATACAAATCTTTTTGGTGGAAGCTGCTGCAAGGCCATGCCTGTGATTCAGTATTCGCTATCATTTGACTTAAATACCTGGTCCAAATGCAACGCGAATGTTTGTGTTTTTTCAATATCGCTTTTAGCCCATGAGTTGTCTATTTTGCGTATAGGTGGTTGATAAGCAATCGGTCTGTTATTCTTTTTTATGGCTTTCTAAAGGGAGTAATTTGTATCACATGAAGCACTTAGGTTTTGGAGGTATAGGGACGTGCGATTATTGTTATACTTTAAAAGTAGGACTTTAACGAGTTTACATAATTTGTTTAAGCGAGTTTTATCCGCAGGGAATCACGTATTTTGCCAATGTTTTCTCATCCTACGCTTTTCTTTGATCAGGTTTCTAATGTTAAATGGATAATCTTGCTTAACACTTTTAGGTAACGGTGGAGTTGATTGCCATGCGGACATTTGGACACAAGAGTTGAAATGCTCTACTGCTTCAGTTACATCAGATTCAGTTTTCAACCTAACTTCGGTATTTAGACCAATTATAATTACAAACTGTTCCAGTCAGTATTTTTGTTATGAAGAATATATTTTTCCATAATTTCATAGCAGTCATTGAGAGTGATTATTATTGGCGAGTGGTCAGATGACAAGTCGAAATTGGACGACTTGTCATGTAGTTGTCTCGGTACGTACCCCCTCTGATACCGTAAAATCAATTAAGTCAGGTATTTTTCTTCTAGCCGTTGGCCAGTATGTGGGTTCACCTGTTGAGATTGTGTGCAGATTGAGAACATTTATTGCTTCGAAAAGTTGTCGTCCTTTTGGAGATATTAGGCGGAAACCGCATTTTAAGTGTTTAGCATTAAAATTTCCGCCTACTAGGAACCTAGATCCAAGCAGCTGAAAAAATGATATGAGATGCTGTGGCGCGGTGGGTTGTAGAGTGATGAGAAAGTCATGTCGCCTTCTTTAGTTTGTACTACAATGTTTGTTGCCTGAATTTCAGTAGTGCAATATGGTTTTACAGGGATTTTGAATAGCAAAGAAAGAAATAAATGACAAACACAAAAATTTATTTTAATTTTATTGAAGTTTGGCTGACCATACAACGCTGTTTCGAGTATTGCCAAGTACTCTTCATCAGTGGTCTTTGGAATAATCGAATTTTTATTTAATTAGTTTATAGTCCGTATATAATTTGTTTGGACTGCAAGTGCCAGGTTTAGAACTCGTGCCTGTCAAATTAGAAGCGATGACTAATCGTGTTTATCCACAAGAAGCCAAGGCTGCACAAACTTTCAATGCTCATGTTCCAGGTTTTATTGTCACTTATTTTTTATTTAATTAGTGACACCAACCAAAGCACAAGTTCAACGAATTAAAAGTTGACTTTTGGGTTCGCATATTCTTTATTTTTTCAAAGCTACTCTTTTTGTTAATAAAGCTTCTTTGTCACTTCACAAAAAAAGCGTACCTTTACAGCAACACGAGTACTTTATTCAAACAATATGGTTTTACTTCATAATGTTTTATCGATTTCCTTATGAGGACCGCAGAGCCTCCATTTCCTTTACCACTGGGATGCATTGTGTGAGAAAGTTCGGAATTTTAAAGAAACTACGCGTCGTAAAATGGGTTTCTGATACCATCATTATGTCGACGTGGTTTTTTTTAAGAATGCTTTTATCTCTACAGGATGTTTTGATAGACCATTAGCGTTCCATATGACTACTACTAAATCAAGAATTTTGTTTATTTGTCAAGTTGATCAGTAAATTTGTCATTATTACGATTTGTTGCATCACTTGTTTCAATAGCGATGTCATCTCACGGAATACTTCCACAAAATTATTGGAATTGAAAAATTATTTGGAATTGGTGATAGCTTCACCTCTGTTGCGCTACTGGTGTCTGACTTCACTATTTGTGCGAATGTTTGAGATGAGTAAGAATTCGTTAATTGGGGATACATTTTTTTTCAGGTTTTTGTATATTTGACATCTTTTGTAGTTGGCCGCATGATTTCCCTCACATAAAATACATTTGACATCATTTGATCTGCTTTTCCTTTCGCGATTTACAGATGCATGGTTTCCAGCGCACTTGATGCATTCGGGTTTGCGGTGACAGTATCCTTTCGTGTGCCCATACTGCTGGCAGTTTGCACATTGAGGAATTTCACGTTTCGGGTGAGGTGGTTCGAATGTAACTGTAGTATATAAGAGTTTCTTAACCAAATAGATATCCTTATTGTTTAGGTTTGGTGCAAGTTCATTAATTAACATGGGAAGGGGTTCTCCTGACCCTCTACGCTTAATGTTCCAAAAGTTTACAGCCGTATATTCTAGCTCCAACAGTGCATTTTTGATTTCATCAATATCGGTTGAATGATGCAAATTTTTTAATATAACCCTAAAGCTTCTCGCGGTTTTTGGTTTGTAAGTGAAAAATTCAATGTTTTTGAGTTCCAACTGTTTTACAATGCTTTCGTAGGTGTCAGATATAGAAGGTTGAACTCTTACTTGACTTGGATTTAGCACTTTTAAGTTGTATTGATTAGCTGCATGTTCGTTTAATTCATCTATTAGAGGCTTGATGCAATGTACCTTATCAATAAATATAGGTGGAGGTTTCAGTATTTTTGGTACTGTATCATTATTTTTTAACAATTCTTCAGTTTCTTCAGAGTCATCTACCTGAAGATCTGCGTATCGATTTGGTTTGACGGGTTCATTTAGCCAATATGAGTCTACCTTGGTTGGTTTTTGACTTGCTTGATGATTTTTACTTGGACTATCGCGTTGACGTTTACGATTATTAGGTTATTATTATTAGGCGACCCCAAGGGGATCCACTTAGGCCCATACGATTATTAAGTACTGTCCAAGTGTCGTTAACAGATGTAGCGTTTCTGGTGGCTAAAGCTTGATTCGAACCTTTGTCTTGGAGGAGGTTATTTCTTTCATCATTACACAATTTTTGGAGCTGTTGTTGAAGTTGTAGAATTTGTTGTTGTATATTTTTCACCTGAACTGATTTAGATGTTTTATCTTTTAGTTGACCCGAAGTCGCATTACTTGGTGCCTGTAACGTGTTCATGTTAGTTTCTTTACGTGTATTGGTTTGTATTGTTGCGTGTTGGTTTGGGGAACTATGTTTTAACTTTTCGTTTTTATTTTTTATTAATTTAATTTTATTAGCGATAGCAATTTCGCTAGCTGTTTTTGTTATACTTGATTCAATTTTTGAATTTTCCAAAAGTTTGTTTGAGGAATGATTTATTATAAAATGATTAAATTATTTATTTTTATACAAGTTTATTTTATTTTTAATAAGAGAAATAAAATTTATTTATATATTTATATTTAATACTTGAAAATTATACTGTGGCAATACCACAATTATAATTTCTTACTTTCGATCGTATGCTCTATCAGCTGTTTTGAGCAGAACTCAATTTTGTTTTGATTTTGTTATTTTTTGCAAATTTAAAATTTAATTTGTTTGACAAAAATTTTTTATATTTACAAAAAACTGATTAACACTGTCCACTAGCACTGTTTTTTCACAGAATCCTTTTATTTATGGTCTATCGTTCGAATGATCATAACTTTGAAATTTAAATTTAATTATTTCTTATCAAAACAGACAAAAGTTACGGAGTGAACACTTTTCGCGCGCGCTTTCGGTGACATCAATAACTAAACTCTTAGTGTGAAAGTGACATGAGATGACTTGGACTCATTTGCTTTTATACGCCAACGCCTAAGCCAAATTGAAATGTCATCGAGACTAGCTTGTAGCATCAAAGAAGCGGTTGTTGGGTTTTTTGATGTAGCTAATATTGCTATGTCATCTTCAAATGTCCCAGTGAAGATATTTGTTCTTGCTGGTAAGTCATGCGTAAATATTAAATATAACAATGGACCTAAGACGCTGCCTTGCAGTACTGCACTTCACTCCAGTGAACTGATGAGATATGATCTTCAAACTTTTCATAAAAATGACGTTCTGAGAGATATGATCATAAAAACATGTAAAAGTTAACTGGTAATACCATTTTTAAAATGATTGTGAAATATCCAAGAACGCTGCCGAGCAATATTCCTTTTGGTCAAACGCCGTGGGTATTTTTTCTACTGTTATGTGTACCTGTTCTATTATGCTATGACCTTGCCTGAATCCAAATTGATGGTTTGGTATAACTTCATGTAATTGAATTATGGGCAAAAGACGTTTTAAGAATAATTTTTCGAGTACTTTTGATAGCAGGCTAATTGGACGATATGACCTCACATCCTCGTCTGGTTTATTTGGTTTAAGTATCATTTTGATCTCATCAACTTTCTATTGAGCAGGGAAGTTTTGCATTCCCTGCTTTTTTGTAAATAGATGCATTTTGTAATAGATGCATTAAATATGTGCAACAGGAAGCTTATTCCCTCACTTGGTAATTCTTTAAGAATTTTTGCTGAGATGAGCTCATATCCAGGTGCCATACGATCTTGCAAATTCGCGATTTCTGTAACTAGTTCATTTTTTGAAAACTTTATTATTGGAAAATCCATTTGGTGTATTTCATCCAGATATGTTGAAACCTTCTGCTCAGTGTATAGGTCATATATATTATTATGGGGAGTAAACACGTTTTCCAGGCAGTTAGCAAATAGAGAAGCTTTCTCATCTGTAGTTTTGGCCCACGTATTATCTGGTTTTCGTATTGGTGGATTTTAATCCGTTATGTCGCTCAATTTTTTATTTTATTTACCTTTACCACAGCGAATTATTTGTTAGGTGAGTCGGCTCTAAGCTTCGAAGAAATGATTGTGTGGTTTGCTTATGAGAATGATGAAGAAGCGATTTTAGCTCTTTTGTTATTTTATTTAGGCGACGTTTGTCATCTGGAAAACGTATTCGTTGCCCGTTTTTCTTTCCTTTCGTTTTTCCCTAATTTTTCTGATAATTTTTCTAATAATTTTCCTGATAGCTTACCTGTTTGCCATTGTATTGTTTATTGAGTGAAGTCAATTCCCATGCTGCATTTTGGACACATCGAGTAAACTATTCAACAGTTTCATTAATCTTCCTCACTCTTGAGTGGCATTTTGTTATTCAACATTGACGACAAAATGGTTTTAAAAAGAGTCCAGTTTGTACGTCTGTTACAAAGTTGGCATTTTTGGGTCGTAATCTGCAACTTTTTACTTATAATAATAATAACTGGAGAATGATCGGACGAAAGATCTAAACTGCTTTTACATTCTATAGATTTGTGAGATTGGTGAGAGACCTTTAGCGACACAAAAGTCAATAAGATCTGAAATTTTCTTTTGATTTGTTTTCCAATACTTAGGCTCTCCGGTAGAAAAGGCGTTGAGTTTCAATTATCTTAATGCTAAATACATTTCACGACCTTTTGTTGAAGTAAGGCGTGAGCCCCAGAATTTCTTCTTTGCGTTATAGTCTCCGCCTGTTATAAAGCGACTTCCTAAAGTTTTTAAAAACTTGATATAAGACTCCTTCTTTAAATTATGTTTTGGAGGGCAATATACTGCAGATACTAAGAGCGGGCCATCTGTAGTATCGACTATGATATTCGTGGCTTGAAACTTTTTTGTGCAATAGTGAGTAGTTTCATAATTTTTCACGTTTTTTTTTATCAGTATTACCGAGACCCCATGCGCCGTTCCATCAGGATGCATTGATTGGTACAAACGGTAGGAGGGAATTTTAAAAAAGCTTTTCCGAGTAAAGTGAGTTTCAGAGACCAGTAAAATATCTACATTATTTTTGCTTAAGAATAGTTTTAATTCAGATGAATGGTGTGACAGTCCGTTAGCATTCCAAAGGACTAATTTCATGCACGTGGTGTTGTTTTGGAAATTAGGTTTACTACCAGACTTGTCACTGCTGTAATTTGACTCATTATTTCCTCCAGATATTTCATCGTTTCGCGTAATTCTTTAGAATCGGATCACATTGTTGATAAGCATTGTTTGTTTCAAAAGTTTCAAAACTTAAGTTTTTTTGTTGTGTTTGATTTGATTGGGTACTTGCCACTTGGGCGTATGTAATCTTCGGCTGGTTCAATTGTTCGTTTTGTTTAACAGCTTGTTTCACAGCGTCTTATCTTTCAACTTGAGAAGGCAGATTTTTTTCTCTTAATTTAGGAAAAGTGCTTGTTTGCAACTTTTTATAGACAGAGCATCCTTTGTAATTAGCAGGGTGATTTCCTGCGCAGAGTACACATTCAACATCACTTGACCTAGATTTTCTACTACAATCAGCTGAGGCATGATGACCAGCACACTTTATGCATTTCGGTTGTCAACGGCAGCCAGATTTTGTGTTGCCATACTGTTGGCATCTAGAACACTGAGGTATTTCTCGTTTAGGGTGAGGTGGTTCAAATGTGACGCGACTATGGAGTAAAATTTTTATTTCATAAATGTCTTTGTTATTAGGTTTTTGTTCTAACTCAACTACAAACATATGCAGAGCTTTTTGGATTTGGTGGTGTTTCATATTCCAGACGTTTGTGGTGGAATGGCCATATTCGTGAAGTGCTAATTTTATTTCAGTCGGTTCATGGATGCATGTTTCTTAAAATGGCTTTATATCTTCTTTCGTATTTTGGCTTAAATGTATTGAACTCAGTGTTTTTATTTTTCAATTGCTTTACAATTTTGGAAAATGTTTCTGATTTTTTTGGTTTAATTTTTATCCGATTTGAAGATATGACCTTAATATGATATAGACCAGGAACAAATTCATTGTTTAAATTTAAATTGCTTGTTAGTTATCTATAACTAGTTGCTTTATGTCTTGTTTTGTTTTATTTATTGTTCTTTAATACCATATATAATAAAACAATTTAAAAAAAAAAAAAAAAATTAAGTATCGCTATCAATGGGTGGATGTTATCAACTTTGTCAACAAATATAGGTGGTGGCTTGGGAATTTTTTCATCTTTTTTTTGGTCTGCATTACAATTGTTTTCATTTTCATTATCATTACTTAGCCAGTATGACTCTAACTTCATTTGTTTGAGAATTTTAAAATTTTCAGGGTTCTCTCTTTGTCTCTTTGAATAACTAACTACGGTTTTTTTTCAGTAATAGATTTTTCCATTTTCTTAATCGGAGGGGTGATATTTTTATCAACTAACTCACTAACTCAGTAGAATGAAATCGTAGCTTTTGGATATTCTCATTATTTAGCATTGCAAGTTGACTTTTCATACCTGTTTAGAGTTTTTAAACATTATGTTCAGTTTTGGCAAGAGCAGCAAGTTGTTGACTGTGTTTAGCGGCATCTATTGGCACAAAGAAATAATTTTCCTCATTCTGCCGATGACTACTGCCCTCAACTGGCATTTGTTGTGGGTACATGCACAATAGGGTTTGTGGAAAACGGTTTAACCGGCAGTAAATAAATATATGAGAACAGCCTTGCATTAAGTCTCATGTTACGATGCGGGACTATGCAGAAGGCAATGGTCCCACTACGTGAACGTGGAATGTGCTGACACTACGAAACGTGACCAGCAAACACGTCACTTTTGAAGCTGACAAAAAAGTGCAGTAAAGTTTTGGCTAAGCAGTCGCTCGTTTAACTTGCTGGAGATATCAAGTGCTGTTTCACCGCGCTGTTAAAATCGACTCGGAGAAAAACCAAGAAAGTTCCAGTGCAGTGAAAAATCAAAATGAAGAACGGTGAATAAAATGCAAACATTGAAATAAATGAACTGAATAAATAAATTGTTTTGTTGTTAATAATAAATACTAATAAAAATTACAAATAATATTAGTTTCTGAGCCAATTACACAGTTGATAAGCTAAGTGCAGTAGTCTGAATTTAGTTGCGTGAATTCAATAAATAAATGATGAAAGAATAATTTAAAGAAAAAATCTAAACTGCAAACTATTGGTAAAGCAAAAATTTAAACCGAAACGTTATAAAGTAATTTTTCGACACTTGGAACATTGAACTATTTAAAAGAAACAATTTAATAAACTTACAAAGCAACAACTGCAACAATTGAATTACTCAAAAGTATTCACACACATACTAGAGCACCAACAACAGCAGTAACAACACATGCAACAACAGGTACAGCAACAACATAATCATCAGCATCAACAACATCAGCAGCAACAGCGACGACAACAGTAGTCTCAACATCAGCAACAACATAATCATCAGCATCAACAACATCAGCAGCAACAGTGACAGACGAGGCAGCAAAAGCAGCGACAGCAATTAGGGATTACATTAGTAATTAGGGATTACACAAGCAATTCAATAAAGTGATTATACACCATACATCATGTGTTTGACATACAACCCAATAGGACCACGACATTTTGGCGATGCAGGTAGCATCAATTAAAAATTTATAATTTACTACTAAGTTATAATTTATTTATTAATTTGTGATTTATATGAATTATAGTTTTTTTTTTTTGTTCTTCTCGTATTCCTCTTTAAATTGTAGAGGAATACAATTTTTTTTTTAGGAATGATTTTTTTTTTATATAAAAATATAATAAATAAAATGAAATAAATAAAATATTCCTAAATACCATAAATGTATTTCTATTAAGTGATAGAAAGTTTGCGGGTGTTCGTGACGATTTTGCCATTTGGCATGGTTGTTTATTTGTTTTTTCTGTTGTGTTGGCTATTTTTTCTTTTCGCAGTGAACGTTAATAGTGACAGTGTCGGAAATAAGGAAATACTGCAAACATCCCATTTTTCTGCATTTTTCTGCAGTAAGTAGTACTTACACACTTGTATTTTTTACTATTTCTTTTTTGTTCTGGATGAGCCAATATCGGAGGCCTTACACACTCGCTGTGTAGAAAAGGCCTTTAAAAAGCACTGCAACACAAATTCTGAGGAAGGCCTTACACACTCGCTGTGTAGAAAAGGCCTTTAAAATGCACTGCAACACAAATTCTGAGGAAGGCCTTACACATTCGCTGCGTAGAAAAGGCCTTTATAAAGCACTTAAAAATGCATATATTTGTAATTAATTATATTTATTAAAATTCCAATATCTTTTATATTATAATAAAATTTATTTAAATTAAAATTATTAACATGATTATAAATTAAATAATATTAACATTTTTTAACTAATAATATTATGAAACTATCTATAACTATACCTAAAATTTATTTAAACTTAAATTAACATTATTATAAATTAAATAATATTTACATTTTTTAAACTAATAACACTATAAAACTATCTATAACTATACCTAAAATTTATTTAAACTTAAATTAACATTACTAAACTAATAATATTGTAAAAATATTTATAACTATATCTAGTTAATCTCTTTTGTTGATTTTTTTTTGATGCAAGCCACTCTATAAAGTCTGTTTTTTGCAACCTTGAAACCCTTTTTTAGTCATTCCTATAATTTTCTTCACTTAGGACTTCAGTATCTGCAGCTTCTGTAACATAATGCAATATTAGACAATGTATATGTTGTTTAATTTTAACAAAAATACTAACTGAAAAAAATATGCACTAATGACAACTTTAAATATAATTCCATACAGGTATAAAAGAATACTTACAATTGTTTTGTTACAATTTTTACGCACAATTTTCCACTGTTTTGCACTATTATTTAATATTTATGGTTCAGTTGTCTTTTCATTTATTTTAATTATTTTTTTTAATTATTTAATAAGTTTATATATTTTTATTACTTTTAATAAGCACTATTTATAAATTATTTCACTCGCGATCAGCTTACTTTCGAATTCACGAAAGGACTAATTTTGTTAGAATTTCATAATTTGCAATAATTTAACTTAACAAAGAAGAGACAGTAGTCTAGACTACAACGAAATAAAGCAAAGGTAAGCCAAAACGAAAAAAAAACAGATATACTTAAAAACAAAACATGCAAATATGATTTGAACACCGCTTGCGTGTACGCAATGCGCATCAACTCCTTTAGTGACGCCTTCTTAGTAAAGGCCTTTTTAAAATACTTTAACAAAAGGCATGTGAATTTCATTACACCTTCTGATGGAGTGCTTTTAAAAAGCCTTTTTTTGACAAGGCCTTGAGTATTCTGCTACTGGGATATAGTGTTTTCATACTAGCTCTGTTACATTAGTTGACGGTAAATACAAATTTTAAGAAGTTTTGAGTGACGGAGTTTTTTATTTTCTATATTAATAATAAAATAATAATATAAAAAGAAAATTTATAAGTTAATGTTTGATATTAAAAATAATAAAAACTTATACGCATATATATATATATAACTACTTTTACATAATTGTTGGGTGGTAAAAATATTTTAATAACAAACTAAGACATTCGCAACAAAATAAGTTTGCTAATAAAAAAAAATATTAAAAATATTTATTGAAAGGAATTAAAAATACATCATTTTATTGGCATATATCAATTCCTTCAATAAATATGTCTCTAAATATACTCTAAATATATAACTTATGTACTTATAAGTGTGTTTTAAAAATAAAAAATTAAAATTAACTTCTTAATGGTTTGTTGTTGGTTAATTTATTATTTTGTAAATAATAAAATTACTGAAATCCTAATAACTTTATAGAGCAGCATGCTAATAGAAGCATAATTCTTCTGAAGTATTACATTTGATTATATTAAATTTTGAATAGTAGTTAATTTTAAAAAAAAAGTATATATATAAATTTCATTGCAATTATTTCTGAATTCTAGTATTTTTTACTAGTAAAATGTTATATTTTGCTTTGAACTATAAGGCTCATTTGTTTCGCCATTAAGGTTATGATAATTCATGTGTTTTATTTAAAATACTCCAAACTGTAAGATTTTTTTTTAAAATTATTTTTTGATTAAAATATTTGGTTTTATTATTATAATTTTTATACTAAATATATATTAAATATTTATTTATATGTTTTTCTGTAAAATGAAGACTGTTTCCTTATAAGGAAATTGTTTGGATATGCTGGTTAATCACGTAACACATATAACCAAGTATATATATTAAGCGTTTAAATTTTGCCAAGTTTCAGTGATAATTAATATTTGAACAATCAATTTGGATTCGTTATCATTTAAGTTTATCGTCGGTTGTTTTAACGCGTTGTGGATGCGGTATTGCGTATATTAGCTTTTGGCGTTCTATTTCCTTAAGCAATTCATATAATTTATAGGCACAACATTATTTGTAGCCAGCATTGAATTATGACCTATTATAGTGTTTAAAAAAAAAAATATATAGAACAAGCGAAGTCTATGAAGATCTTTACAGATTTGTTAAATTGAACTATAAGCAAATATCAAATATATAGTTCAATACGTATGGTCCGTTGAGAATATTTTTTGCCTGAGTCATATCGCATGTTAATCGCATGCGATTATCGCATGTTAAGAAAGAATGAGTTAAGAAACTCATACTAGTAAAAGCATTGTTATTAATAGCCGTTTTTTTTGTTTTGAGTGTAACTTAACTTAACTTAACACAAACTCCTAATTGTTTTGAATTGTTTCTTGTTACAAGAGAAAGGATACATCCGAAACCTTACTTATCCCTAAAAGGTATGGGTACGAGATTGCAACTTTGGTTCTAATAAATCATAACTAAATTAAAGCAAATTAAGGAGACTTTTGTAAAATAAATGCATTTTTTTTTGTTTCTCTTTATTATTTGGTAAGTTGTTATTTATATCTCAAAATGTGGAATATCGCTATATTTTGAACCCCTCATATTGTCAATTAATATATATTTTATTGGGTTTTGGGCGTGGGGAATACGCGTACCATCGGCAATTGCTGAGTACGCAAGCAGCGAAATCACTGCTGTTGTATTTTCGTTTTTTTTAATTGCTCTTATTTCTCTGTTGAATTTTTTTTTAGCCTTGGGAAGTCGTTTTACTATCTTGTTTATTGACTTTGGGTCAAGAATGTGAATTTGTCTTAAATGTATAATACACATATATAGTATATTTATTTGAAACATATATATGTAATAATTTAATATTTAATTGTAAATTTTCGTCTTGATTTCGTTTCGTAATTATTATTGATTGTACTTTACTTTAGAGCGTACTCAAAATTTTAAAATATTATTTTTTTTTTCTTCTCAAAATAATGCCAGCGGGATGTGAGTACCAATTGTATTTAGTCCCAACTTTAATCTTAAATATATTATAATATATTTATATATACTAGGGTCGCCAGTGGTCGAAATTCGACCAATAGAAAATACAATTTATTTATTTTAATAGTATTTAAATTTTATTGATGAATTTGATTAAAATATGAACAAAATCTAAAGAAAGTTGTAGAAAACAATTTAAAAAATAAATTAAAATTTATAATTTCATCTCGTGCAAAATTATTTGTTGTGTTTCTGGTTTTGGCTTAATTCTTCCTTGTATCATCAATCCAATCAAATCGTTTAATTTAAATTTGTCGTCATATGTGACCACATATGCACCTGCGAAAGAAGAAAATAATTAGTATAAAATATTGATGAATTGTTTGAATGAAATACCGATAAAGTTTCGAACTGATGCTCCATTTTGAAATCTTTTCAACAAATAAATTATCTTAACATCTGCTCCGTACATTTGTTCTTCAGGTGATATCGGAAAGTTATCAGTATAGGAATCAGGAATTTTGTAGAACAGCACCTTCTTCTGAAGAAATTCGAAATTCTGACGCAATTTATTGCGTTCATCCTTCAATTTTCTTTAATACCTTAAATAATAAAATAATTAAAAAAAAAAAAACAAAAAAAAATCCTTCGATTTTCAATTGATCGCGTTTATTCTTTATTGAATCTATAATTTCGACAATGCGACTTTGCACAACATCTCGCTCCCGTGTTAATTATCAAACAAATTCCTATACTCTGCCATCACGAAATCAAATCGCGGTATGCAGTGAAGGCAAGAAACAAAGAAATGAAATTGGCAAATGAACGAATGAAAAAAATTAAATATTGAAAAACATTCAAACTGAATGAAATCTAAAATGATAATAATGTATAATAATAGTTCTATATTTTATATCACGAAGTTCTCAAAACTTCAGTGTAAACAATATTTTTTGTAAACACCCTTTCATCATTAGCCAAATGACCTTGTCCACCTTCATTACTGACATAAAATTTAAGCCCGTCAAATGATCTAACTCTACTGGCTGCAACGTAAAGTTGACCATGCGAAAAAACAGGTCTCCTCAACAATATTCCAACTCTATCAAATGTCTGTCCTTGGGATTTGTTAATTGTCATAGCAAATGCGCTGATGACTGGAAACTGTGTTCTTTGAAAATTAAATGGCAGTGCAGTCCCTGAATACGTCAAGTGTATGCGTGGAATCAAAACACGTTTTTCGCGAGCACCTCCAGTGAGTACTTCACAATCTATTGTGTTATTATGCATTGCTTTGACTCGCATTCTCGTCCCATTCACTAATGCTTGCTTCGTATTTAAATTTCGAATTAATAAAACTATCGCATTAATCTTGAGCTCCAACTTATGTGGTGGCAAACCACTTACAATCAAAGTATTCAAAAATTCTACTGGATAGTTGCACACCTCACTGTTATCCTCGCAAATAATTCTGTCAAAACTGTAATAAACCTTTTTTTCACCAGCGATGTGATTCAATACATCGTTATTGATAAGTCCACAATCTTCATTAGTTGGAGCTAACACAACTAACTTCAACATTCTATCTGACAAAATGGTTTCATTAATATCTCCAAAAATATCATGTACTATGTTAGATTCAACACCTATCAAATTTGCTGGAATTTCTACTAAATCTTCACCATTGCCAATTCTCTTTAGAAATTCAACGAATTCCAACTCTTCGGGGAGTGCTCTCATATTTTGAGTTAACGTTATATGATTGAAAAACGGGAATTCTGCCCAACTCGTAATCCAATTTTCAATCATTACTGCTCGTGATGCATGAGGAACAACGGGCAATTTTTGTCTAAAATCTCCACATAATAATACAGTTTTTCCAGCAAAAATCATTTGTTTTTTGTGTGAATCGTCGCATAAGTCTTTCAACAACGTATCAATACATTTTATCACTTGTAACGGACAGATCGAAATTTCATCAATTATAAATAATGCCGCCGAATTAATAAATCTGGCATAACTACTATTTTTTTTATATTCGGAACTGTATTTTCCATCAGATTTATAGGCAGTTTAAAAACATTATGGAGTGTCTTTCCACCAATCAATAAAGTGGAAGCAATTCCACTAAATGCACACGAAATACAGCGAAGATTAAGGGAATTTAATTTACGAATTATAGCCGTTTGTGTGAATGTTTTCCCACAACCTGCATGGGCTGTCAAACAAAACACATTTGATCCTGTATCGTGATACTGAACTTCACAAATAACTTTATCAATAGTATCACGCTGTTCATTATTTGCGCAATCATAAAGCTCATTAAATAAACATTCTTCTACAAAAGGATCAAAAATATCGAGATCAGTAAATTCTGGTATTATTGTAGGTGTAGGCAAACCAAGTGACGTACATGTAACATTATGTGTTAACAAAATTTCCTCGATTTCCAATAATACTCTATTAAAAGAAACATCTACACTACAACCATCTCTAACGAAATCTTCGCTTAAATTATCTCTAAATTCCACCCAAAGTGCTACTGCATTTGCTGGAATATTTAAGGCACAAATAATCGCAAACAAATTACGCATTTGTTTTGCTGAATTAAATGTCTTAGCTTCATTCAGACAAACTCTCCACTCATTATCATTGGACGCAATTCCCCTAGCATGACATGCTTCGATAAATGTGCTATAAACAATTCCATTGAACGTACGCACATCTTCATATGATTTTGGCCCTTTTACATGCAACAAAAGTAATCTTAAATGGAATAGCTCGATTTCTTTGGGAGACACCATATACATCCGAGTAATAATTTTATCTCCTCCTCGTTGTCTTTTTTGCCAAGATTTTCTACTATCAATCCAAACATAATGCAATGGAATTTCTATATACGTATATTGATTAGCAGATGAATCACTTTGATTCAATTGAAAGAAAGCTAATAGCTTCGTAAGCTTAGGATTTTCTACTGCTTGTCTTTCTTGGTCTTCGCGAAATATAATATTTTGTCTTTGTGTCAAATGAATGTCAAGACGAATTATAATATGAGACTGAAAATGCATAGGAAATTTATATATTCGCCACATAGCCTCAGTTGATCCCACATATCGACCATTCAAAAAATTTCTAACGTCATCTACTTCAACTTGTACTTGTTAGTCATTTTCGTTTGTGCTTTCACTTTGAAATTAAACAGTTGCACTATCAAAACCCTTATATACATATTTATATATGTACTTAATACTTTTGACGGAAGTGCACACCTCGACATTAATGTGACAATTATATTTTGCAAACAAATACGGGTTGTATGGAACGACATAACGATTATCTAAAGACTTTCCTCTAACATCAACGGAAACATTATTATCGCGCCGTCTATACAACGGATAACCATTAACTGATTCTTTCGTTAATTGTACAAAATCCTTTGGAAATTGTTTTGAACATTTTCCATCTTGCATACATACAGAGCTTGGATTCAAAACACCGCATGGACCGTGCATCATGTGATTGACAACAAATTCATGTAATTTTGGCTGAAAATTTTTATCCGGTATCTCTGCATAAACTATTTTATCAATATCAGCCAGCCCGACAATTTTGTCATTTTCACATAAAGTTATCAAAATGTGAGCATGAGGCAAACCTCTTTTTTGAAATTCGATTGTATATATAAGAGCCTCAACTTTGCCAAAAATATATTTATTCCAAATGTCAGAAATGAGTTCTTTTAACTTCGATTTAAATACACGCACAACTATTTCAGGCCTGAAATGAGATGATTCATTAGGATCAATATTATATACAATTTCCGCCCAATTCGGATTGCAAGTCATTGTAACAAAAAGCGATGGCTTGCCGAAGTATTGAACAATTGACATTGCATCTAAGTAATTTTGATACATGTTTCTCGGAGACCCAGTGAAGGATGAAGGCAAAATCACTTTACGACCTAAGCTACCATCTCCTACTTGATTCGTTTGCAAATAATCACTAATATTGTTATACACATCTGCCCTCAAATTTACTTGATTCTGTCTTATAAAATGTAGTCGACATCCTTCTATTCTCACATACATATCAACAATGTATTGCAAAAATAGTTTTTGCGATTTATGCAAAAAGCTAAATTGATCCCTTATTGCAAATCTGAAA
>NC_051846.1:122991088-122999481 GCF_002237135.1 Teleopsis dalmanni | reverse complement strand
AATTCAACATAAGGACATACCTGAACTCAACTTTAGGATGCACGTGGTCCCGGTAGGGACAAGTTTACCTGCTTATGGGTTATTGGGTGGAGACGAACTTTGGAATCGATGTATAGCAAGCACCGTACACAAAAAATTGATTTTCTTGGACAAAGGAAAGAGAATGGCAACACTGCCACTCACCGTAACGGATGGGGACCGACGGATTTGTATAGCCAAGTATATCACAATCCCGGCTAGGTCAGTCAACATTGTTCCGATTAAAGTCTCTGTCGAGTCAGGAGATATAGTCGTGAGCCAGAAAGAAATCTCGCCAGACGTATACGTAGATGGCACACTGACTCGAGAATCAAATGTGGAGGTGAACCGAAATGTAAATTTAGTAAACAAAACGAAGAACTCGAAGCGTTTCAAGTTGCTGATGAATTCAGTGAAATTAGATGATAACATCAACGAGAAGAAGAGATCAGTCATAGTGGAAAGCGTTCAAGATTATAGCGACATATTTATTCATAAGTGGGATAAATTAACGTATACAAATGCACTGAGACACGAAATACCTACCGAACCGGGCAAACCTCCTATTAAAATTAGGCAGTACCGCGTACCAGAGGCCCATAAGGCAGAAATTGCCAGACAATTAGAGATAATACTGGAAGACGACGTAATTGCCTCAACTGTGTCACCCTGGAATTCACCGATTATTCTAATCCCCCAGAAACAAGGATCTGCTGGGGAGAAAAAATGGCGGCTCGTTGTCGACTTTAGAAAACTAAACGATATAACCATAAAGCAAGTGCTCCAAATTCCCAGGATTGACGAGATTCTGGACCAATTAGGCCGCAGTAGATATTTTTCTACTCTCGATCTGGTTAGTGGTTATCACCAGGTACTTCTCGATACCCAGGATCAGGATAAGATGGCCTTCAGTACTAGCACGGGACATTATGAGTTCCTTAGGATGCCGTTCGGATTAACGGGAGCCCCAGCAACGTTCCAGCGAATTATGAACAACATACTCACTGGACTTCAAGGGCTGGATTGTTTCGTTTACTTAGACGACATAGTTATATATGGCAGTGATCTAGCGGAACATGACAAGCGTCTCAGGAAGGTTTACGACGTTTTGCGTACTTACAACCTGAAGTTGCAAACGGAAAAAACTCATTTCATGCGGCGAGAAGTGGTTTATTTGGGACACAAATGCTCGAGTGAGGGAGTCCTACCTGATCCATCGAAAACGGAATGTGTAAAGAACACACGTCCCCCGAAAACGATTAAGCAGTTGCAAGCATTTCTGGGTTTAGTAAATTACTACAGGAAGTTCATACCCAATGCCGCGAAAATCTCCCTACCATTAAACAAGCTACTGAGAAAAGGGGAAAAATTTATTTGGTCAAACGAGTGTCAAAAGGCGATGGTTGACTTAAAGGAAGCTGTGACTAATGCACCCATATTACAGTACGCTGATTTTTCCAAACCATTCGTTCTGACGACCGATGCTAGTAACGAAGCATTGGGAGCCGTTCTCTCGCAAGGAAAGGCAGGTGAGGACCTTCCACTGTATTTTGAGAGCAGAGCCCTGAGTGCAATCGAAAGAAAATACTCCACCATTGAGAAGGAATTCTTAGCAATTGTCTAGGCAACGAGAAATTTCAGATCTTACCTACTCGGAAGGCATTTTAAGATTTTCGTGGACCACAAACCTCTCAGAGGGGTGGCAAACCAAAAAACTCAGGACACTAGACTGGGGCGGTTTAGGCTGAAATTACTTGAGTACGATTTCGAAATCTGTTATAAACCTGGAAAATCTAATTTCAATGCAGATGCATTGAGCCGACTACCAATTGAATCAAGTGAGATACAGGTGGTAACCAAATCAAGGGCCTCGACAAAAGTGGAGGAAGGGCTACAGGTTCTGGAAACCAAGGGAAGATTAATGCACCACCACAACAATCCGCAACCGATGACGAGCCCAGGACAACAGTTTCACCCGGAACAATCAAGAAAGAGGAACGGGAGCCAGGAGTGGAGGATCAGGCCCTTTATCTGACTGATTCCAGAGATATAAAGGAGGTACTAACTAGATTCCATGATTCCCAAATAGGAGGCCATCAAGGAGCCACCCGCACATATTTTCGGATGCGTAAACAATTTAAGTGGGGTGGAACGCAAAGGCAAATTAAGGACTACGTGAGGGCATGTCCGCTGTGTCAAAGAAATAAAAGCTCAAGGGAAGATAGAATGCCTATGGTTATCACAGACACACCTCAACGACCGTTCGACAAGGTTTACATGGACATAATTGGCCCATTGCCATATTCGTCGAGGGGAAATAGGTGCATTTTGACCTTCTAAGACGATTTTAGCAAATATATGATTTGTGTCGCTCTACTAGATTCCGAAGCAGTAACGGTAGCGCGGGCCTTTTTCGAAGAGATAATTGCAAAGTTTAACATACCTCGAATTTTGGTGACAGGTGGTGGTTCTAATTTCACGGCTGCGTTATTTAAAGAAACATGTAAGATACTAGGTGTGAAGAAACTTTGTACATCGCCGTATCATCCCCAGTCGAATGGATCTTTAGAAAGAAGCCATAGACCACTGGCAGAGACCACTGGCAGAGACCACTGGCAGAGACCACTGAGCAATTTCGCAAGCATGGATGGTACAAATTGGGATCAATGGTTACACCATGCTATGCATGTGCACAATAATACGGTACACATGACCATAAAACAAACACCGAGCAGGGCTTTGTTTGGTTTTGATGTAGAGATTCCAGTAACGCTGAGGAAAAGCCGTCATCTCTCTACAACTCTGATGAATACTCTCAAAGATTGAAGTATCAGATTCAACGTTCTCATGAGTTAGGGAGAGAAAATCAGAAGAAAGCGAAATTGAAGTCTAAGAAATATTATGACAGGAATAAAAAGGAAAAGAAATTTAGAATAGGAGAGAAAGTGCTCCAAACCAATTGCATTGTTGATTGTATAGGCGTACATTTTTTTTTCTTTCAAACTAATAACTGAAATACCAGTTAATTTTATTTTCCTTGGCAATTTCTGTAATTTTAATACAGCATTATCTTGATATTCATTGTTACTTTCATACCTGGGGTATCTCGCTTAAGTACCAGATAACGGGTAGATGTATAGTTAAACTAACGTCGGGATGGGACATTTTCAATTCATTACTCTAATTAGTTCGGAGGTGTCAACGTCCTTCACTTGTATGACAACCTTCGTGCTATCGACATTATACCAACAGATTTTTCTGGATAAGGTGTAATGGTCTTCATAACAAATTGTTAAGCAGTTGCGCTATCAACGCAACGTCCTTTTATTTATAAGGTTTAAACGTAGGATTTATTTCTGGCGCCCCTCATTCGGTGAAGGCAGTCGTTGACACAAGTACATATCATTAACTATATGTCGGCACGTCTGATGGAGATCTAAACTTCATGCGCATCTCGTCCAATAACCATCACAAACCGGCGATGAATATCTGTTTGTGCACACATCTGATTGGATCAGAATTCACGAGACCAATCAGATTGGTCATCGCGACCATACTTTGAATTTCTGACAAATAATATATTTCCTGAATTCGACACACGAGCAGGAACTTCAAGTAGTTTTTTTTTGTCGAGAGTTACATTCCGAGTGTACATTACATTTATACTGTCAGCAGAACGCTGCAAGTTTGCGTTCAGCGCAAACTCTCAAACGCTCAGTACAATAATCTGGATTTAACGAGATCGGAATAAATGCTAAATCTTTAGTTTTTAAATAATCCTCATTAGTGAAGTATTCATGAGTGGTTGCGACATTTGACAACTCCCTGATACGGTGGTCATTTTCGTCAAATTTAGACCACAAATTAATTAAAAGCCTTTTACGTTCTTCAAAGTAAGCCTTATTCAATTTCCTTTCTTTTGGATCCTTTCTGAAATTCGAAATCAATTTCTAGATTAGTTGACCCAGTTGTTGCTGTCGGAGAATTAACTCCTCGAAAGTTTCCATATTTGTTTTCCAGCAAATCAGGTACCTTGGTGCTTGTAATGTGTCCGCAGCTCACACTGTTGTACTTTTCTCTTGCGTTCTTCATATGTAAATATTACTATAATTTATTGATAAGTCGGTCACTAACTCGAGATGTACCGCCTTGTGTCAGAGCAACAAAAGACAGCAATATATGCCTTTGTTGTCTTTTTGCTCCTCACCTTGTAGTGGATCCAAAGTGGTCCGCAATAATCTACTCCAGCATTAATGTAATGACTGATGATGACTATTGTTAGCATTGTTGATACCGTTTCCATTAGCAGATATTGATAACATTGGTTGACGCATAGCAGGCTCCCAATGTTTTTTTTATCACATTCCATTACTATCACTTATCTCGCAAGTTATAATAATTATTTATTTCTCAAATAATATTTTTTTTTTTATGTAAAGTAGTTTGAGCATTTGAAACCTGTTGTATTATGTTTTTTATGGGGCTAAAGTTGTATAGCCAAATACTTGTTTAATACAATAATTTTACATTCTTTAATGTCATGTTTCAACTATTGATGCTATGTCCAATACCCAAATCCCCAAAACACTGTTCCCATAATAATAGTAAAACTCCACATTCATTTTCTTTACACTATTAGTTCATATAATTTATTATTTGTTTAAAACTTTTAAATTTTTAGTCTTAACTTATGGTTTCGTTTATACACCATAATTTATTATTACAATATCACTATTTTTTCATATAAATTACAATTTATATATTATTTACTAGATTGTTCATTCTAAATCCAAATTTTAATATTATCCTTAATATTGTTCACTTTATTTGTTTTATTATGTTTGTCTTATGTCCACTTTTAAATATTATTTACTTGACATATCTTTGAGGTTTCACTTCAGCTGAGTTTTTTCCTCCACTTTATCCCTGTTCACTACTTTATCTTTATTCATTACTGGACTTTGTCTTAATTCATCTATTACTTGTCAAATGCTTCACTGCATCTTTTCACTTATTCAATACTTTTACCAAATCCATTATGAACTCATCTTACAGTTTTTACTTTGTGCTTTAATAAGATTCCGTATTTCCGTGAATAGAGTTTCAGTTCGTCCCCCAAATGTACTCACCGGTTAAAATCATTTTAACAATTGTTGTGGAATATTTTCTTATAATTATGTTACATCATGGGTCCTAAACCTTGATCACAAATGTTCGAATACGCTGGAATCAACTACTTGCAAGTACTGAACACTTTAATCCAGTACTTATATTGATTTTATCAAACAAAAAAACCTACTGAGTACTTGCAACAGGTGACTTCGACGTTTGTCCTAATTATTCTAATCACTGAACACTTGAACCAAACCTACAAAGCATTTATGTGTCGTAAGTTTAGTACTTGAACTAGATCTACAAAGCTAATAGCAGACAAAAGAATCAATGTCGAATGTGGTTGCGCATCAATAGAGTTATCAAGAATTCAATTGTGCCTTTTATTTAATATTAATAATCAATTTATAACAAGTAAATTAATTACAATATAAAAAAAATAACCTTGACTATGCATGCCAAACAATGAACTTGTTACAAACTGCAAGAGTGCATTTTCTTGCATACAAATTTTTGTTGTTGTTCTAATTGTCTATAATAACTCAGCACTCACTTAGGTAGTATATTTAGGAGTATTACTAGTTGAATCCTGGATGGTGATGGGTAGTTTTTCCATAAGTAATACATGTCCAAACATTCTCCCTGGTTTAATTATAAGGTTTCAATTTGCAGTGGTTCCTAATATGTTTCATGATCTCATTAAAGCTACACGGAGGTTTGGCTAACATGACGATTCAACATTTGAGTAGTGATTTGGGGTATGCAGAAGTGAATATAGGATCTGTGAGGATCATTAGTAAATTCGATTACATAATTCACATGGTAAATGTGCATGGATTACGTGCGCTACTTGACCACTTCAAACAAACTCTGAACCACATGGAGGAGAACAGCTACAGTTCTATTGCGGAAGCGGAAATGGAGTCAATTGGAAGAACCATTAATAACCTGGTAGAGACGAGACAGAGAAGAGAACTGTTCAATGCTGTCGGTAATTTCCAAAATTGGATTTATGGAACAATGACGGATGATGACCGTCAGAACATCGACGAGCATTTGAGGGTGATTGATAATAATAATCACAATTTCATTAAAAATACAAATCAGCAGGTGCTGATTAACGATGTATTTAACAAGTCAATTAATTCATTAAAGCATGCTTTAGAGGCTGACAGAAAAATAATACTAGGAAGTTGTTAGGAATAGGAGATAATAACAAATAGCAGGTCCAAGAAGACCTCACGATTGCTTTACTTTACCGATTAAGTATATTCAAAGGAAAAGTGCAACATCTAGCAACAACTTTAGCGGCAGCAAAAAAGGGGTTGTTTTTACCAGATATCCTCACAGCAACGGAATCAGAAAAGTTACGGATTAACTTGGAAAAATTGCAAGGAATTAGGACCGGAGATACTAACTGGGATAAAGGAGAGCTGAGTGAAGTAATTAAAGTACTGTCGAAGTTCATGACGGTGGACAAGGTTTTGGTATTACCGATACCCAATAAACAGCAACTCCAAATAGTAGCGGAACCAGAAACAGTAGTACAAGCGAATAATAAAACATATACGTTCAGGGAGGATCAGTCATTGTTTGAGCTGGAAGGCTGTCTGTTCAGGAGACATTGCCAATCCATAATGATGAACCGGAGCTGTGAAAAGAAGAATGTGAAATTGACCAGTCACTACATCGTAAATTTCTCGAATTGTTCTGTAACCATACAGACGAGGGTATTCAAAAATAAGGCGATGCGATGGGACCAAGTGTGGGTAATTCCGATGTTTGAGAAGACACTGAGTACGGAACGGATTCCTACATTCGAGGAAGTGGTGTTTAATCAACAAGACAACATCAATAAAATACAGGAATTACATTACCATAAAGTAGCTACAACATCAATAGGGGCTATTTCAATAGGAGTAATCATTGGGTTATCAGTGATTATATTTATCCTATGCAAAAGACAAGGCGGGATTCGGGTAAAAATTTCACAAAGTGGGACCGCTAACTCCTCACCAATTAAGTCTTTTCCGAGTATTCGTTCGGTGATGAAGAAATACAAGGCACGGGATGATTCAGTACTACATGCCAATGGCGACAGTAGTGAGAATCGAAATACCTAATCCAATATGTCACGGTCTAGTTTTTTTTAGGGTCTTTAATTTTTTTTCTCTTTCTTTTCAGTATATTACAGATGAATGTTTACAGATATGAAACTGATAACGCTGGGGATGAATTGGTATAATCATGGAAATAGAAAAATAATATTGTTCTTTTCCCTTTATTATAGAATCAAATGTGGACCTAAGCGAGTTACAGATGGCCGCCTCAATGTCACTGTGATTGGTTAATGATATTAATTGAGAAATTATTTTAAAAAAAAGAATTGATCAAATATTTAATACGCTTTTTTTTATACTACAGAGCTACGGATCACCGACTATAAGGGGACGCCCTGAACAAGGTTGACATCAGGCAATGCTCTTATGGTATAGTTAAGGCAGAGAATTGCTAAACGAAGCTTTGTTTAGTAATTAGATGCATGATAATACTTTAAGGGTTATACACCAAAATATGTCAAAAAAGGAACACATATAATTAAAATGTGCAATATCGTAAGCCTTTGTAAAATCAAAGTACTTTAAAAAAAAATATATCTATATACTTATAGCGTTATATATATACAAGAAAATAAAGTTATTAAATATAAGAAAAAAAATGATTACTAATATTCAAAGTTTATTCAAAGAAGTTTATATTCAAAGAAAATGTAAAATAACACATATAATTAAAATGTGAAATATTATAAGACTTTGTAAAATCAAAATATTTTAAGAAAAATAGATACTTATAACATTGTATATAGGTAAGAAAATACAATTGTAAAATATAAAAAAAAAACTTTAATAATATTCAAAGTTATGATAGAAAACAAAAAAAAAAAAAGAAAATGTAAAATAACATATATATTATATATATTTGCTGTCTATAAATGCTGTATATTATATATATACGCTGTCACTATGCTTTTGTCATTATGCTTTTATCACTATGCCTTTGTCACTATGTCATCAATGACTAAGAAGTTCATTCGAAGAGCGTCAACGCTTCTCCGCATAGAGGAAGGGATGTTGTGGGTACATGCACAATAGGGTGTGTGGAAAACGGTTTGACCGGCAGTAAATAAATATATGAGAACAGCCTTGCATTAAGTCTCATGTTACGATGCGGTGGATGCGGTGGCCCCACAACGTGAACGTGGA
>NC_051846.1:122989149-122990988 GCF_002237135.1 Teleopsis dalmanni | reverse complement strand
CAAGACTTCAACATGAAAATGAAACCCTCAAGACTGCATTGTCAACACAAGCTTCAAAACAAATGCAAAAACTAACATATAAAACAAATGAAGACTGGATAATAAAAAAAAATCGAAACCGCAAATAATTTGACTAAGGAGAATTTGTTCAGCTCAGAAGGTCAAACTAAAGCACTCTAAACACACAAAAGTTTCCACCACCTATGATACTATCCGGTAATCTAGAATATAAAAAAGTCCTTGAGATTTTTAAAATTAATGCCACGAAAGAGTTTATTAAAAAGTTGCTAAACAATTTCATCTATAACATTAACTTAATTGATGTTGACGACTATTGCAACGTTACAAAAACGTTATCATCTCTAAAAGTTTCACGGCACAGCTATGAAAACAAGCAAACTACACCAATTCGAGTTATAGTAAAAAACTTGCACTACTCATGCGAATCAGGTCTTATTATTGAAGATCTAAAAATACAAGGGTTTAATCCCTTGAGTGCAATCAATAAGCTACAGTGACGTAACAAATGTCCATTAAATATGTTTGTCCTAACATTCGATACCAATGAGGATATCAAGAAATCAGTCACTAACTCGAGATGTACCGCCTTGTGTCAGAGCAACAAAAGACAGCAATATATCCAATATATATGGATCCAAAATGGTCCGCAATAATCTACTCCAGCATTAATGTAATGCTGATGATGACTATTGTTAGCATTGTTGATACCGTTTCCATTAGCAGATATTGATAACATTGGTTGACGCATAGCAGGCTCCCAATGTTTTTTTTATCACATTCCATTACTATCACTTATCTCGCAAGTTATAATAATTATTTATTTCTCAAATAATAATATTTTTTTTTATTTTATAGCCATCAACAAAAGTAAATACTTTCTGAAATTTATCGTTTGAAATCTGCATAAAGCAAAGGCAAAGAGAATTGAAAAAGTATCGTATGGTTCTCCCGTTAAGTTTTTTTTAGCTTATAAAATTTGCTTTGTGAACAAAATAAGTAAGTAGGAGAGATCATTATGTTTAGGGTTTGAATTGCTGTTGCTAATTGCATTGCTTGCATAATTGCTAATGCATTGCATAACAAAATAAAATAATAATATGCATTAGCAACAGCAAAAAACGTAAACTGGTTTCATTTTCATTGCTTGCTAATAGTCGATTTTACACTTTTGAATATTATGCGTTTCGAATATATTCAACGTTCTTGCTTATGCGTTAGCTGCTTATGTTTTGCTATAAGCGAATGTGTATGGATTTTTTCTTTTTTGGTTTAAGGGAATGTGTACGCATTGCTTCTTTGTTGGTTTTGTGCATTGAATAAAGTTTCGCAAAATTGTAAGTAATGTGTGTGCGTACAATTTGTATGCAAATAATATAATTTTAACTGTAATTAGATTATAATATACCAGGTGCACCGGTATGAAATGAGCGTTTTTTGGTAAAAATAAAACACTAATTATTAATAGGAAAGTAAAAAACATTTTATTCAAAGTATTGGCCATTGCTTTTTACACATTTTGACCACCTTACTGGCAATTTGTAGATACCACGCCAAAATCATTGTTCGTCTTTTAAAGCAAACCAACCAGGTACCCAATTTTCGACCTCCTTGTAGGAACCAAAGTGCTGCTCAGCCAATGCGTGTCCCATCGATGAAAACAAATGTTAGTCGGAAGGAACCAAGCCTGGTGAATACGGCGGGTGTGGAAGCAGCTCCTAGCCAAGTGTTTTGATTGCATCCTGAACCCGTTTTGCTTTGTGTGCAGGTGCATTGTAATGGAGCAGAATCACCTTGCCGTGTCTTCTGGCCCATTCTGGG
>NC_051846.1:122987553-122989049 GCF_002237135.1 Teleopsis dalmanni | reverse complement strand
TTTAGCTGAACATTCCTCTCAAGTTTTCGTTCCAAAGCATAAAATCGACGTAACGCAATATCTTCAGAGTTACCTAGTAAATCTATACTATTTTTAAATGGTAGCTATACCATGATTCTTCCATCATAGTTTACAGATACATTATCAGTAAATTGCTGTTCACACATAGTTTGCTCCTCTGACCACTTCTGACGTTTATTAGAGACATCTTCTAATTATCACATTTTTTCAATATTCTGCAAGTTTCTATTGAAGTAATGGTGCAATGACTGAGTGTTTCAACCAGCTTGTGTGACGAAATATACTTTCCGGACACAATCCAACCAAATTCGGTATTTCGTAAAATTGGTAAGTTTTTGCTCGAAGACATTCGGCCTTGAGTTAACAACAAAAAGAAAGCTTCTGCTCCAAGTAGCATATCAACACCTTTTGGGGCATTATATTCTGGATCTGCAAGTTCCATATGTGATGGAATATTAAGATGTTTCAACGAAACTGCTTTATCTGGATGATAGCTACTAATATTCCTTTAAATTAGTAATTCTAGTAATTCTGTTGCTAAAATAATATGCTATTTGTCTGCTTAACACTTCTTTGTGAAGTAGTACCAGGTGTACTGGTATGAAGTGAGCGTAAAGATACAAATGTTCCGACAGGGAACATTTATTGTGAACGAGCCTTTATTTCTTTTTGTTTGTTTGCTATGACATGTGTGAAATATATTTCGTATACTATATATACTATAATTTTTGTTTTCATTTGAAGAAAAGTGGTGCAGAGTCGCATCGAATGCTTGTCGAGGCATATGGTGATTATGCTCTATCAGAAGCAACATGCAAAAGATGGTTTCAACGGTTCAGAAATAATGATTTTGATGTGAGAAATGAAGAACGTGGAAGACCGCCAAAAAAGTTTGAAGACGCCGAATTGTAAACGATATTGGATGGAGATGACACTTTGGGTCAAAAGCAAATGGCAGAAATGTTAAATGTTGCACAACAAACAATTTCTGACCGTTTAAAAGCTATGGGAAAGATCTAAAAGTGTGGAAAATAAGTGCCACATGAATTGAATGAAAGACAGATGGAAAACCGAAAAAACACTTGTGAAATTTTGCTTCAAAGACACGAAAGAAAATCGGTTTTGCATCGTATTGTTACTGGCGATGAAAAATGGATTTATTTTAAGAATCCTAAACGGAAAAAATCATGGGTTAATCCGGGACAACCATTAACATCGACTGCAAAACCAGATCGATTCGGCAAGAAGACAATGCTGTGTGTTTGGTGGGACCAGAAAGGTGTGGTGTACCACGAGCTCCTAAAACCTGGTAAAACCGTCAATGCTGGTCGCTATGAACAACAAATGATAAATTTGAACTATGCATTGATCGAAAAACGACCAGAATGGGCCAGAAGACACGGCAAGGTAATTCTGCTCCATGACAATGCACCTGCACACAAAGAAAAACGGGTTCAGGATGCAATTAAAACACT
>NC_051846.1:122977235-122987453 GCF_002237135.1 Teleopsis dalmanni | reverse complement strand
GTTGCAGATATTCGTTGCCAGCGTTGGACATGTGCAATGTTTTCATTCTTTAAAAACGGCTCAGAAATACCTTGTAATGATGACATGCCAATCAAAAAATGCCCAGGCGTCAGAGATTCGAAGTCATTGGGATTTGTTGAAGTTGCTGTGAGCGGTCGAGAGTTCATGATTGATTCAATCTCGATTAATGATGTTGTAAATTCTGAGCATTAGACAGTGTGCGGTATAGATGGCCTTGAGCAGTTTTTACAGCAGCCTGCCATAGACCCCCAAAATGGGGGGTGCGAGGAAGAATAAATGAAAATTCTATTCTTGAAATTGCACAGTGAGATATAATTGCATTCTTCATGGATTCTTGATGAAACTGATGTTGAAGTTCTTTTAATTTTGTTTCAGCACCCACAAACTTTGTCGCATTGTCACAATGTATTATCCTTGGCAGACCTCGTCGTCCCACAATCAGTGGCTGCCTCTAAGTGAACTGCTTTAGTAGCAAAACAAATGAAAATCGCAATGTGTAATTTATACGGTGCCTTACCACGAATTTTTAAGTGTAACCCTTTTCTTTGGTAAGGGTGGCATTATTTGATTGAATCATGTGCAATGGACACATTTCTTTATCCAAAAGCGTTGTTGAATAGTTGCAACTAATGCACGTAGGCCAACATGATAGTTGACTCGATGAAAGTATATTACCAGATTTCGAACGAATGGTTCGTCCTTTGGTAACAACAATTGATTTTTAAATGATTCTGGAGTATCAGAATTTGTTAGACGACCTCCTACACGTAATAAAAAACAATCTCCGCCTTTATGAATGAATGGCGCTATTGTGGCTAAATTACCTTTAACATGACTAGCCTTTTCCAATTGTTTAATTTCATCACTAAATCTGTACTGTTGACCACACTGCTTTATGAAGGGCATTGTTGAGCTCAGTAGCAGAAATGTATTCATTTTTCATTCGAGTATTAAAGCGGATAACATATACTATCACTCTTAAGCATGTTAAGTAATTACTGATATTGTTTATTTTGAGTAAAACGTATGGTACGAGTTTATTTTCAATTATTTTCAATTTATTTTCAATAAATGCAGTTTTTTTTTTACCTTTTTAAATTGAGTTCTTCATCAGTCAATGAATACGAAGTCAATTCTAATGGCCAATTGTCATTTGAACTGGTGAGAAACGATGGTCCCGTTAGCCATTGGGACTTAACTAAAGCTTATGTAGAGCATCCACGAGATACTAAATCTGCTAGGTTTAATTCTGACGGAATGTGTCTCCATTCAGCGCCATTAGTCAACTCTTGTATTTGTGCTACTCTGTTTCCAACAAAAGTTGATAATGTTGAAGAATGAGTATGGAACCAATGCAACGTGATTTGTGAATATGTCCAAAGAAATACCTTAGCAAAATCCTTTTTGAAATGAGGTCGAAGTTGATGCCAGTATTTAGACTGAAAGTGAGACGCGCAAAGTTCTATGCGGGGAAGTGAACGTTATTTCAAGGGAGCAACTTTAGATTTAGCAGTTACAAGTTTGGTAGACATATTGCCAAGTGCATCCTTGCATTTAAAATAAATACAGCAACCATAAGTCTTTATTGAAGCGTCAGCGAATCCATAAACTTCTATAGTGACTTGATTTAACATTAAAGCAAAACGAGGAATTTTGAAAGTGGATACTTGTTCAAAAATGATTATAATTTCTCTAGAGGCCTGCGAAATTGTGTCAAGTACTACGTCAACCCAATCATACTTCTAGATCCACAGTTTCTGAAGAAGTATCTTAGCCTTTATAATAATAGGACTTGTAGCGTGCATAAGCATACACTATGTGAGTAAATAAGTATGCTGATATTTATTGTACCTTTATTGCATTCTTGCAATATGAGCCCCTACCGTCCGTTTGACGATAGTGTTTGGGCTGGCGTATGAAGATGCCAATTCAGCAAATTCTCACAGTATGCTAATGCACACTGCTCCTCCACAAATACGAACTTTGTATAAATATATTTTAACTAATAAAGACAGTCTTAAAACAGAATTAACATGATTCGGTCATTTTTATTTAAATCGGTTTTCAATCACTACATGCGACCGTGAAAAATTATTATAAATTATACAAAATTCATTGTGGTATTTAGTGCAAATTTTAATTGACAATTTAATACAAAAACAATAATGAATTATTGCACTTTACTTTTCACTTAAAGTACACATGAGTAAACTTTGTTTTTTAACTTTTGTGTTATTGTTGTTATAAACGGTTTAATTTTTGTATTGTTGTTCAGTTTATGCACTGAAATTTTTCAACAATTGCAGTAATGCATTATTATTATCTGTTATAATAATGCTATTACTAAAGAAAAATTATTAATTATTAAAGAAAAATAAAAAAAAAAATGAGATAATATGCAAAACTTAAAAAACCAACAAGAATTGTGCGCTGTATGTTTTATACACAGTTGTAATAAGAATTTGTAATAAGAATTATTACTGTTATTACTTTAATTAATTACAATTTAATTAAATAATGGCATTGCATACGAATTTATTCATAAATTACTAAGTAAAAAAAAAATAGAAGTGATGTTTTGTTTATATGGAGTAAAAACCACTGCTGATACTGAAGATACTGCCGTCGCTGTTTCAACATTCGCTGCGACCTACCTCAATCACTGCTGGCACAGTCATCAACTACAGCAAGACAAAAGCTGCTGCGTACTTAATCCCAAATATAAGTGAATGCAAACAAGTAGATTAAAAATTTAAAAAATTCAAAATTAAAAAAAAAATTTTTATAGAAATGAAAAATTTTATTAGTTTGAAATAACCTGTAAAATCAATAATATTTTTTTATATTTTGGAAATTACTTTAAGAAAAACAAAAATCATAATAAATACAAATTTATAAAATACGAATACCAAATTAAATTAAATCATGATAGAATTGTTTAAAAATTAATAAAATTGAATAACTCTTATATTTAATTCAAAGAAAAAAAAAATTATTAAAAATTAATTTGTTATAATAAATACAACTATATACATAAGTGATTTTTTTTTTAAATATAATTGAATGTATTAATTTTATTTTAATGTTAACGAAAAGTTTACTTTTTCATTAAAATCAACTGTATTTAACAAACAGTTGTTTATTAATTATATTTCATTTATATATTTATATTTGTAGTCTATATATATATGTTTTCTATACATCCATTCAATTTTTATGTTTTATATTCATTCATTCATTAATATTATTTGGAAATGTGCGGCCCAAAAGCCAATTTCGATTAATGGCCAATGTAATTAATGAAGTGGAAGTACAAACAGATTTAAGTGATTTAAAAACCACAAATTTCCTTTTACTAATTCTTGTTGTTATAGGGATAGGAAAAATTGTTCTCAAATTAGTAGGAAAGTACAGAGCTTCCGTTAAAAGGAAGTATATGAATCGTGCAGTTTCAACAGATAACATTTAAAATGCTTAATTTCAGTTTAGTAATTTTTTCTTTGCTGCATTTGGTTAAAAATTTATTACTGGATTAATATGTAAAACATGTAAAATATTTTTACTATAATTATGAGTTCTCAATCGTCGTATAAGAAAATATAATATTAAATTTTATATAATACGTGTTATTTTATCTTAAGGCTATGTTATAGATTTATCCGTAAAATTTAAAGAGTTTAATATAACTTACGCAACTAAAGTGTTAAGATTTTTGTAAATTTAATTTACAATTTTAAAAACAAAATATTGTTTGATGGAATGGCAAACAATATTGAATAAAATACGCTTTCTAAAAGAAACGTTTAACAAGTCATATAAATGTATTGCAATAGATAGACCTATTAGTGCTACAACACTACACAAACACTGTACGTTATTAATACAGAATTTAGAAAGTATTCGAGTACTTTTAAACGTACACTTTGATAGGTTCACAACCGCACACAAAGCGGAAGCGAGGAAAATCTTTGGAGACCTCCGTGAAAAAGCCATCAAAGTTACCCTAAAGAAAGGCATTAATGTTGAAATACCCACAACATTAAATGAAAAAATATATATTAATATAGAATTAAACATAGACACAGACTCTGAAAATACAACGGAACACAAAAATATAGAAATGGCGCAAGCACAAGTAGAGCTCGACAGAGCATACATAAAGGAAACCACCATAGCAGTTCCAGAATTTGACGGGAAAAAACAACACTTGGAAAGATTCCTTAGAGCATTACGCTTGATAAACCGCACCAAAGGTACACAGGAAGACCTTGCTGTGGAAGTTATAAAATCAAAGATAACGGGACCCATACTGTATAGGGTGAAAGACGAAGAAACTATACAGGGAATAATAACAAAATTATCCCTATGCGTCAAAGGAGAATCAATCGACGTCATAAAGGCCAAGTTGATGAATATTCAACAACGAGGCAAAACGACTACTCAATATACTGCCGAAATTAATAATCTATGTCAAGCTCTTGAGGGTGCATACATAGATAATGGCGTAGATGCGGACAATGCAGAAACATTTAGTCGGAAAGAAGCTATATCTTCGATGATTAAAAATTGTACAAATGACCGGTTGAAAACCATAATGGAAGCAGGCACATTCAACTCACTGAATGAAGCCGTAACAAAATATGTCAACTGTTGTACAGAAATGCATGGAAGACCGGACGCAATTCTATATTACTCGCGAATAAATAACAGAAACACCTACCGCGGAAATTACAAGCGTCGTAGAGGCCGTGGCAATAACAGCAATCAACGAAATATCCACAGAAATAATAATCAAGATATTCAATCGTATGGTAATGAATATCAAACAATAGATACCCCCGTAAAGGCAGTACATTTAATACCTCACGTGGACAAGGGCGTAATAACATACGCGTAATACAACAAAATCAACAAAATTCGGAAAAATAATTAACCCCCCAAACTCATACAAACATCATAAAATCTATAATTTTAATCCAAATCTAAATCTCCTAATACAAATTTTTAACAATGATGCAAATGAGTCAATAACTCTTCTATTAGACACTGGTGCTGACATTTCAGTAATAAAACAGTCTCACACTATTTACAATAATGTAAATACAGAAACTGTTACAATTCTAAGTGGTATTGGCCAGGGAACAATACACACTATAGGATCAACTAATCTTGACCTTAGGGTTGATAACTTTCTACTAAATCACAAATTTCATGTGGTTCATGAAAGTTTCCCAATTCCTTGTGATGGGATACTAGGATTAGATTTTATAAAACAATATAATTGTATATTAGATTTCAAACACAATCAAAATTCACTTACATTAAGACCCGATAATTTTTTTACTGATATATCAATACCTATTGAACATTCCACTTTTAATAATACAAATGATACAATTCTTTTACCCGCAAGATCAGAAACAATTAAATGTATTAAACTTAATTGCTCTGAAAATGAAGTTCTAATACACAGTCAAGAACCAATGCCCGGTATTTACATTGCAAACGCAATTATTACTTCTAATAATGCATTTATACGCATCATAAATAGTACTAATAAAGACACAAGTTTAAAACATAATGACATAAAGTCAGAAAGTCTATTATATTATAACATACTTACACACACACAAACAAAAAATAATAGAAGTCAAGAAGTTTTAAATAATCTTAAAACAAACTTCCCCAAACAATTCAATTCTCAATTGTACGAGTTATGTTCCCAATATACTGATATTTGGACTTGAGTATGAACCAATAACCCACAATAACTTCTACAAATAAAAATTGTTAATGGAAGATAGAAAACCAGTATACATAAAAAATTATCGTATACCCCACACCCATAAAGAAGAAATAAATAAACAGGTGAATAAATTAATTGATGATGGTATAGTAGAACGATCCATTTCACCTTACAACATCCCTTTACTTCTAGTTCCAAAAAAATCTCTCCCAAATTCGAATAATAAAAGATGGCGTTTAGTAGTAGATTATCGCCAAGTTAATAAAAAACTAATTGCTGACACATTCCCACTCCCAAGAATCGAAGAAATTCTCGATCAACTGGGACGTGCTAAATACTTCTCATGTATTGATTTAATGTCTGGTTTTCACCAGATTGAACTTGATGAATATTCAAGAAACATAACGTCCTTTTCTTCGAGCAATCGTTTTAAACGATTACCATATGGACTTAAAATAGCGCCTAATTCATTCCAGCGCATGATGACACTTGCATTTTCAGGCTTAAAGCCTTCGCAAGCTTTTCTTCACATGGATGATCTTGTTGTTGTCGGATGTTCCGAAAAACACATGATTAAAAACCTTAAGGATGTATTCGAACTTTGTCGAAAATACAATCTCAAATTACATCCTGAAAAATGTAGTTTTTTTATGCATGAAGTGACTTATCTTGGACACAAATGCTCAGACAAAGGTATTTTACCTGACGAAAGCAAGTATGATATTATTAAAAATTATCCAACACCCAAAGACGCTGACAACGTTAGACGGTTCGTTGCTTTCTGTAACTACTACAGAAGGTTTGTCAAAAATTTCTCTGACTATTCGCGTCATTTAACCAAACTTTGTAAAAAAAATTTTAAATTCGAATGGTCAAAGGAATGTGAAAATTCATTCCAGTATTTAAAAAATGCATTAATGCAACCAACATTACTTCAATACCCCGATTTCAGCAAATCATTTTGTATTACCACCGATGCTAGCAAGCACGCTTGTGGTGCTGTACTCAGCCAAGAGTACGATGGACAGCAACTACCAGTCGCTTTCGCATCAAAAACTTTCACTAAGGGAGAAAGTAATAAATCTACTACGGAACAAGAGTTAACAGCAATTCATTGGGCAATCAACTATTTTAGACCGTACATATGCGGAACACATTTCTTAGTAAAATCAGACCATATACCACTTTCTTATCTGTTTTCAATGAAGAATCCTAATTTCAAGCTAACAAGAATCCGACTTGATTTAGAGGAATACGATTTCACAGTGGAGTTTCTCAGGGGGAAACAAAATACAGTAGCCTCGGATAACTATAAATGAATTGAAAGACCAAAATCACACAAATACAGCTATACTGAAAGTTACAACGAGAGCTGAAACAAGGAAGAATACGCAAAAAGTCTGCGCAGACACAAATTTAATAAGACCGACACATCAAAATCATGATAAGCCCAAAGTTTATGAAGTCGTTAGTAGTAACGACGTTAAAAACTGTGCAAAATTAAAATTATCATCCCACAATTGCTTCTTGAAGCATGGGAAAAGAATTTTAAAACACATATATGTTAATGATTGAATCACTAATGGAAACTTAGATCTAGGTCTGCTATTCCAAAGGCTTGATCAACAAGCCGGTGAATTAAAAATCAAACAGTTACAAATGGCACCTTGCGAAAAGAGTTTTAAATCTGTATCGCTAAATTCTTTTAAAGAAATGGGCAACAAAAAATTAACAAATGTTCAAATAGCGCTATTACCACAGGTGACAAAAATAAACGAAAATAATAAGTCGGCAATTGAAGCTATTCTTCACCAATATCATGATGATCCAGCAGAAGGAGGTCATACTGGAATTACCAGAACATTGACTAAAATAAAACAAAGATCCTACTGGAAAAACATGACAAAAACTATTACCAATTACGTAAAAAAGTGTCTTAGTTGTCAACTGGCCAAGACAACTAGACATACGAAAATGCCTTTAACGAAAGTGCAAACGCCTATGTCTCCATTTGACACTGTGTTAGTAGATACCATTGATCCACTCCAGTGACGATTGCTCTAAGGTGCGGAGGTGTGCGGTGAACACCCTAACATAATTTCCAAAATGTCAAATAACATTGAAATATAAATTTATTAAGTATCTTCACATCAAGAATTATTATTATTTATTACATTTCCATATATATTTTTTCAAAGTTTTAGCAAAAACAATTAAATATAATTATCTATGAAAACTTAATCAATTTGCTTCTGTAAGCTGCTATACTTGTTAGAACAGAACATTTTTATTTTATTTCGTCTCTCCCCTTTGTGTGCAAAGAAATTGGCCGCACATTCATACGTTGCATATGAACAAAATAATGTGCGTGTGCTCCCGTTCGTAATATTAGAAATAAAGATTTATATAGTGGGAATTGTATGAGAGTAATTTTCTGTTCTACTCGAATATCAACTGCATGCATACGAATCCAACATGATGATTTGCCAAAGTGGTTGCATGAGTGGCTGAAATTTGCAGCCACTATCACCATACATTTCTATCACATTTCGTCTCTCCCCTTTTAACAGTAGCATTTACGAATTTCTGACGCTTACTATGCGGAGTACTTGTCCGCACATTTATACGTTGCAAGTGGGTTTGATTTTGTTTGATCACTTCATAAACATCTATGGTTCTGAGTTAAAACTCTTGTTTGAAAAAAGTTGGTTTGATGTTACGAGAATTATGTGAAAAGTTTTGTTTCTTCCATATTGATATAATATTAAACTTATATAAGTATTTTTATTATTAAATTATTAAATTAAATTATTTTATTAAATTATTAATTTAATTTGTTTAATATGTTATTTTGCTAATGAATTGTTAATATAATATTGCGAATATATTGCTGCCTAATATAATATGGTTATTTTTAATAAAACATCTCATATATTTTAATTTAAGCGGTACATGTAAAAACAACATTAATGAAGGGCCGCACACCCTTCCACATAGGGCACGCGTCGTCACTGGTCCACTCCCAAAAACGGAGAACGGCAATGAGTATGCAATCACATTAATATGTGACCTAACAAAATATTTGGTAACTATTCCAGTTCCAAATAAAAGTGCCAAGACTATAGCGAAAGCAATTTTCGAAAATTTTATCTTACAGTACGGTCCCATGAAACGGTTTCTAATTGACATGGGTACAAAGTACAAAAATCAAATTATGAACGATTTATGTAAATATCTCAATATCGAGAATATTACATCAACAGCCCACCATCATCAAACGCTAGGTACTGTAGAACGCAGTCACCGCACGTTTAATGAATATATAAGATCTTACATCTCAGTCAATAGAGATGATTGGAATGTTTGGATTAAATACTTCACGTATTGCTTTAACACAACACCATCGTTAGCACATGGATACTGTCCTTACGTACTCCTGTATGGACGTATTCCAAGGAAATTCTATGATTTCAATAGTGGTAATATAGATCCACTATACAATATAGATGATTATGCTAAAGAAAGCAAATACAGATTAGAAGTAGTTTATGAAAGAGCAAGAAAAATGCTCGATAAATCAAAATTAAAAAATAAAATTAGTTATGACAATAATGTACATAATTTTCAATTAGTAATAGGAGATAAAGTTTTATTAAAAAACGAAGTAGGTCATAAATTAGAAAATAAATATATAGGTCCATATTCAGTTAAAGATATGGAAATAGGTAATAATATAGTTATAGTAGATAGTAAAGGTAAAGCACAAAAAGTGCACAAAAATAGGTTAAAACGATATATTAATTAAAAAAAAAAAATAAATAATAAAATCCAAATAATATATATATATATAGTAATGAATGAATGAATGAATGAATGAATGTAGATATGTATAATGAAAATATATTTGTAATTAAATAAAAAAAAAAAAATTCTTTTATATGCAATATATAAGCAATATATTAATAATACATTAATATATACAATTATTAATAATTACATAAAATTTTGTTTAAAATTTTATTACATTATTTTTTTAAAACAGGAGGTGTAGCGTGCATAAGCATACACTATGTGAGTAAATAAGTATGCTGATATTTATTGTAACTTTATTGCATTCTTGCAATATGAGCCCCTACCGTCCGTTTGACGATAGTGTTTGGGCTGGCGTGTGAAGACGCCAATTCAGCAAATTCTCACAGTATGCTAATGCACACTGCTCCTCCAAATATGAACTTTGTAAAAATTATTTTAACTAATAAATGACAGTCTAAACAAATTAACCATATCGTCATTTTTTATTTAAATCGGTTTCATCATACAGACTAATCAGTCCTTTGGATCAAAATAAGGTTTGCGACTGTATATAAGATGATCGCTGCGATTACGATATTTGAAACAATCATTCAGTTTCAAATTGAACGTAAAGCAATCATCATTTGGACACCATATTA